>NC_142501.1:117362825-117682248 GCF_057876585.1 Rhinolophus sinicus | reverse complement strand
AGAAGTTGTTTATTCATTCTATTGAAATTGCGAACATTAAGAAATGTGCTTTTTTTGTAAGTGATGGTATTATTCACTGATTATGAAACATTGAAAGAGGAGCAGGTTTTATGGAAAAAAGACGTTGATTTCAAACCTGTTGGGTTTCAGGTGCCTACGACACATCCAAATGTGCTAATATTATATACCTGTTTAATATAGTCAGTTTTGGGTTAACATACAAGTTGGGCTTTGGTATTCTCATTTCGTAATATTAGTACAAGTAAGTCATAAGTGGCAAATAAGCTCTCTTATTCTATGTGTTAATGAAGAATAATGCTAAATTACTTGTTTATATACTTGTTCAACATTCTTCTTCCTACTTTGTCTATGTATTTTAACTTCTAAAACAGCCAATTTTTAATATCATAGAAGTGGACAAGATCTGAAATGAATGAGATCCTAAGAGATTATCTAAACTTCATTTATAGATGAAGAAAACACAGTATAGCCGTTAAGTGACTCATTCAAGGTCACAGTTAGTACCCAAATAAGAACTAACATCTGTGTGTTCTAATTCCAGTCAGAACTCTGTTGCATTATACCAGTGATTCCCAAACATTATTCTGTAGAACATCAACTATATGAGAAGCTCAGTGAATAAAATGACTCAAATGTGTCATTTAACCCTGAATACAATCCGTTCCCTTGGAGAGTTGCAGTGAACAACTTGTTCAACTTTACTTAACCCAGCATTTAATAATAGAACCCCCTTTACACCATATGGATATGGTTCAGGCACTTTGAAAAGTTCCTTGTAACTACCACAAAGGTTGCTGAAGTCCAAAATAAAATATAATGCTATCAGAAATACTTTGGGAAATGAGGCACTGTACCAAACTTGAGTATGACAGTGGTGAGTTTAAAAGGAACTTGGTGTGCTTAGTAGGAAAATTATCCTGAGGTTAGGTGAGGCAAAGGAAACAGTTTTGTTTTAGTGACAGATTTATGCTGTTATTGGAAGATATAGGGCATATAAATGAGATAGTTTTTATTAATAAATGAGTATGGGATTGTTTTTATTACCTGCCTAGAACTTATTAATTTTATTGGAGAGTGGATTTTTCAAAGATTTGATTTCTCCTTGATAGGTGGTGGTGCAAATACACAAAAGCAGGATTTGAGGACTTCCGCTTGGAGAATTGTTCTTTTCATGGTAGTTAATAGTACCCAGGTAATGAAGCTAATGTGCTTTGTCAGGGAAATTTGGGGGAAAACAGGAAAATAATTAAACACAGAGTTTGAGTTTGATAATGAGGAATTAATTCTGTTGCTGTGAAGTAGTAAAGATGGCTACAGAGAATTAATCATGATGGAAATCTCGGCCCAGTTTTATGGAAGTGCCTGAACTTGAATTAGATAGAAAGAGAGGTATTACTAATAAAACTTCCATATGAACAGGAAGTTTCTGATTTTATAAGACTCTTTTAGGACTAAAGATCACTCATGCAGCTTATGTACACCTTAATGCTACACAACAGTTTAATCAAAACTACAGATGGTCCTAAGGAAAAAATGCTAAAATATGAAGCAATATAAATACTTCAAAGAAAATCTACAAAATTTTAAGTCATTATAATAAAAGAGAAGGCCACTATTGTCCTATACCAGATATAGACCAGATATAACACAATTTTAAATAAATATTAATTTGCATTTCTATTGTAGTTTAAGCAAGTTTACAATTTAAATGTTCTAACTAGTGAATAATTAAGCAACATAATTTAACATTAATCAAATATTCCTTGTTAAAAATTTCATGCTAATTAAAAAATTTTAAACATTGCAAATAAAGACTATAACCTAAAGGTGAAAAGGACATACCTATCAATATCCACCCAAGATTTTTGCCAACTTCACCAAAGTTGGACACTAAGAAAAATCATAGATCAAGAAATATTGTATTAGTAAAAAACATTTTGAAAGGGAAGCTTTTACTTCATCTCTATAGATAATTAAACCTATAACAACCATCTGTATATCAATGGAAAGAAAACAAATGTGATGTAGTATTATACAGAGGGTGCCCCAAAAATGTATACACTTTTTAAGAAAGGAAAAAACTGTATTAAAATTGTAATACTCGAAAGATCAACACAAGTCACGTTTGACGTCTGCAATTACAAGAGTTGCTCAAAATGGTTACCATCAGTATCCAGACATTTCTGATTATGGCGAACTATTGCTTGAGCAACGTTGACCAAAGTGTTAACATCGCTTAAAATGTATATACACATTTTTAGCACCTCCAGTATATACTATACTATTAATATTTTTCTATATTGATGGAAAGAAAAATGTGGCAAGCTTTTAAATTTAGAAGTTTGCCACTCATAGGCTCTATGAATATAGGCCCTTCTATGTCTTTCAGGAAGGAAAATAATTTTGTAAATTGTCAAGCACCATGCAAATATTTAGATATTTAACTGGACTAGTCAATAGTACAATGTTTCCCTGAAAATAAGACCAGGTCTTATACTAATTTTTGCTCCAAAAGATGCATTAGGGCTTATGTTCAGGGGATGTCATCCTGAAAAATCATGCTAGGGCTTATTTTCCAGTTAGGTCTTATTTTGGGGGAAACACGGTATATCCCCTGATCCCTCGCTTGCTGGAAGATAGTGAATTCTTAAGTTCTAGTAAAGGCAGGTTTCATTCATTTAACTAATACTTACAGAGATCCAGACTCCATACTAGGAACTATGTTCAAGACTCCATACTAGAAACTATGAATAAGATAGGTCCTTGGCTTCCATAAATTTGTATCCCAGGAGAAGAGTAAATAAGTGTACTTGTTTGCAAATTGTGGGGACAGAGTCTAAGAGAGTAGTTTCCAGGCACTTGGCCTCATGTGGAAAGGTGCTGGCTCGGGTAATAAATGGCCATCAGCTGTGGCTTGTTGGCCATCAGCTGTTACCAGTTAGCCATTAGCCACTGATATAACTGCCGTGGCTGCACTGGTTGGTTGGTTTGGTTGGTTGGCAGAGAAGTGGACAGTGGATTGGGGAGCGTGTGGCTACTGTTTCCTGTGTCTCCAACCCAGTGACCAGTGAGACTATAGTGATATGACTCCCCTATCTATGGCTCCGTTGGTGTACCTTTTTGACCTCACGGTCTCCTGCGTTCTTGTGTGGGAAGCAGGACCAGAGACCTCTCATGACACAAATACAAGGATGACAATAATTGTTATAAGCAAGTTACAAGCAAGGTAGGTACTATGGAATTTTAGAAACTAACATTTTTACTTTAGATTGTAATGACTGCAGGAAGCTTGTTACAAAGTGGCATTTATACTATGTCTTGAAAAACGAGTAAGATTGGTTTGCAAAATTAGGGTAAAGTGTATTCCAAAGGGAATAAAAATGAGGGGAACGGCTGTAGATATGTTCAGGCACTTTGAACAATTCCTTTTCACTATAGCAAAGGTTGCTGAAGTCAGAAATAAAGTCAGCAAACCCTCTTACTGGTAACCTGGAAGGAACCCAACAAATTTTACCCTTTTGTTTTAAATTCAAAGGTCAGTGAATGCAAAGAGCTCTTCATTTTTAAGCAGCACAAATAGAAGTTTTCACACATATTAAATTTAACTGAATGCTTGTCAATGATTAAAACCTGGACTTCAGTGCAGGTGTTGCCCATGTAAGTCTCAAAAAGTGGAGATGAAATGCTCTACCATTTACAAACAGGCTGCTTTGAATCTGCTTTCCTATAAATAGCTCCGTAAATCTGCGTTACACCTGGTAGAAACATTTCTAATGCGCATCACACCACCCTCTTATGTTTTTAATAGCTGCTTCAACTTTGTATGAGTTACACTGAGGCACAGATGCTGACAGCCTTCAATTTAGTGAGGACTCTCTACACAGACGTGCACGTTTTCTCATTGACACTTAACCATGGTCTTGCAGTTGTAGTTTAGAGTAGTTAATATTACAAATTTTAAGGAACAGACTATGCTTTAGACTCTAGGGCTTGGGTCTCAGCCTCCAACTAAAACCAGAGCAGTGCGCAGACGGAGGAAGTGGTTCAGGAAGTCAGAAATATGCCGACGCCCATGGGCTGTGCTGTGCCTACTAACACAAAAGCCACCACTTTCACTTAAAAGCCTGGCCCCCAGCTCAGTAACACCAGCGGCCACCACCGCGGTGCGTCGCTCTTCCCGCTCCCCACTTCCACTTCCGGGGAGGTAACTCCCGGGCCCTCCGGGTGTGGGGCGGTGGCAAGAGTGGAGCCGGAAGTGGCCCGGACACTTCCGGTAGGGGAAACTCTTAGCTGCCGGTCCGACTGGGCTTGACAGGCGCGGTCCCGGCTTGTAGATCTCTCCATTCGTCTTCCTCGCGTCTAAGCTTCCAACTCTTCTGCTGCTGCCGTCCCGCAACTCCTGTCTCCGGAGCCGCCCCTTCCCCATGTTCCGGGGCAGGAGTCCTGGAAGCAAAAACCCGCTCGCCGGTAGCCCATCATGTCCGAACTGACTAAAGAGCTGGTGGAGCTGGTATGGGGCACCAAGAGCAGTCCCGGTCTCTCCGACACCATCTTCTGCCGCTGGACGCAAGGTACCCCGGCCGGGCTCCCACTTCCAGCGCCGCTTCCTTTGCCCTGTGAAAGCCTGGCTGGGACGCTTCTCGCGCCCGCCAGCCCCGTCGCGTGCCCCGCACTCTGTCCCAGTCCCCATGCTCAGCTCAGAAGCTGGACGCTCTAGGAACTCCCTGCCGTCTTGGGCGCTTGGGGGCCGGGGGAGAGGTGGACCGGGAGAATGGTTTCAGCTGTCCACTAAAGACCTGAAGCTCGTTTGCCACTCCCTGGGCTGCCCTTGGGCTGGAGGGGAGAAGGGCTGGCTGCATTGTGTGACACTGAAGGTGTGTCCTGTGCCCCGGTGTCAGTTTCTCAAGAAGTGCCGTGGCCGCCCGAATCTTTAGTCCCTAACAAGGCTTTGTGTTACTGGTGTTTGGTCTAATTTCGGAGAGAGGGAAGACCACAGGGAAGTGAAAGTGGCTAATTCCAGAAAGCAGTTTTGTTGTCTGTGTTTTAATTCTGTGGTTAGCTATGGTACTCCGTGCATAAATGCAGTGTTGCTTGCTATCAAATGTTCTCTTAACCCAAAGTATCCCCCCGTCTTGACATGGTTTATGGATGGTAGGACTTCCTGCGGGTCTAATTAACCAGACAGGATTTTGACTTATTTAAAGAGTTTTATTGATAATATGAATAATAATGAAATAAAAATGACTGTTTATTGAATTTGTGCACTGTGCCAGGCTTTGTGCTGGACACTTTATACTAGTAATTATCCCTAATTCTTAAGTTTTAATATTAAAACACTACAGACACATTACTTAAGGTGACTTAGGAAAGACTTGGTGAAGTTAAGTGGGGTTAAGAGTGTCATCTTTGGAGTCAGTGATATATGTATGTAAAACAGGCCAATAAGTAATAGCTGCTTATTACTATTATTATTAAACCATATCCTGTTCTCAAAGGATTTGGGGGAATTTTAGGATAGTAAATCTAAGTCCCCACTTCAAATGTGTATTTTCTAACAGAAGGTATAAGTAAGCCCTTCCTCCCTCCCAGATGTGTTTCCTTTAAGAACTGATAACTTTAGAATCATAATGTATTTTCCACTCAATTAGGTTATTCAGTCCATCACTCTTGTTTCACAGGTGAGAAAAATGAGTCCTGAAGGAAGGCTAAATGACTAGGCCAAAGTTGTACAAATTGATAGAGTTATGTGTAATTAGGTTGGCTCTTTTTATACATTTTATTGTATCACTTAACTAATATTTTCTGAAATCTTGGACACCCACATATGCAGATTTTATTTTTAAACTTACTTTCAACTTATTTACCGTAATAGTAAACAGCTGTAAAGTACCAAGACTGTGAAGGATTAAGAACAATTTAAATTTAGTGTGATTGGTCAACATTAATTAAGCATTTACAGTATAGAATAAGGTAATATTGAGCCTCATTTCTGTTAATATGTGATGCAGATTCAAGGAGAATTCAGACGGGGAGTTCTAGTTATGGTTAAGAGCAGGCTTTGGAGTAAGCATACTTAGGTTCTAGGTTTAAGTTATTTAACTTATTTAAGCCTCAGTTTCCTTCTCTGTAAAATGCAGATAATAGTAGTGTCAACCTTATAGGGTTGTTGTGAGGATTAAAGACGCGTAAATACACTTAGGCACTTAGCACAATATCTGACACTTAGTAAACACTCAGAAAATGGTAGCTTGATTTAAAAACTGTTTCATTGTAACCCAAGCCAAAGATCCCTCTCTGGCAGTTCCCTGACAATTATAAGAAGCTGTTATTGTTTATTTGATAATCATTATTTAAAATAGGACTTTGTAATGACATTAGAATACTCTGCCACCATTTAGACATGCAGAAGTTCCTCAATAAGATTCACTTAATACCATTTCAAAATAAAGGATTTCTTTTTTTGCTTTTCAGGGAATGCAGTTATATTGTGGATATGTAATTCTTCAGGGTCTTAAATTGATCAAGATTTTAAGGCGACCAAATATGTATTTTTAAGTTATAACCTCTGAACCAGAAGGCTGTTGTTCTTGGTTTTGCTATGTTAACCATTGTATTCATTTATTCATTCTTAGAGGCAGAAACAATTGCTAAAGATGGCTGTGGCAGTAATTTGGGATTATAGGACTAGATACAAGACACTGCTTTGCTGCATTTGCCTTACTGCATTCATATTGTGACATTAATTTGGCTTTATTTCATAGTCTATAACTGCAATGAATTGGAAGCTAATCTCATTAGTCTTTTGGAAGCAAGTTGCAGATATAAAATGTTTGGGGTAAATATTTATAGAATTATGTCTAGAGATATTCCATTTATAAAACTATATTGATTGGTCATGTTAAATTCTTTTGATATGTTAAAACAATAAGCTGCAGGAGTTGCCACAGCACATACTTGTTTTGTTTGTTTTTTTTCTCTTTTGATTTGTTTGGCAGTTTTAGACACTGTTAAGCAATAAACCTCAGGAGTAGCACAGAGTTGTTCTTTTAATTCATTAGGCAGTTTTAGATAATTCTCTTCTGCAAATCCTTTTTCTTTAAAAACAAAAGTAGGGTGTTGTTTTGTGTGTGTGTGTGTGTGTGTGTGTGTGTGTGTGTGTGTTTTGCCAGTTTTTATTTTAAAGGCAATAAATCAAATAATTTAAAGTTGTTGTTTTAAACGGAAATTTATACTCTAGTCTGCTTTCCTCTTGCTAAGTTGACTAGAATAGTTTTGAAAGAAAAGCATATGTTTTCTACCTCCTTATTCATAAGCATCACTATTCTCCCATCCCTCCTTCCCACAAACTACAACAGTGTTCCAGGCCTCTGCAACTTAGACTTGGTAGAGAAGACAAAAAATAAACAGTGTAGCATAAAGTAAGTATATGTAATAGAAGGTAAAGAAATAAGGAATTGTGGAATATAGGGGTGGCTTAGATAGGCCTCATTTGAAGGTGAGATTTGAGCAAACACTTGAAGTAACTGAGTTAGTCATGCAGATAACTGAAAAAAAGAATGTTCCAGGATGAGAGAATGGGCATTATAGAAGACTTAATACAGATTATACCTGGCTTTTTGTTCAAGGAACATGCATGAGGTTAGATTAGCTAGAGAGGCAATGAGGGAAGAAGAGACTAATAAAAGATGAAGTAAGAAATTATAAAAGGCTTTATAGGCCATTGTAAGGACACTAGCTTTTATTCTGAATGTGATGAGAGGTCATTAGAAAGTTTGGAGCAAAGAAGACACACGGCACGATAACTTTTTAAAAGATTGGTCTTACTGCTGTGTTAGAGGGTTGACTGTAGTGTACTGAGTGATACAAGATCAAATGATGAACCCCCATAGTGGCTGTACTAGTTTACATTCCCACCAGCTTATTAACCACTGTCACCCCAATAAATTTAGTAATAATAAAAAAAGATCAAATGAGAGCCAGTTGCAGTAATTCAGAGGGATTGGACCAGGTTGGCAATAGTGAAGATGGTGGGAAGTGGTCAGATTGATCACATCCCCTCCAAACCAAAATACAAGCCCTCTAGATCTAACAGAAGCAAGTGAAAACATTTTGACTTGTTCGGAATTTGTTTCCTTTTAGTATTGATTGTGTAGCTCAGTGTTTGGCAAACTTTTTCTGTAAAGGCCATGGCCTTTATTATCTCTGTCTCAATGCTCATCTCTGCCATTGCAGCAAAAGCAGCCCTAGATAACGTGGGTGTGGCTGCGTTCCAAAACTGCATTTAGAACAACAGGCCAACTCCTGATCTAGAATGTCAACTCTGAGAAACCATTTTTTTTTCTTTTCTTTTTTTTTTTTTTTAGTTGGGTTGAGCTGTAGTTGATTGAAATGGTTGAAATTAGGGTTTTGGACTTTGAGTATAGGACAGCTTTTGTTACGTAAAATGAAAAAAGGAAATTAAATAGGTTAGGAAAACTTGGATCGGTTAAAATATAAGTATAAAAGGTATTTAGGAGTTAATACATTTGGATTAAAGTTCTAAAGTATATTTAGCTATGTATTATAAAGAGATTTAACATTTACCAAAGTAATATAATGACACACAAGTATCATTAATTTTTCTTACAAACTGAGGATAACTTAATACCATAGATCATATAATTTCAGAGATTTTGTTGTTGTTGGAAGCCTGTTATTTCTCTCAAGTATAGATTTTCCTTTTTCCAACATACCTAAGTTATAATTCACTTGAAATCCAATTTTTTTTTTAAACTCGCAGTTTGTAACCTTATATGACAAAGTTAATTTCTTAGTGTTTGGAATACGTAATAGGTTTTTTTATTTCAAAGTATCTATCATAATATCTTACATTTGTATTATGCTTTCCAATTTTTGAAAGTTTTACTTAATCCTTGCAACAACCCTGAGAGATATCAAAGGATAAATATAGTTATCCTCATTTTTACAGATGAGGAAACTAAGGCCCATTGCAAATCTGAGTCAGCCAGGGTCATCTAAATTGTAATGACAAATCAAGTCTTTCCATGGCCTTTTGTTTACATGGAAGACTAGAATTACAGAGGCAGTAGTTGTCAAACTGGTTTGAATAATGTATATGTGCATAATAAGTCATGAAAATAGAAGACTGGAAAATTCAAAGAGGCTCATGACTCAGGTTTAAATTAGCTATGAGTTACACGACTGACAGAATTCTGTGTCTGTAGTACTACGAAATGTGATACAAAATCATATGTTTTAGATCAGATGCTTCAGATGGCTATTTCAGATCTAATCAGAAAAAGCAGCCATTTTATGATTGATAAGTTAATTCCTTTTAAAACTAGGAAATAATTTGATATGAGAATACATGACAAGAAAAATAACTCTGTCCATAAAAATTCAAACTCATGTGAAACCTTATTATAAAAGGAGAAACCTGCTTAGCATAGTCCTGTTTTAAGATAGAATACTTAATTTAGCTAACTTTATTTCCTTTTAAGCTCTTGGTGGTCTTTGTTCATTATCAGCTAACACACTCAAACATATGTACTGTAATTAAACAGAATTTGGCAGAAAGTAGATCTGCCTAGAATTGTCTCCATGAGGTTTTTATATCTACATTACAAAAGCAACTCATTATAATGCATTCCAATTATAAGTCCCACCCACGGTTCTTGAAAATTGCATTACATTATTAATTTTAAGGAAGGCAAGAATCCATTACTGATTTATAATTCTTACCTACCCTGAAAGCTTGACAGAGCCTCATGTCACCTCTTCACATAGAGCTAACACCAGGGACCCTGTCCTTAGTGCCAGCAGGACAAAGAGTGGGGCCTCTTGGCTTCACCTCTTGTTTCTAGATTGGACCTGAGATTTGGTTGTCTTAACTTGACAACCAGCTCCCTTAATTCTCATTTGATTTTATTAAGTTTATCCTACTCACCTTTTTCAGTCCTCCGTGTACCCTGTGGTCTACGTGACTTCTCCCAGGCTGCTTGTACTGCTGCAGACAGTGGTGGCCAGTGGCAGTACAAATGGAGCAATTAAATCTTAGCCCTCCATGGTTCTCTTAGTTGTTTGTCCTTGCCAGCTTTTATAGTTTTCAAAATTAAAATTCTCTCAGTTCTCGACCTCTTTCATTCTCCTCACTCTGAATGAGTAACATCTCTTCCTATTTGCCTAAATATTTCACTTAGCAGCCTGCTAAGAGTTACTTCTCCTAGGCCAGTGGCTCTCAAATTTTTTGAACTCAGGGCCCTATTGCACTCTTAAAAATTATTAAGGACTTCAATATGAAAAACATTTTTTTTTAAAAAGTGAGACCTATGACATTGTTTTACATTTTTGCAAATTTCTTTAACGCCTAGCTCATCAGAAGATAACTGGATTCTACCACTTGCTATTCCATTCAGTCTGTTGCAGTCTGTTTTTTTGATTGAAGTTTATGCAGAAATTCAACCTCACACAGATATGTAGTTGGTAAGTTAGGGGTGTTATAATAGCCTTTTGAGATAATTACGGATATTTTTCTTTGATACCACACCAAAACTCAACAAGTGGTAGTTTCTTAGAGGTTCGTTGCAGTACAGAATCTGCAGCTGCATCAATAAACTTTTTATACTCTGCTGACTTGAACTTCATTGGTTGGTCTTGTACTTTGAATCGCCCTTTACCCATGCATTAATTTCTAACAGCACATTGGTCATTTGGACATTACTGCTGCACTGGCTTATGAAGACCTTTCAGATATTAGCACATTTCATTATACAGTATCAAAAATCACATGGATTATCATAACCACTGATGTCATCAGAAAAACCTCTCAAAATACTGAGAAGCTGTCAAGCTCACGGTGGGCACAAGTCTTCCAAAATTTTAGTTATTGCTTGAAAGCTTGAAATTAGTGCTCCACAAAAAAAGCAGTTAGTTCAGCTCACAATTCAAAAAATTACTCATGTGCCTTATTTTGCGACAGCTATCAGTCATGGTACTGTGGCATATGTATAGCAGAAGTGCTTTATGGGTAGTTTTCATTTTGTCACACAGAATATGTTTTACAAGGACATTGTAGTCAAGTTCAAGTTTTAATAAAATTAGTGGTCTTGACTGCATCAGTAAGAAACGGGCTGTTTCTGTGTTGAGAGCGGATGGTGGTGTTTACTGGTGCAGCTCGATGGCGGTGCCTTGGTGTGTGCCAAGGCACCGCGGTGTATCAGTGTTGCTTTTATGCCTTTGCTGTGAATGGCAGCACAATAGAAAGGGCAAAGAATGTCTTGGTGTTACTATGAAAATCCCCTAGCAGGTCCCCTGAAAGCGTCTCTAGGACCCTTGTAGAACACACCCGATCCACTCCTTGCACCACCACACCGCACTCTCTCCACTCTTTCAGGACTTGGAGTTTTTAAACTTCTTCTTTCCCATAGAATCACACTTTTCCTTATTTTTTAAACTCATGCCCTTCAGTCTATAAAAATAATAATTCTTTATCCAACTACCCTTTATGCTATCATCCTTTCAACCTTTACTTATTTAACAAATAGTTTGCATTTACTCTTTCTCCTGGTATTCTGAATCGTACCTCAACCCTTTAAAACAGGGCTACTCTACCCAATTTACTTTTTTAGTATTTCCAGTGACATGCTGAGTCCAGTATTTTAATTTATATTTTAACTCGGCAGCATTTGTAACAGGTGACTAGTCTTTGCTTCCTGGTTTTTTTTCTAGGACCTCAGTGTATTTTTCTCTTAACCATTGTAATTGTTGTCAGTCTCCGTTGCTGACTCAGCCTCTGCTCACTTTTTAATGTTCCCAACTGCATTATCTTTGTTCTACATGTTCTCATTCGCTTTAACTGCCATGTTTAGGATGATTCAAGTTGCTATCTCTAATCCTAAACCCGGCCCTAAGCTCCAGGCCTATATTTCCCACTCGTTTGAAATGTTGCCAAATGGTTTTTAAGACTGAACTTGGCATTCCCAGAAACAAACTCTGCCATTCCTCTTCCCGAAACTTCAAGTATTTACTGAGCATTAACACAGTAGGAAAACAGTGGTCAATGAAACAGGCAAGATACCTATAAGGCAACAAATATAATAAACAAGTAAACAAACAATAATATAATTACAGAATATGATAAGTACTGGTTGTTCTGGGCATGGTAGGAGAGATCTGCATAGACAGGTTTGTCAGGGAATCTCTCTCTGAGGAGTTAATACCTAAACTGAGTCCTCAAGAATGAGAAGGATTCAGCTATAGGAAGCGAGAGTGAGGAAGAGCATTTCATGCGGAGGGAACAGCAAGCATCAAGGCCCCAGGTTAAGACCTTGGGTGGTTCTAGGGCCTAAGGTCACTGTAGGTGAGGGTAAGAGTGAACTGAGGAAAGGTGGGCTTGGTAGGTCATACAGTATCTTCTACGTCATAAAAAGTAGTTTCATTCTCATCGCAGTGAGAAGCCATTGATACATTTGAAGCAGGATGTCACAAAATCACATTTCCATATCTAAAATATTTCTCTGTATGGTTATTTATTAACTGTATGACTAATACATACGTGTTGGGGGGTAGGGTGGAATGGGGGGATCTGTTTGGAAACTATTAACTCTTAATAGTATAATCTAGGTGAGAGATGATAGTAGTTTTAACCTGAGGGTAGACGAGAGATGGGATAGAAATGGACAGATAGATACAAGGTGTGTTTTGGAGCCTAGAACCAGGAGGACCTTATCTGACGGGGCCTAAAAGATACGTGGGAGTTGTTCAGAGCAAGCATTAGCATGTATGTCAAGCTGAGGGAACAACATGTTCAAAGGGTAAGAGGAACCAGACGGAAATGGATATTTGAGGACCTGAAAGGAGCTCAGCCTGCCTGCTGTGTAAAGAGGGGGAGTGGCCAGGGGCGAGGTGGGGGACACAGGCAGAAGCCAGATCTTACGGGACCATGTTAAGGCCGTTAGACTGTGCCTGGGCTAAGCTGGGCTCTGCTGAGGAATTATCTGATTATAACCAGAAAGGGAAATCCAGGGAGAATATGTAGAACGAAAAGAACATGGATTCTAGAGCTAAGCCCTGAGGAACAGTCATATTTAAAAGGAGTTGATAAAGGAGACTGAGAAGAAACAGAAAAGGAAAATTTGGAATAAGAGGGACCAAGAAAGCCAGAGGAAAAAGCTTTTTAAGAAGTCATTGGTCAGATTTCAGATGATGCTCTGATTAAAGAAGGCTTGAGAAATAGCCTTTATTGCTCATTGATGAACTTGGGATAAGAATGAGTTTGATGTAGTCACAGGTTGAAAAACAGATTATTGTGGGTTTAGGAAATCGAGACAGTGCATATAGATAACTGGGTGGGCTTTGAGAGAGTGGCGGTTGGAGTTTGGGGTGCAGTTTTTTAATGGTGAAATGATTTTTTTTTTTTTTTTAATTAAGACTTTACCTTTTTTGAGCAGTTTTAGATTGATGGCAGAATTAGGAAGGTACAGAGATTTCCCATGCACCCCCTGTCCTCACACATGCATGGTCTTCCCATTGTCAACGCCCCTCGCTAGAGAGGGAAATTTGTTACATTCGATGAGCCTGTATCGATAACGTCATTGTCACCCAAGTCCATAGGTTACATTAAGGTTCACGCTTGGTGATGTACCTTCTATGGCTCTTGACAAATGTATGACATGTACCCACCATTATAGTGTCATACAGGACAGTTTCACTGCCCTAAAAACCCTTTGGGCTCTGTCTGTGTATCCCTCTCTCCCCCACAGCCCATGGCAACCACTGATCCTTTTCCTGTCTCCATAGTTTTGCCTTTTCCAGAATGTCCTATAGTTGGAGTCATACAGTACGTGCCTTTTCAGATTGGTTTCTTTTACTTAGTAATATGTATTTCAGGTTCCTCCAGGTCTTTGCACGGCTCGCAAGCTCATTTCTTTTTAGCGCTGACTAATAATCCACTGTCTGGATGGACCACAGTTTATCCATTCACCTGCTGAGAGACATCTTGGCTGCTTCCACGTTTTGGCAATTGTGAACAGAGGTGCTGTAAATATCCGTGTGCAGGTTTTTGTTGTGGACCTAAGTTTTCATTTCCTTTGGGCAAATACCAAGGAGTTTCGGTGGAATCTTAAGGAGAATTTTGTGGTTTTTGTTTTTAAATGTGTAAGATACATGTTTAAATACTGTTTGAAAGAGAGTGATTGAAAGGTAGAGAGAGAGGAGGTGGGATGGGATGGGATGGGATCCTCTACAGTATTTCTTACCTCACCTGCTATCACCTAGTATCTCAAGCTAGAAACTTAAGTCAGATCTAATTTCTTTTGTACCAACCCTTTGCCCCACTTGGAAAAACTCATCAAATCTTAATTTTTTTTTTTTTTTTTTTTAAGATTTTTATTGGGGAAGGGGAACAGTGTGTATGTCCAGGACTTTTTTCCAAGTCAAGTTGTTGTCCTTTCAATCTTAGTTGTGAAGGGTGCCGTTCAGCTTCAAGTTGTTGTCCTTCCAGTCTTAGTTGTGGAGGGCGCAGCTCAGCTCCAGGTCCAGTTGCCGCTGCTAGTTGCAGGGGGCACAGCCCACCATCCCTTGCGCGAGTTGAACAGGCAACGTTGTGGTTGAGAGGATGCGCTCTGACCAACTGAGCCATTCGGGAAGCAGCTCAGCTCAAGGTGCTGTGTTCAGACTTAGCTGCGGGGGGCAGAGCCCACCGTCCCTTGCGGGACTCAAGGAATTGAACTGGCAACCTTCTGGTTGAGAGCCCACTGGCCCATGTGGGAATCGAACTGGCAGCCTTCAGAGTTAGGAGCACGGAGCTCCAACCGCCTGAGCCACCGGGCCGGCCCAAAATCTTAATTTTTACCACAGAAATATCCTTTGAATATATAGTTTCTCCTGTCTACACTAATGTTGCTTTTTATTAGGTTGGCTCTGTGTCTATAGGGCTGTGGAAACAGCCTCATCCCCACTCAGCATCTTCAAAAAGAAAAATAACCAGTATGCGCATATTACTACTTTAATGAATACTTGTCCTGGAGTGGCCCTTCCCAGCTTTAGCCTCTGGTCCATTTCCTCTTCTCCCATTTACGATCTCCTCCATCCTACCCCAAACCCTTCAGTTACATTAAATTTCTCTCTGATCCATAAACGTGCTCTGCTGTTACCAACCCTTTTTTTCCTTTAAAAAAAAGTGTTTACCTGAAAGTCCATCTCCCACCCTTGCTTCTCTGGCAAATTCCTGTTCTGGATCTGCTTCCAAGTCACGGTTTATGACTTTCCTCAGGCAGAGTAAGTCATTCCTTCCCGTATCCACAACACCCGCTTCATCCTTCTGTTGTGACATTCATGTATTCCTCTGTGTTACTAATTATTTGTTTGTGTGTCTGTCTTCACCTGAGCTGCTGGCACCTGCAGACCAGGGGGTGTCTCTCATGCGTATGTCCTAAATGCTCGGTAGAGTAGGATGTTCATGAAGTGTTTGCTGGATGGACGACTGAGGTAGAGCCATGAATGAAGTTGACATGTCCCTAGCCTGTTGGAATCGGAAGTGATCATTTTACAGTGAAGTACACTGAGGGCCTAGAGAGGTGACTTGACTCCCTGAAGGTTACACAGAGAGTGCCTCTCTTCTCCGGGCTTCTGTCCCTATGCTGCTGTGTGCCAGGCTCTCTGGAAGCTTCTACTGGCTGCTCTCCGTCAGTACTGGTCGGGTAATGTCTGAAGAAAGATAGCACCAATATCAGCACATTCACAGTATATGATGCCATTTAATTGTTAGCTTATAGAGTATGATTCAAAGATTGGAACGAAAAAAAGATACTGTATGAAAGGGTCCTAAAACTCTGTTTGAATTCAGTAGATAGACTGGCCTTTCTTCAAGTAAATTAAATTATTTAGCAATCAGATTTAGTGTGCTTTTACTAAACTCCTCACTTTATTCCCCTAGGCCACTTAGTGGGGTTCCTGGGTGCAAAACTATGTGCGTGTGCGTGCACATTTGGCAGGGGCGCAGGGAATAGGCTCCATATTTTTTTCAAAGGGTTCCTCAGTCCCCCCCAAAGAGTTAACCACTGCACCTGACTGACTTGAAGATATTTTGCTGTTGTGATAAGTGATCTTTCTCTAAGCAAAGTACATTAAAAATTCTTTTAGCTGCTACCTGAATTACATTTTTAATCTTTGCTACTTGCTTTCATTTTAGGGTTTGTGTTTAGTGAATCAGAGGGATCTGCATTAGAACAGTTTGAAGGTGGCCCCTGTGCTGTTATTGCACCTGTTCAGGTAACACAGACTACTTTACCAACTCCTTAGAGGGACGCATTCCAACATTTCATACTTTCCTTTTTGTTTTCTAAGATGTGTGCTCTATGTAATCATGAGGCATGATCACTTACCTCTTAACGTTTGTTCATGTAAATTGCTGTAAATATCCAAAATAACAATGAATTCAGAACATGAGTAGGTTACACAGCAAAAGCCTTTGGATTATCCTTATTTTCAAAGAAATATGAAAGGTGTTCCCTGACTTTTAGAAAACTAGGAAAAACACATCTTTCTAATACAGTGATCCTGTTGAACAATAACATTTTATACTACAGAGAGTTACATTATAGCAGTGGTACTATTTTCATTTGTTCTGTCTATAAAAAATAATTTTCCTAAAAAGTTGAAAATGGGTTAATGTTTTCATGGCATAAAATTGTATACATTTTCAAAATAAGTCAGTATATACTATTTTAGGCTTTGGACTTTAAAATCAGTAGCAACTGATTTCAAAGATTTTTTTTCTTTGCACAAAAGATAGGGTTAATCTGAATATTTGTCTTTGATTTTGAATCTTGATGTGTTACATGTTTGAATTTCAAAGACTGATTTGTTATAAACTGTTACATTGTAAAACACAAAAGTTGAATTTTCAATTTACTGTTACACTTATAATATCTGAATAGCAGTGTAACTTTAGAACTGTTATAAGAAAAGCTTGGATTTATTGTTTATGTTTTAATCAGCAGGTTTTGAAAAATAAATATTTAATGTGGTATTTATTATTCATTGGGCATAAAGAATGCATTCCTTAACTGCTAACTGCAAAGTAAATTTCTCTTTCAAACCTTATACTTCATACACTTACATTATTAAATTTAAAATGTGTTCTCCAAAGGAGGGAAAAAAATTCTCTTTGTGGTTGATTCCAAAATACGTCCTTTAGAAGCCGTTATTTCTTTAAAGATTTGATATATATATTTTTTGCATTAGTAGAATTTTTAAAAATTAAAAAATTTGAATGTTTGAACTTTGCCTGGGAGTTATTGAATATAAAGGGTAAAATTTAACTATTAGTTAGTTATTAGAGCTGTTATGTTGAGTAGCTGAGGCAGATTTTGGTTGCTAGTAGGAATCTTATTGGAATTAAAGATTCCTTATCCTGCCCGTGTGCAAATTAGATGATGTTAATATTGCCCCTGTTGGGCCGGTAATAGCACCGCCAGGCTTTATTGCAAGTCTATGAATATAGTTAAATGCACAGTGTACCGCAGGAGTTTTGTGTTTTATAAAATTTAATATATTTCCAAAATGGTAGTTATTTTTGCAAGTGGGTTTGCTGTGTAACAAGGGATCATTGTAATGTTCAAAATCCTGATGTATCTTTGAGGTAGTAATTTAGTTTCATAGTCACATAAATCTTTTCAATCATAGAGGAATTTTGTTTATATTACTGTTTCAATGTAAAAGTCAAAGCTCAATCATTAAGAGTAATGAAGGGAAATGAGCAAGTCCAGATATTAAAACTTTTTAGACTATAAAAATTAGAACACGCCACTACTGCTAGAAGAATAGCCATGTTATGGAATCAAACACATAATACCGTAGTAGATCACATTATATATAACAGTTTACCAAGAATTTCTCACATACCATGATAAAGAGAAAACTACAAATCAATGATGGAACGTAATTAACTAAATGTCACTGATATGACTGGTTGGCAATCTAAAAGGAAAAAATGAATTTAGATAATCTCATACCATAAACTAAATATATTCTGATATAATACTCAACCACAGAAAAGCTGAAAATAACGTATTGTCAGCTATCTAAGAGAAAGGATAAGTTCCAAGCTCAAAAAGATATTCGCAGTGAATATTAACAATAAATGGATATTGTCTTTCTTATGCAAAGAACTTGTACAGATTGATTCGGAAAAACACTTAAGATCCCAGAGGTGAAATGGGCATGTATATGCATCTTAGCAAGTGAAATGCTGCTGGACAGCCAAAGAATCAAGATGTTCAACCTCAATAGGAATCTAAGAAAGTACAAATAAAACTGTAACTAGATTCTACTGCTTACGCTTTCTAATCTATAAATAGAAAATAATTGCCTGTGCATATAAGGTTATATGATACTGGCACATTCATATATGGCTATGTAGTACACATTTGTACTTTGATTTTGGGAAGGAATTTTACATTATCATTGGAACCATGATAATACAGATTATTTGATGCAGTAATTGTACTTCTATGACTCTTTCCTAAAGAAATATTCCTTAATATGACAAATGTATTCAAAAAGAAGCTTTTATATTTATAGTAGTAAAAAATTGCAAACAATCTAATGTACAGTGATGTACTTTAAACATAATATTTAAGTAATTTGTGATGGCTTCATAGACATTTAGTGATTAAGAATTATAGTTATAAATTTTGTGGGAAAACAGAAAAATGGAAAATGATCACATACCTATTATGCTTCTCACTTGCAAAAAAATTTAAAGCAAGTATGAAAGAAAGACTAGAAGAGAGTATATCAAAATGCTAAATGGTTGTATTAGTGGTGAAATAATGGGTGTCCCACCTCACTTTTCCAAAATTTTATAACATAGTTATACTATTCATTTTTATAGTTGTTTTCGTTTGGGGGAAAAATCAGAAGCACTTGATTGTAGTATTTGTAGATTTTATTTCTATGAGAATATTATAAACTATTACTTAGTTTTTTATTAAAATTCTTTCATTCAAATGATTGCCTATTAGGTGCCAGGTACTGTGCTAAGTGCATTACTTAGACTATCTCATGTAATCCTCACTGCAACCTCTTAAAGTTTGTGCTATTATTATTTTCCAGTAGTAAAGTAGTAGAAGTAGGATTCAGTCTTCTTATCTACACTACTGCTTTCAAACACAATGAATAAGAATCACCATAGTAACCTCTTTCTTGAACCTGTCCCCTAGAGATTCAGATACAATAGATGAAGCATAAGAATCTGCCTTTTAGGTAAACAAGTCAAGTGACTGGGATAGCCCTTGACTACACTTTGAGAAGGAAACATTGTACTACAGTGCACTGCTTTCTATCAAATCACCAAGGTAACGTAGTTAGCTCACTTAAGGGAAGGTTAGAAATCTGTCTTTCTTTTAAATCTCATAGTTGTGGTTTTTTTTTTGGGGGGGGGTTGTTTGTTTGTTTTTGTTTTTTGTTTTTTTTCAGTTAAACCAGGAAATAGTTGCTCCTTATAATAAAGTTATGACTCTCACAGTGGTATTCTTGTATCACAAATCAGAGCCAATAGAGCAGAACCACTTTTGTAGTTTTCTTTTCCCCCAAGGAATTGAAATATAGACTTTTCCTGTTTTATAGGGCCTTCACTCTTCTATAGGGCCTATTACATTTTTAAAATTTTCCAGTTGTGTGTCTTACTTTGAGTCATTTCTTGTATTTACCAGAAAATACATGTTATGAAAGAAGAAGAAATTTATGGATTGAGTTTATAGTAGTATATTCTGAATAAGTAATTATGCGTAGTTGCTTTCAAATGTGAAGGGGAGCCATTTGAAATTTTTATAGCTCTATTCAAAAAATTAGAAAGGTGCAAATTACTTTTTTTTTTCCATTTTAAAATAAAAGAATGACATAAGGTATGTTTGTAGTTCATGCTAATAATTATTGCTTTAATTGTATAAAGGCATTTCTTTTGAAGAAGCTCCTGTTTTCTTCTGAGAAGTCGTCTTGGAGGGATTGCCCAGGTATGATAGCTGTCTTTTATTAACTTTCACTCCATCCTCTGTTTTATAAATGGGATCCATGCAGCAGCATTCTTTGGCAACAGTTTAGTCGAAATCATCTACAAGTATCTTAAAATGTAAACTATCAATGGGATATTTTTTCCCGGAGGAGGTTTTTTTGTTTGTTTCGTTTTGTTTTGGTTTGGTTTTTTTACTGTTTCAGAAAATTTCATGGACAAAGACTCCAAATTTTTAAATGCATATTTCAAAATTTGGTTTTCCTAAGAGTTGTAAGACAGGATAATATAAGGGAAAAAGTTTGGCCTTTTGCTAAAACGTGTCCCTAAACTGTTAAATGATAGCATACCATAAAGAATAGTCAAATATGCATATGTATAGTTACTTTGTCTTATTTAGCTTTGAGCAAGACTCAGAATTATCTTTGTATTCCTGCATCTTTTAATATAATGCCTTAAACAATGCAAATAATACTGCAAATAATTCTGAATTAAATTGCAAATGAAGCTGCCATAGCTTCTGCCATTTGATTAGGTCAGAGAGCTGATGGTAGTACCTGAGAATAAACATTTGCATTCTTGACTGTTTACAAAGCTCTTTCCTTCACTTACACAATTTATTGTGAACCTCACAATAACTTCTGGAAAGAGGTAGGACATATTATAATCCAAATGTTGACTATAAGAGTTAAAATGTCACTGTCCTGTATTTTTTATTAGTTAATAGCTGAAATGCAAAATAAATTTTAGTAGAGAAGAAACTCTCCAAGAGATACTATTATTAACATGGACATTTTGTTAATAAAATTTATATTTTTTGCACAGAAATATATCCACATATATAGAAATTTTTACAACATTGTCATAAATGTGGTGGTTATAAAGTGAATGGCACAGCTCCTACCTTTAAAGAATCTTGTCTATTGGGAGAGATAGAAACCTCCCTATAGTATAAAATTTTATATAGGATGTGTATACATACATCTTCTCCCCTTTATTTAAAAGTTTCAAAAAGCAGTATTACTTTTGGAAAGTAATACTGCTTGAAAAGGGGAGGTGGCTAAGGTTCAGAAAGAAATTGAGCATTTGTGCTATTTTCTATAGAAATCTACAGCTCAAATCACTGCAATACAGTATCACTAGCTTCTGAATTAAGTGGCATAATCACGATGGCCCCTGCTAATGTACTGGATTGTGGTATTGTATGTGTTGACAGTGTGCTATCTCATTCTCCTTACCTCTGGGATGGAGAGATCAAAGACATTAGAGTAATTCAGAAATGGGGGAACAAAATAGAGGTTTCAAAGGCCCTTCCATTGTGCCTGGTTCTACAGTAAAGTAAACCGCATGGCTTAAACGCTCCATTGGCAGCTAAGAAAGGGGGGATCAGTATGAGGTTATTCCAAGCAGCATATTCTTTCTTCTAATGTTCAGTTCTGCATTTTTCGGTATTCTTTTCCTCATTAATGGAAATATTTAATAGTGGTGGCATTTTAACCCTCAAGCATTTTGATTTTCTAAAATATAATTTAAGGTCAGTTGCCTATGGATTCCCCCCACACTTAAAATGTTTGATTTCATCATTAAATTAATGCATTCTTATTACTACTTATGACAAGATTTTTTTTTCCCCCAAAGAAAATCATTGTAACTTATACTTTGGTTATTTTTAGAGGAAGAGCGGAAGGAACTCCTTTGTCACACTTTAAGTGATATTTTAGAAAGTGCCTGTTGTGACAACTCTGGATCATACTGCTTGGCTTCATGGTTAAGAGGAAAGACAACCGAGGAAACTGCTGGTATTTCTGGGAGTCCCGCAGAGTCTAGTTGCCAAGTGGAACATTCTTGTAAGATACATTTTTGTTTCTTGGAAGTAATTGGTTATACCTTTGTTTTAATAAAACTATTGAAAATTTTAAAGAAAAAAAGTAGACTTAAAAATTTTCATAACATATCTCTTTTTTTAGCCTAAGCTTAGTTGATCAGCCTGAGTATTTTTCATTTCTCTTTTCTTTATTTTAATTGCTAAAGAATGTTATATTTGCTTTTTTAAAAAAAATTCTAGTTCTTCTTGATGACATTCTCTTTTGAGCTTCAGAATTCTCATTTAGAAAGTTTAAAGAATATACTTCTATATACTTTAATTGTAAATGCCTTAATGTTTTCTTTAGTATTGGGGAGAAAAAAGGATATTTTCTTGACATAAAAAAATTTCTCAAATATCTTTAGTTGCTTCCTTTAGTAAAGATGGGGACTTTTTTTTCATTACACATAGTTTCTTTTCTTCCTGAACTTTTTGGACATTGTAACTATGCATGAATTATTTTCAGCTAGTTTTAATTTTCCCTTCATTTAATATTTTTCATAATTTGAAGATTTCTTATTAAAATAACAGCTATTCTCATTCTTAAAAATCTTATAGTTTGTGGTCTTTAGCCTTTGAAAATTCTTACGTAATTGACCTAAACATTGCCAGAATTATCTAGTAAAATGGAGATTTCTGGTGGTACAGAAGTTGGATAAATGGAGTTGCTTTTCTGTTTTTCTTTTCAGGAATTATCTTCCTAGTAAGTGGCTTTTGATAACTGGTAATTCAAAGTGCTTATATTGAATAAGTGACTTACTCTACCTATAATGCATTTTACTATCATCTCTGGAAATTGTTTTTAAAGAAATTAGACAACCGATTTCTAGAAAGTAAATTTTGATTACTTGTGATATGCGTCTTGCTTTCCCTATAAGGCTATCTATGAGGCACTGTTGCTTCCTTGAGCTAAAATGTCTTTGTGATGTCAGCATTTTCTCTCCTACCTCTGCAGTTACAATGACAAATTCTAATAGTAGCACATTCGCAAGGAATAATTATTAAAATTTAAACAGTTCAATGACATTTCTTTTTCAGACCTTTCAAACATAACCTTTCATAAAAATTAACATTTTTAGAGTTGACAATACAGTTGAAGAAAATAAGTGGAAAACATTCACAAGGATTGTAGTAAAAAATATCATTAAGAATGGTTTTAAAATATTTTCCAGGTTTTAATGGGTTGCATGTAAGCATGTTTAATAGTTTCATTAAGGATATAAAATTTTTGGCAGGAATAGTTGAACCTAATTAAAGTTATTTTAAAGCTTATGTGCTTAAAGCCAGTCTCTATATTAAATTGTAAGAAAATGGTAAGAGCTTTTTTTGTAACATTTCTCATTAGTGTCTTAGTATGTGCTGTGTGCTTCCTATGGACTATACGGTACATTCTGTAGTGATAGGTTAAATGGCCTCATAATGCATTCACTTTGGTACTTCAGTTACTAACTTAGGTAGGTATATTATATTGAATTCTTTAAAAAACATATTTTAGTAAATTTCCAATTTACTTTGCCTCATTTTAAAAGTGGACCTAAAACCATATTTTAAATTTGTTTTTAATATTGTATAAATTTGAAAAGTTTTGTTAACTGAAAATTTGAGAATTTACCTTAGATATTGACAAGTGAAATGAACTTACATTAAAATTTTTATTCCATGTAACAATCTGTTTTACCTGTTCTTTCCTCTATTCCCAACTATGTTCTTTTTCTTGTGTTTTATATTTTTCCACCATCCTGCCTGCTAAGCTTTTTATTTTGCTTGCCTCTTTTCTCTAAATTACTATTTTTATGTCAACTTTCATAGTGTGTGCCCAGTAATATTATTTAGATAATTAGGCACAGAACAATTAGTACAATCTGGAAAAGGTTAGGTAGAATTTTTATTTTATCCTGAAATTTTAAATGTGAAGTATTTTCCCCATTGTCAGTATTACATTACGTACAAACATTAATTTCATTGGCTTGTGTGATGTGTATAGTTTTGGCTTTTGGTAATGCACACTTGTTTGCAGTAGTAAATACTCAGGTTCAATTTCAGTTTGTTTCCCACACAAATCAAAAGATTATTTAAACCATTGGACCTCAAAAGATTTTTAAAAGTACTTTGAAATATTTGAAAATTAAAACTAGACTTTGAAAGGCTAGCATAATGTGACCTTTAAAATTGCATATTGTTTTTTTTATTTTGAATTCATACTGAATCAATGTCTTTAATTCTCTAGTGAGCATTAATACTTGAAAGTACTAAGATTTGCTTTATAAATATATATATGAAATTGTTCACTATCATAAATTAAAGTAGGCATTTTGATTCACGTATGATACCTTTAAAGACGATCTTTGGGGAGCCAAGCCTTTCTGGGTTGAAATTTCAGCTCTGCTGTTTATTGCTGTGTGCACTTGAAAGAATGCTTCTCTGTGCCTCAGTTTCCTCTTCTGTAAAATGAGGATAATAGGGTTGTTATGAGGATTAAATGAGGTGAGATCTGTAGAGCATTTGGAAAGGGGCCTGGCACTACACAAGTGCTGAATAAATATTTCCGTTGATTTAAATGCTTTCTTTGACTTGCTTTGATTTTTTAAAATTTATAATTGTACTGACTTAATAAATATAATCTAAATAAGTTATTGAAAACTTCTCAACAGTTAATGAATTCATGAGGAAACAAACTTAAACCTGCCGTTGAACCTGTGTAGTTTCAAAGTGCTATGCCTTTTTATACACATTTGTTTGAAAATTAAGCAGTAAGCCTAAAGATTTTATATTATAAAGAAGGAAGATTAACTCTGATGATTTTACTTGGATCTGTGGATTGGAAGATTATATAAAAGTGCAGGACACATTACAATGATGTCTGAAGCACTCTGATTGCCAATAATTTCTCCTATTTTATAAACTACTTGAGCATAACTGAATTGAAAAGAAGTGTTGATTGTTTAATCACCCTCTACATTCTCAGTGTTATATCCATTTTAGTTATAATCATGGTAACTCAGATGTTGAAATATAAGTTTATGTTACCATAAAGTTGAAAATAGACTGAGTCTTTTAAGACAGTAAGGAAAGAGGGAAAATTTTGATTGCTTGAAAGTATTTACAGCCTGCTGTGTGTATCTTGTGTCATTTATTTGCCGTGTGTAGTGCTGAAAAGTGTCTTTTGTGTATAGCTGCCTTGGCTGTCGAAGAGCTTGGCTTTGAGCGATTTCATGCATTAATTCAGTAAGTAACATTGGAACATTTAAAATACTTACCTTTGGACACATTACCATTTAAGTTTGTTCATACTGTGGAAAGGTATTTAGATTTATATGCTTGGATTCATTTGTTTTCAAATTTAAAAAAAGAATTTGTAAATGTGTACTTAAATTATTCAGATTCCTAAACTAACTATTGAAATACACTTTTTATAACATTAAAAGCTTTTTCATCATTACAGTGAAAAAAATCATTTTAACCTAATGTTTCTCTGTCCTGAGTGAGTATAAAGATTCTAGGATAAACATTTGAATTATTTATTGTTTGTCAAAGTATACTTTCTATAATTTTTGCTAAAAGTGCCATATTTTCAGAAGAGCATTTAAACTTTTTACTACAAAATGGAAGGTCAGAATAGCTATGTTGACAGAATTATAGGTGGCATTTAATTTGAAATGTAACATTAATGTCTTTTAAAAGAAGCCACAAATGTATATCTCTGGTATTCAGATATTTGTTAAATAATTCTCAGGCTTTAAAAAATCAAGTTTTTTGTTGTTGTTGTTTTTAAACACATCTTAGAAGAGGGCCGGGGCCACTTCGTTCCTTAAATAACTGTATAATCATTGAAGAATTTATGCCAGACAGATCACGTAAGAGATGAAGACGTTCTCTACCAAGTAGGCATTCTGTCTTAATGGGATATGTTATATATAGTGACAGTTGTCAACAGCTTTCACTTTTAATGGCTAAATTTGTATTTGAAAATTTGGGGCACATAAAAAAATGTCCTGTTTGTATGTATACATTTTAATGTATAAGACAACTAAGAATTTTCCCATTTATGGATGTAGTAAATCTCATGATGGTACTAATACTTAATTCTTTTTTCCCCCAGAAAAAGATCATTCGGAAGTTTATCAGAATTAAAAGATGCTGTCTTGGATCAATATCCAATGTGGGGAAACAAATTTGGAGTATTGCTTTTTCTGTATTCTGTATTACTGACAAAGGTTCGTTTAAGGAGATGCTTCTTCTGGCTTTTATTAGTTTGAGTTTAGTATATTTTTCCTGTTATGAGAAAAAAATTTATTCTTGATGCTGTTTCTAAATTTCAGAATAAAAACCTCTTATGCTGATGACAATTCTCTTTCCCCACTACTCACTTTTTACTTCACCACTTTCAAACTTACTTTCACCCCCGACTTTATGGACTGTGGAGGTTATCAGTAATATTCTACTTAATGAAATGCACTCAGTTCTTCTGAATTTTACTTTGCTGTTAGCAATGTCTGGCAGTTGACCCCTTAACCCCTTCTGGAAGCTCTTTCTAACCCACACTCTCTTTCTTATCTAATAAATCATTGTCTAAGTTCTCTTTCTATAATGTCTCATAATTTTTATTTATATCTTTTTTTTCCATCTTTACATTCTGGTTCTATCCTTTTCTAAGCTTTTATTCTAGAAAGTTTAGTCCTTGGGTCCTGTATGCTGCTTTTTATGGGTATTTATTCTCTCAGCTTACCTTTATGTGGTTAATTCCAACATGCACAGTACCAGTCTTGCCCTTTTTCCCCAAGTGCCAATCTCATACTTAGTAGCCTGTTAGTCTCAGTTATCCTAGTAGATTTACCATGTCTAAAATCAAACTTCTTTCATTTGACAAATGATTATTGAGCATTGACTCTATGCTAGGCACTGGACTTACAGTGTAGGATACAATTTGTTTTTTTAATGGTTCCTCCTTGGTATTGTAAAAAAAAAAAAATTTGATTCCATCCATTACGGCAGTGTTTTCCAGTGTTTGTTGCATGTACAAAGCATAATGGGAAAATAGTAACAGTCTGCCTAAGTTTATTTGGTGGAATCAAGGGCAGACCGTATATAATAGGGACCATTTGATGAATGATAAAAAGTTTTCTAGACAGAAAAGCTGTGGGAAGATTTTCCAAGCAGTGACAATAGCAAGTATGAAGGCATAATCAATCGGGGATATAACACATGCTGGGAAGCATAGTAGTTCTGTATTACTGCAGCATAATACTTCAGAAAGGCAATTGTGGAAGATGAGACTGTTACATAAATATGTGAAGTTTAGAATATAAAGATTCTTGTATATTATGCAAAAATACTTTAGATTTAATGTGGCCAAACTTAGGACAAAACAAAAATTTATAACAAGGGAGTAACAAGATCTTTTCATTAATAAAAGACTCCTTAAATTGGGATAAGAGTTGTATTGGGGGTAGTTGGTGTGTGGAGTATACGTCTAGAGTCAGGAGAACTAGAAAAGTGACTGACTAGGTGAACCTAAACCAGGGCAATGACCATGGAAATGGAAAAGAAAGGGAGCATATTTAGAAGCATATATTAAATTTAGAAATGCAAAAACATTTAGGAGGATGTTGAAGAGAAAGAATCAAAGTACTTGGTCGTTGGTTAGAAGTGGTAAATACCAGTGGTGGTGGTATCTAAGATGACTTGTTTCTTAGGAGTTCATCTTGACTTTTCATTAGTCTGCCCGTTTTTTTATGCTCAAGACTTTTGATACCTCATCTGTCTCTTGTTCTTTACAGCCAATAAACCATCATGTCTGGTCGTTCTTCCTTGAACTGGTCTTTGAAATTATTTCCTCTCCCTTCCCGGTGGTTATGTCACTTTTTCATAGTATTCATTTTGCTTTTATCGTAGCCTGCTTTGTATTGTTTTTCACAAGGAAGACAAGTACAAGATCTCATACTTGTTTGTGTCATCCTACATGTGTTTACGCAATCATTAAAGATTTTGATCATTGATTAATCATCTCTTTAATCCTTAGAAATGGCCTGTGTAGTCTGGTAGAACCAATGGTTAAAGTTAGATGAGTAGTTCAATGAATGCAAGTCATCTTTGTCATGTTGGAGTTGATGAAGTTAAAATACCTAGGTCTTCTTTAGTTATCTAGTATCTAAACCTTTTGGGATTTGGGCACCCTTTGGGAGGATTAAAAATAGTAGAAAATTGGTTTTCAAGAAAATAAGTTTCCTGCCCTCCTAGTTTATATCTTTGTCAGTACACATTTGAATTACCAATAATAATTGTGAGAACACACAATCAGAAGCAAATGTTCCATTTTCTTTTGTATCGGTGATTTTGTTTATACAAATTTATATCTCTAGCAACACTCGTGTGTATGTTTTTAGTACCAATAAGCTTTTTAAATGACCTAAGGAAATGTATCAGATGCCTTAGCAGGTTTATTAATTTTGAAATTAGCCTAAAGTTAAATGAAGATTCACTTTTGGATTAATTTTCTCCTTCTTCCTCTTGAAACTTAAACTGTCTCTCTCTGTCCCTTTAACCAACATTAGATCTATTACCTGCATGCTTTATATAGAGCCTAAGAAAGAAAATAAAAAGATATTCTTGGTGAAACTATTTCCCATTATCATCTTAAATGCACCTCTGATTCAAATCTGGGTAATTCTTTGGCAGAAAAGTTACTTAAATAATTGTGTTTTATTAATTTATAGTATGAACTGGTCAGTTTTTAAATTATAATTTTCATTTTTAGTTTTTAAAATAAGCCAACAATATTTGCTTTCTTTAGGGCATTGAAAACATAAAAAATGAAATTGAAGATTCAACTGAACCTTTAATAGATCCTGTGTATGGACATGGCAGGTAATTAAAATCTGTTATCTTCTATATGGATTTTAATTTTTAAGAACTTGACTTAGAATGAAATACTATGGAATCAGATAATGTTTCTTGTCAGTGTTCACAGTATAAAGTCTATGAATTTGAGAAGTCTTGTGCTTTATGCATTGTTTGCCTTATGTATGAACTCTTAATTTCCACTTCAGGTTTATATATGCATTGCATTTATTGTAGCAAATATTTTGTTTTAGGATGGTTCCAGGGGTATTGTAACAATTTCTGCTTGATATTTGTAAAACTTTTTAGTAGATGAAATTTATTTTGATGTAGAAATAAGTCTATTTTCACCTATTTATAAATGCTTTCCTGCGTGGGACAAAAAAAGTTTTTTTTCTTATTTTTTTCTGAGACTACTGTCCCTCTCAAGTTTTTTTAATAGTTATTTCCATTAAAATCGATAAAATAGTGATTAACTCATGCTAAAAAATAAGTACTTCTCTTTAGGACTTTCTGCCTCAGAGGTTAAAATTCACATATGCTCCATCAAACACAAAATAATAAGTATGTATTTTTCAAGATGATTATAAATATTAAGTAAATTATCATTAAGTAAATTATCATAAGTCTATCATTTATTTTTTTCATCCATTTTAATATGGTGTGTTGGATAAAGTTGTCAAATTTATATGAATATATAGAACAACAGATACCATTGTGATGATTCATTTAGTGACATAGTTAGCAAGGCTGTTGTTCAGTTGAGTGTATAAAATGAAAAACGTAAAATTTTTCCTAATTCTGTTTCTTAAACAACAAAATTTAATGTAAAAAGTCATTACTTTATGCCTTACCACAGGGACCATTTTATTTGAAAAGTAGTTTATTCATATTTTAATTACTTTTTAATTTTTATTAATAGCCAAAGTTTAATTAACCTCCTACTGACGGGACATGCTGTTTCTAATGTATGGGATGGTGATAGAGAGTGCTCAGGAATGAGTAAGTATAATCTTTGTGTGTTTATCTATTCTTAATATTTCACTAGAATAGAGTTGATTGTTATTCATCTACTTAATGTCTCTGTATCACTTAGAAGTTCAGTGCTTTATAATAGAAGTTTTTACAGTTTTTAAGGTGCTATAACCTGAAGAGCATCCTCTTTGGAGGCAAACTTGGGCTCAAATCCCAGATTACTTTCCAAGCCTTTAGTTTTTTCTAGTATAAAATTGGGATTGTACGGCTATCTTCTTTAGCAAAAGTAAAATATAGATCTCTTGATTTATGTGTATAAACGTAATACATATTTATGCAGTGGTATGAATAAGTCTGGAACACTTACGTTTTGCTTAAAATTTAGGAGAATTATAAATATATTTTTAGAGATGGTTGTAAATATTAAGTAAATTATCAGCATGAGTATCATTTATTTTTTCATCCATTTAAATACAGTATCTTGGATAAAGTTGTTAAATTTATATGAATATATAGAACAACAGATACCATTGTGGTGATTCATTTAGTGACATAGGTAGTAGCAAGGCTGTTGTTCAGTTGAGTGTATGAAATGAAAAACGTATTGTGATTTGAAATACTTGCTTTGAGAATCTAGTGGTTTTTCCTGTACTACTTTTAATGTGCAGAATTTCCTTTAAGATGCTGGGCAAATTTAATGTTAAACCACCACCCCCTCTACCACTACCTCCATTTCTGGTCTCAATTATTTCTTTCCTATAGCTTCCTGTGTTACTAGGGACATTGAAGTGAAATACCTTTGGCCAATCTGTCCAGTTAAGGAGAACTGATAGATAGCTCTGAATAAAATGCCCTTCAGCTTATTGAGGCAGTCTAAATTCATGTATTTACTCCTTCAACTTATACTGAGTAACTACTGTGTACCTCCTATTGAAGTAGGTAATATAGGACAGGAAGTTCCATTGTCCTTATAATTCACAGGGAAATTTATTTCTTCTATAATTATATAAAACTCACCAAATGACAGAAGCAAATATTGTGATGGAGAAAATAATAGTTACTGATTTTTGTTCCCATTTAAATGAGTAAGTCTTCATAATATTTATGAATTTTTCTCATATTTTAGAAATAGGTATACTTAACTAACAAAAATATGAAAGGATATAACATTAAGGAAAAGATCAGTAATAATTATATAATTTTAAAATTAAAAAGCACCTCAGCGTGATCCAACGTTTCATTTTACTGTTGAAGAAATTTAAGAACTACCCTCCCTGCCTACACTAGATAATATATGGAAATTATTCACTTCATGATGAAGTTAGAACGAAAACCTAGTTTTGCTAATTTTGGGTAAAGATCAAATTTCAAACAGTAAAATTCACAGACAAAAAACCTGCACAAGTTATCTGGCTCAATTTTTTTATAATTGAGTCCATCCTCTTCTTGAACCCTCATTCTCATTGATAGCTGAAAGCATGTAGCTAAAAGTTAATATGCAGGTTTCTCCCCCCACTCACTCACAATGGCTTCTGCCCACCTCTTCCTCCTTCCTGATGGTTTCTGGGCCCTGAAGTGTCTTATATCATTTGAGGTGATTAGGGAAGGCATGTCTGGTTCCTGCTGAACTTTGGCTGAAGTATCTCATCCCACTCGGCCTCTGTCCTTGCTACTCCTGTGTGCTGTGGCTCGTAACTCTTTCCACCTGGACTTTTGTGCACTGCTCTGACTTTTGGTACTAATTATCACGGTCCTTCTTTTATACATTCTGCAGGTGCTCCCAGACCTCTCCTCCTCCCGGAACCAGAATATTCTTTGTCTCCCTAGGATTTTCCTCACCCAGCCTCCCATAGGCTTTTTTCTTACCGCGTACTACCTTTACAGAGTATTAGTCACTTATACTAATTTTGGTTCTTGATATGTACAAATTCATCCTTTTCTGTTTCTTGAAAAACTAGCTTTCAGAGCTTTTGACGTGCTGTGGATTTATTTTAAGAATAGTTTGAATATCAAAACTAAGCAATGACTTTGAAAGAATTATTTTGGAAAACAAAGTAAATGGCATATTTCCTGCATTTTTCCTCAGTCGTTAGGAATGTTGACTTGAAGTTGAATCTGTTTTCAGTCACAAACTTAAAATAAAAATTCATACATTCATTCAGGATGTTTTATTGGATGTTTTTCTGCTCTGCCAGTATGGGAGGAGGTTGTACTGTATGTAATATACAAGAAAAATTTAAGAGTTAGTAATTTTAAAATCCTAAGGCAAGGCACTTTACTTCCCATGGTTTCCATTTCCTTATTTGTCAAATGTGGAGGTAATACCTTCCTCAAAGAGATGTTGTAAAGATTAAGATCAAATTTCTAAAATGCCTCAACTTGCCATAAGAACTCAGGTTTCCCTCAAAAGCTACACACCTAGTTTGGGGAAATAAGGACATGCACACAAATAACTGTAATACAAGGTGAAATGAAGCATGTTGAACTAAAGCATTACAGAAGTTCAGAGGAGGGAGGAAACTTTCCCAACTTTGTTTATGTTGGGCTTAGGGGAGAGACTTTTAGTGGGACTTAACATTTTAATGGGGCCAGATGGAATGAGCGAGAGGGTATTTTGGGGGGAAACACTGATTGTGTTTAGGGGCAGGGATGCCAATCAGTCTGATGGGAATAGTGGCTCTTAATCCTGGCTACATATTATCACTTGGAGGGCTTAAATGTACGTCAGTGCTCAGGCCCTGGCTGAGACTAAATAAATGAATAAATTAGAATCTTTAGGTAGTGGGGCCTGGGCATGGTAATTTTAAAATTACCCCTATCTAGATGATTCTAATGTACAGCCAGCTTAGAATAGCAATGAATGAGCATTGGCTCTGTGAAGGAGACTAGTATGAGGGATAGTCATAAATGTACGGTTGCCTAGGAACCAGAGGATTTTAAATACTAAGAAATTTAAGCTTTAGTTGGCAAACATTAGGGAGAGAGTCATTGAAGACATTTGAACAGCAATAGCATAACGCTTATAGAATGAGAACATGAATCTGGCAGTTTATAGACTATTGGAATGGGATGACATGTCAAAAGCACATGATCTAGACAGGTGAGAGGTAGTAAGATGAAAATAGTCATGGCAAAGGAAGAAAAAAGAGATCGTACTTTGTGCTGAGCAGTGTGTTTTGGATATGTATCTTCTTAACCTCAACATGTAGTTATAAAAACGGGGGCTCAAATAATTGAGTAACTTGCCCAGTGTGGAACAGCAGAGGCATAACTGCTTTTGACCACACCCGAGGCCTGGCCTGTGCTCATTCGAGATAGCACGTTCACGTGCTGGCCCACCACCTGTGTGTAGGAGAGGACGGGAGAGTGGGTCTGTGGAATCCAGCAGCCGTTAGATATACGAAGGAGAGGTACAGAAAACCAGTAGATTTTCAGATAAAGCTCATTGAATAAATGAACACTCAAAAGAAGCATGGCAAGTTGGCTTAAAGTACTATGTGTGTTTTGGCAGTAGAAAAAAAACAATGTTTGTCCTCAAGTGTTTCATTTTCTTTAAAGGGCAAGTACAACTACTGATGATTAAGAATGCTCATTATGCAGCAGTGGCAAACATTTATTTAACACTATGCCAAGCACCATTCTTAGTACTTAATGACTATAGATACATTTTTTTCCATTTACTCACTGCATTCTTAAAACTAGTCTATGAACATCATAGAACACAGGCACAGAGTGGTTAAGTATGTCGCTTCATTTCATGCAACTTAGTGAAGAGCAGAGCTGAGGTTTGAACTACAGTAGTCTGACTCCATACAACCAGCATATTAACCATTGTAATATACTGCCGCTTATGCTACACTTAGCAGAGTCTTGAGCACGGAAATAAATACGTGAGATGATTTGGAAGAGTTTATCTCAATAAATTTCACAGTCGCCCTAAAAGGTAATTTACCTTGTTTGGAGAAAGAAACAGAGTGAGAATTTAATGCAAAGACTCTTGTCTATGACGCAGTTAGTGAATGAGCCATGCTACCTATCTCTTTGAAGGAGCATGAGAGCTAAGAATAGGCTATGAATTTAGCAATAGCAAGGTCTTTGCTTTCAGAGAGGCACTGAGATGGAAGCCAGATCATAGGGACTAAATATCTTAGCATGGTATGCAAGGAAGTTTGCTGGTGAAAGGGTGGAAAGAGAAGAGTCCGTTGTCCGTTCATAACAAGGCCAAGAGATGGTATACATCGTTTTTGTTTTAAGGGATAGAAGTCACCTAAATTGTCGAGCAAGGGAAGGGAACCTCTTTTAATAAAAGAAATACTAAATGGTCTCAAGACTAGCATTAACCTTGAAAAGATGCACAGTTCTTCTAAAACAGGAAGAATCTGGCAAGAAAAGAAAAAGGCATTTCGAGGTGTGAAAAATTTTAATTAGGAGAACTGAGATTTTGAAGTTTGCTGAAAAGGTGGACAGAGGTAAACTTAGAGGCATATAAATAGGAGAGAAAGGGTTTGAATCAACTGCTTTAAGAAGGAATATAAAAAGGGATTATGAGAGAAAGTTTTAAATGTGTAATAAATAGTAGAGTTGAGATGAGTTTACATAAGATTTAGGGTAGAACCAACCAGTAAAGCTTATGGTTGGGTTTTTTTCTAGCACTAATCATGAATCTGGCAGTGGGAGAGAAAAATGGATACTATGTGTTATCCAGGAGAAAAGGCCAAAAAGGATCAAATACATGGGGCAGTATTCTCACCTTTATTTATGAATGATATCAATGCTTCATCCGTCATATGTAATACTTTTTCCCAGTTTGTCATTTACCTTGAGTTTATTTATAATGAACATTTAGATTTTTTCCATTTGGGGCTGTTAGACAAGGCTGCAGTAAACATTTTTGGATCTGTCTTTCTGTGCATATTGAAGTAGTCTTATAGGATAAATTCCTAAAAGTGTGTATCTTTAAAATTTAGGCATGTGTTAATTTTTTTTTACCCATAGGTTTATTCACATATCATACAAGTCATCCATTTAAAACGTACAAATCAGTGGTGGTCAGTATGTTCTCAGAGTTGTGCAGACGTCACTGCATCAATTTTAGAATTTTTTTATCACCCCGAAAAGAGCCCTTGTACTCATGAACAGTCACTCCTCGTAATTTCCTCCTCCTCAGCTCCTAGCAACTATTAATCTATTTTCTGTCTATAAATTTGCCTATTCTGGACATTGCTTATAAATCATGTAATACGCAGTCTTCTGTGACTGGCTGCCTTCACGTGACATAATGTTTTCAGGGTTTATCCATGTTTTAGCCTATACCAGCACTCCACTCCTTTTTATTGATGAGTAATATTCCATTATGTGGTTTATACCACATTTTATTTATTCATTCAACAGTTGATGGCCATTTGACGTCTTTCCATTTGGCCACCCTGAATAATGTGGTTAGGAACATTTCTGTACAAATTTTTATAAGGATATTTGTGTCCGTTTTTCTTTGGTCCCTATCTAGGAGGGAAAATCCTGAGTCATATGATAACTCTGTGTTCAACCTTTTGAGGAACACCTGTTAAACTTTGATAGATAATGCCAAGTTTCCTTCTACAATTTACTTCACCAGTTGGAAAAGTATAAACTTATGTATGACAGTTGCTGTTTTTCTCCATCTTTAATATCTTGCCAGTTTGTTGACAAGTGAGATCCTATTTTAATTCAAGTATCTCTGATTCCTGGTGACTTTGTGCTTGATTATTTTTTTGTGTGTTTGTCTATTTTTGGTATTTCTTTTTCTGGAAATTGCCTCTTTCGTTTTGGCATTTTCGGCCAGGGGTTATTTTCTTTTATTCACAATTTCTAGGAGCTCTCTCAGTTCTTGTGTATAAATTCTCTCAGTGCTTATGTATTAAATCTGTGTTGCAAATATTTTCCCTCATTCTATCCTGTCTTTGTTAACTTTGCTAATGGTATCTTTTAATGTTTAGCTCTTTATTACTTTTTCCCAAAGAATTACCTAATATCCTAACTCCAGTCAGTTCTCCACAAATATGAAACGTCTACTTTATCAAATAACTTTTCCCATTATGTATGAGTCATTCTTGGACTCTTCTATTCCACTAATCTATTTGTGAGTTCTTATGCCAAATCAAAACTGTTACATACTTTTATAACATACATTGATATTTATTAGCACGTTTCCTAAACTGTAATTTTTCAAAATCATCGTAGTCATTTCTACATTATTCCAATTGAACTGTTTTTCAGCTTCAGTTATAATAATTCTGTTAGGATTTTGATTGAGGTTACATTAAATTTATAGATTATTTTAAAGAAGTGACATCTTTACCATATTAAGGCTTTCCACCTAGATTGTTCTTCATGTCTTTTAATGAAATTATATATTGCTGATCATATAGACTATATAGTTCCTGAAACCATGTGCTTTATTCTACCTTAACTGTTAGAACTATCTTTTGCTTCTGCAATAGACTAGAAATAAAACTACAATAGAACTAATTACCTAATTTCCTTCTTGCCCACCCCCTCAGTCCCTTACAGTGGTTACCATCATATTTTTAAAACCAAATCAGATCATGATACTCTCTTATTTAAAACCTTCAATGGCTGGCTCCTCTCTGCACTTCAAATAAACTCTAAACTCCTTACCTGGCTCTCAAATCCTTTTGTGGTCTGGCCTGTCTACCTTCCATCTGTCTTCATTTTGTACAACTGTATGAATTTTGAGCTGAGGTTTTCTTTGGTTTTGTTTTTCTGTAAATGAGTTTTCCCATGGTCTCTTTTCTATTTTAAAGGAATCCCCCAGTATTTGTATACTCTATTTTATGTATGTATTGCACATGCATTGTTTTGTATGTTTATTCGATGAATATTTTTATTTTTCCTTTTTTTGTGTGTGATTGAAATAGTCAGCTCTAGTAAACCCAAAACCAGAAAAGTATTTGGTTTATCAGAATTTATGTGAGAAAAGATCAGAAATGCTTATTTTATTACTTGTAAAAAATACATTTAATTAGCTGGAACTAAGTTGCCAAGTAAAATGTATGGGACTTCCAGTTAAATTTGAATTTCAGATAAACAGTGAATAATTTTTTGTATTAGTATATTCCATACAGTATTAGAAATGCACTTAAATACTAAAAAAATTTTTTATCTGAAATGTGAATTTACTGGGTATCTTCTGCTTTTACTTGTTAAATCTGGTAACCCTAGCTGAACCCTAAGTGGGTTTAAAAAGCTCCTCACTTTCAGAAACACATTTCACAAAGATCCTGGCTCAAATTGCTTGTCCCTTTACCTATAAGTGAGATAACCAAGCCTTTCTTGGTATTTTATTGCTTTTTATTTTAACTGTTCTTGTATTCTGATTTTTAAAAGTCGTGTTTTTTTTTCCATATTTTTATTCTACAGTTTCTTTACGTTATTTCAGGACCCTACATGATTTCATCCCAGCTAATTTTTTTAGCCACCACGAACCTGTGCTTGAACAAAATTATGCTTCTTGCTTCCATTTCTTTGTTCATCCTACTCCTTGTGGGAAAGACCTATATCCCTCTCATCTGTCTGTGCAGTCATTCAATGCCCACATCATGTGTTGAGCTTCCTGATTCTTACAGCTAAAGGGGATCTTTTTTACCTCTGAGCATAAGTTCTATGTTGTAACCTACCGGTTTTATTTTGGGGGTGGGGGGAAATTTTTTTTAATTGTACAAGGAACCTTTAACATGAGATCTACCATCTCACTGAATTTTTTAAGTTAAGATACCATATAACTATACATAAGAAATTGTACAGCGAATCTGTAGAATTTATCAGTCTTGCCTAACTAGAACTTTGTATTTGTTGGATAACAATTTTCCATTTCCTCCTCTTCCCAGCTCCTGGCAACCACCAGTCCACTCTGCTTCTATGAGTTTGACTATTTTAGATCCCTTGTATAAGTGGAATCATGGAGTATTTCTCCTTCTGTGACCACCTTATTTCACTTACTGTGTTTTCCCGAAAATAAGACCTAACCGGACAATCAGCTCTAATGCGACTTTTGGAGCAAAATTAATATAAGACCCCTTCTTGTATTGTATTATATTATATTATACCCAGTATTTTATATTATATTATATTATATTATATTATATTATATTATATTATATTATATTATATTATATTATATTATATTATATTAATTATACTATGCCTGGTCTTACAGTAAAATAAGACTGGCCTTATATTAATTTTTGCTCCAAAGGACGCATTAGAGCTGATTGTGCGGTTAGGTCTTATTTTCGGGGAAACACGATAGCATAATGTGCTATTCATGTTGCCACATATGATAGGCTTTCCTTCTTTTTTAAGCCAGAATAATATTCCATCATATGTGTGTACCACAATTTCTTTATCCATTCATTCATTACTGGACATCTAGGTTGTTTCGACATCTTGGCTACTGTGAATAGTGCTGCAGTGAGCATGGGAGTGCAGATATCTCTTTGAGATCCTGATTTCAATTCTTTTGGATTAAATAACCAAGTGGAATTGCTGGATCATCTAGTCGTTCTATTTTTAATTTGTTGAGGACCCTTTATACTCCTTTCCTTTTTAGCTACACCATTTTACATTCCCACCAACAGCGTACAATGGTTTCAATTTCTACACATCTTCACCAACACTTATCTTTTACATTTTTTATAATGTCCACCCTAACAGGTGTGAGGTAATCTCTTATTGTGGTTTTGATTTGCATCTCTGATGATTAATAATATTGAGTATTTTTTCATACACTGTTGCCCATTCCTATGTATTCTTTGGCGAAATGTCTATTTAAGTTCTTTGCCCGGTTTTTAATTGGGTTATTTGTTTATTTGCAAGTAAGTTACAGGATTTCCGTGTTTACCTTGGACATTAACCACTTATCAGACACGTGGTTTGCAAAGAGGGTCTTGTCTTCTTCGTCTTCGTGTTCTTACACTATGTTTAGCATTGTTCTTTTCAATACTTGGCACTCAGGGTGTGTTTGTTAAATAAATTTAATGCAGCTATCTGGTTTCCAAGTCAGCATCAAATTGGAAAGGCCCAAGCGGGACTTCTCTAGACACTCTGTGGTAGCAGTGAGAAGTGATGGTTGAGAATAGCGAAGAGTATAATAAAGCCAACTCAGGAACATAAAACTGCACACACTAACTTACTGGAGCAAAAGAGTTGATAGGGATCTAGCATGATTAATCTTAAATACTAGGCTAAGAAAATGAAGTTAGATATTTCTAAAATATAATGGTATAATTATTAGAATTTTCTGCTAATGTAAATAAACTTTTTTGAGACTTATTGAGAAAAGTCTTATATAAGTAAATTCTATAAGTTGTAATATGTGAGAATATTATATTCTCACTAATTACAACTTTGTACAATAATATTCTTAGTGATGTATTTTTAGCTATCAAAAAAAGATAAAAATTTAGTGTACATTCTGTTGAAGGAAATAGGAGTAAGGCATTTTAAAAGTATTACCCTCCAAACTACATGCTTAAACATGTGATTACTGACCTAATATGAATAATTCATTACCCAAGAATTATAAACAGCTTGTTGGCTGTATTTAGTAACATTTTTTTTAAAATTCATTTTGTTAAATTTATTGGGATGACAATAGTTTGTAAAATTATGTAGGTTTCAATCATACATTGTATAATACATCATCTATATACTCGTATCACATTGTGAGTAACATATTTTTATAAATCTTCTATTCTAGACATTTGTTTAAAATTCCAAGGAAAAACATGATGTAGTATCTAATCGTAACACTAGGTGGTGGTGACTGCTTTTAGAAGTTAAAGTGCGAATGTTTCTAACTTTTTTGAACATTTAGTGCTGCTTAGATTTCAGAAGGAAAGGAGAAGAAATTTGTAAGGCTATAGAGTACCATTTCTACCTCTTTGGCAGCTCACCCCCACTCCCCTTTTCTCCTTTGAATGCTTATAATCAATGATTCTCAAATCTGTTCTTCTCATGCCCTTTACACTCTTAAAAATTACTGCGCATCATAAAAAGCTTTCACTTATGTGAGTTATAAGCAAATAATGATCAGTGTTTTTCTAGTTAGAAATTAACACGGAGAAATTTAAAAAGATGTATTAATTTATTTTAAAGCAATAATACACAATATTTGTTAATATAAATATTCTTAATAAAAATAACTATTTCCAAGAAAAAAAATTAGTAAGAAAACAGACTTTGTTTTAATTTTTTAATCCCTCCACTGTCTAGGTTATTTGTAGCCAGCTGGATTTTCATATTTGTTTATAGATTCGATCTGTGGGAATATGATATATCATTTAGCCTCATGAGAGTGTAAGAGTAAAAAGACTTTTCATGAAAATCATTTTAATTTTGTATAGTCTCTTGAAGGGTCTTATGGGCCCCTCAGAATCCAAAACCACAATTTAAGAACTATTGCTATATCTCCTCTGTGCTTATAAGAAGTTAGTGAAGAAATATAAACTATATGTATGTGTGCTATCTATTAATTTTGAATTTACAAATCCAAAAGGTTAAACTACCAGTTTCTGGCTTACACCATCTGGATGTTGTACTTACGGATACATAATAAAATATGTACAACAAAATGACTAAGTGTTGATATTATTACATTAACAAAATAAGAAAAACATTATATCTCAATAGAAAAAAAGGACAAAAGATGACCAGCTGGTAAAAAGGATGCAAAGTTATATATACATTATGTTTACAGTAGACGTAATTTATAACCAGAAAAAAATGCTTTTTAGAAATATGTATGGACTCAAATTATTTTTATAGTTCTATGTAATACACATTAGCTGACAGCTGTAGTCACTGAAGACTTGATTATCATCCCAATTAAAACTCTCTTGTGAAATAATCTCTTTTCTTTTCATTCTCTATGCTTTCTCTATTCTTTGTAATCCACGAATACTCATCTCTCTGCTGATGATTCCCAGCGCTCTGTATCCAACCCTGGCCTCTCTTCCCTATGTTCCCAAGCCTTTCTTCCAGTGGTACCTCCGTCTCTAGGGAGAATCCTAAAGGTGCCTCAGGCCCAGCATAATGTAAAACCAAACTCATGTTCTCCCTTCATACCACTCCAGAACCTACTCCTCCTTAATTCTTTCTTTTTAAAACAACAATACACTCAATATTTGTTAATATAAATATTTTTAATAAAAAATAACTTTTCCCAAACAAAAAAAATTAGAAAGAAAAGTGACTTTGTTTTAAATTTTTTTAATCCCTTTACTGTCTAAATTAACTACCATTTATCAGATTCTCCAGGCTAGAAACCTTTACAGAAGCTTTGGCAATTGCTTCACCCCTTACATACGTTGATTTTTTTCATATCTCTGCTGTTTCCTCTGCCTTCGGTTTTCTTCTTACCTTCTTCTTGGTCTGGAAAATCTGGAAAATTTTTATGTAAACTTCAAGATTCATCTCAAATGTTACCACTTCTGTACACCTTCCCTAATGCAGTAAGCAGATGCTCTTGTATCACTGTAAGATACAGTGTGTGTGTGTGTGTGTGTGTGTGTGTGTGTGTGTGTGTGTAAGTGTAAACAGAGCACACGTTTTTTCATCTGTCTCCCTTGATAAACTATTAACATTTATACAACAGATACTGTGATCTAGTCATCTTTATTTCTCCAGTCTTAAGCACACTGCCTAGGTTTATTTGCAGGAGAGAAGGAAGGTATCATCTGTCCATGTTTTAAGTATTGTGCAAGTAGGTTCCCTGCTACCAGATGATAAATTGTACAGATTTTGATTAGCACATCTATTTGTTTTTCTGAATCAAAGTTGATTCAGATTAGTCATTTCACATGGATATGATTATCTTTTTCTTTTATTTTTGCCAATAATTCGTTGGTTTCAGGGGGGGAAAAATGCCTCCATCCAAAAAGTTAACAGTGATTATAAAGTTTCATAAATACATTTAATGTACACCTAAAGGATCCCATTACCCACCACAAACCTGATGTGATGGTATTTTGTAATGACTACTACTATAATGCTGACTGGATTTGAACTCTTAAATATGGGCTACTGAGATGATGACTCTCTTTAAAAACAATAAAAGTAAACATGGGCTAGGTTTTAAAGTTTTTAGGTAAAAGTGTTGATGTAGAATATATATGTCTACATATGTATGTACATGTAAGTACTTGTTAGATTTCTGCACGCTAATGCAATGCTAACTTTTTTTTGCAGAACTTCTGGGTATACATGAACAAGCAGCTGTAGGATTCTTAACATTAATGGAAGCTTTAAGATACTGTAAGGTAAGTTAATTTTTAGGGTCCTTTGAAAGGTTTTTATTCACACGTCCACTGCTATGGATAGTATTTTTCTCCTATGACAACATATTTTAGCTTATTACTGTCATATACTCTCTTCCGATCCTTCCTGCTCTTCCTTCCTTATTAAGTCTTATTAAGCTGCCCAATCATGATGAGCTGCCTATTTTTGACGTTTGTTCCTTTTTGAGGGTTGGGGGCAGAACCCAGTACAAAATAATTTATAAAAATAGAGACATCTATTATTGAAAATATTTCTATTTTCTTGGTAAACTGTGGAAAAGAATGTACTGTTTCTTCCTTACCAACTAACAGTATGCTTCACTGAAACAACTGGTAATACTTTATCAGGCAAAGAAAAAGAATCTACTAAATGCCTGAAATTCTAAGTTTTGTCCATCTGAAAAATGATTTCACACTTAAAAAAAAGTTCAAGAATTTCACAGCGTTAAGCTCTTTAGCACATGGGCTAAGATTAGGAACTGCCATGAAACTTGTATTAATGGTATGTATTTCATTGTTTTCCTACACAATCTGAAATAACTATTGGATATTCCAAATACTTTCAAATGGCTTTTAAATCATTAATAATTTGCACTTAAAATGTCCTCATTTTGGAGACAGAAAGAAAGAAGACCTAATTTTCTCCTTCCTTTTAGAATGGTGGTTCCATGGCAGTGGTTCTGGTGGTGGTGATTATTTTTAGTAACAATAGCAGTATCTTGCCTCCTTCCTTCCTTCCGTATTGTTATTTTTTTAACCAGCATTCCTCTTTTATGACAACACTTGGGTGAGTTGATATGGGTATGATAATCAAATAGGTTTCATCCTGCCCTTATTCATTAGTAGTGATCATAATGTTAAACAGTAGCAACACTTTTTCTTTCAGTGACTTTAATTATACAAGCCAAAGCTATTCTGAGGCAGCCTGGCAACCAAAGAATCAGGCTACATCCTCTTCTACACACACACACACACACACACACACACACACACACACTCACACACTCACACACTCTCATGTATCCTAAAAGTGTGTGTGCACACATGCAAAAAAAGTCAGTATGTAGAGGTAATGTATATGTTAATTTGCTTGATTGTGATGATCTTTACACAGTGTATACGTGTATCAAGGCATCAAATTGTACACTGCAAATAGATACAATTTTTATTTGTAAACGATATTTCAAGAAAGCTATTTTTTAAAAAGTGTTGTGTGTGTGTTACCGGAGGATAGGGTATGGAGATGATATATTAACACTCGAAACTTTTCCCGTGTGGCCGCTAAGGCCCTAATTATCCGGGGGCTTCCTGACCTTCCAGAGTTGCATTGCTCTCTGCGTTGCTCTGCTTGCAGCCGTGCTGGTCTCCTGTCCATTTCTTCAACATGCCAAACCCTTTCCCACCTCATAAGCCTTCACACCTGCTGTCATCTCTGCCTGGAATACTCCACTCTCCCCTTCAGGTCCTACTTCACATGGTGCCTCAAACATCCTCTCCTTGACCATCCCCTCAGTGACCCTTTTCAACATTATTTCATAGGAATAATCACTCTGTAATGGTCTTTTGGTTTACTTAATCTTGAATTTGTTTTTTTGTTGTCACCCCTAATGAAATATAGACTCTTTAAAGACAGGCACATTGTTTCTCTGGGTACATATTAGGTGTTCAATAAATATTTGTTGAGAGAATGAGTGGCAGATTCACCATAATTGTAAACTTTTCTAAATGTGTGCTTTTGCTTTTCTTTAACCGTGAGGTGAAATGTCTGTTTCCCTCCCAGGGTTGTAGTGGGAAGTAAACAGTTGCTGTATATTCTCGTGTTACCATATTGCTCTAATATTCTAGCAGTAACTTTGGTGTTTCATAAGATTTAAAGATTCTTTTAGTGACAGGACACAACACACTGATATTCGGATAGATTAAAGGCAGAACTCTTAGTTACTTGTAGCTCCAAACCAGAGAGGGCCACCAGGCACGGCCACACAAGGGCTTATTATATATTACACCTGGGACAGGGTAACAGCAAGCTGTAACCATCGGGGACAGTGTATGTATGCGAATTGAGGTGTAGTTAGCTAGGTTTCGAGAGTTCCCTGTAGATTTGCTAATTTGAATCGTTTTGGTGAGCTGGGGGTAGGGGGGGCTGCGGGGCTGTCCCTCCTTGTCTGATACCTGGCCCAGGATGATAAGGACGGTCCATAGTGGCCTGGAATGTGGAGACCTATAAGGAAAGTAGCTGGGGTCCGGACTTAATTCAGCAGTCTTTTAGGGGAACTGACCAGCCTCTAGGCAGGGCATCCAAACTGAATTGAGACAGCATTTTTTTTTTTAAAGAACTTTATTGCACTGTGCTGTCCATCTGTATTTACTGTAGGATCCTTCTGAAAATCTATATACAGTTACTTTTTAATACATGTTTAGGGAAATAGCCTTGAGGAAATACTTGGGTTTGTATTAGTTTTGTGAATGTGAACATTTCCCTGTTTGATAATGTAGCAAAGTGCCCTTTAGAAATGAAACGAACATTTTCATATCATTTTGACCACGTGCACATTAATATAAATAAACAATATTTTTCTCTCTCCTCCCTCCCTCATCTCTCTCTCTCTCTCTCTCTCTCTCTCTCTCTCTATATATATATATATATATATATATATATATATATATATATATATACATATATATACATATATATGTATGTATGTATGTATTTGTACACACGTGTGCGTAACAAAGAAGGTGACTCTTGAGTGCTGTTGACTAGGCCCCTTTTAAAAATAGATCTATAACCCACATGCCATAAAATTCACTATTTGAAAGTGTACAATTCAGTGTTTTTTTGGTATATTCACAAGGCTGTGCAGCATCACTGCTAACTATTTCAGAATGTTTTCATCACCCCAAAAAGCTCCTTCAAACCCATCAAGCAGTCACTTACCCACTACTCCCCAGCCTCTGGCAACTTCCTGTCTCTGTGGCATTGCCTGTTCTGGATATTTCATCTAAATGGAATCACACGGTGTGAGCCTTTTCGTGTCTGACTTCTTTTTCTTAGTATGTCTTCAGTGTTCATTTGTATTTTATCATGTGTTAATTAGTACCTCATTTTTTTAGTGACAATTCTATTGTATGATACATCAGTTTTGTTTATCCATTTGTCAGTTGATGGATGTTTGGGGTCTTTCCACTTTGGGGCCATTATGAAGAATACTGCTCTGAACAACCACGTATCAGTTTTGGGTGAGCATTTTTTCATTTCTCTTGGGTATACACCCAGGAGTGAAATTGCTTGGTCAATGGCAATTAGATGCTTAACTTTTTAAGTAACGGTCAAACTGTTTTCTGCAGTGGTTGCAGTATTTATGCACTCTTGATTTATTTTTATTATTATAAAACACTTCACGAGTTCAGCATTTATTTACCCATTGATCCTACTGTATATAATCTTATCCACTTTTTTTTACTTTTATCTCTATTAAGTACACACACAAACACACACTTTATCTAAAAAGAAATCAAACAACATCTAAACTTATCACCAGAAGAGGCAGCATGATGTAATGGAAAGCCACCACCCTGCAAGTCTGAAACGCTGCGTTTTAATTCCAGCTTATACTGCCAGTTAGCTTTTTGTATTCTGACAAGGCACTGACGCCAGGTAGTTCTCCGTCTCCTCAGGCAAAATCGAAGGACTTGCACTGCACACCTCTAACATCCCTTCTGCTCTGAACCTATGATGAGAGCTTTGCCTTTTTCTTTGTCCTTTTGCTGTTATTCTCTGTTGCCTCCAAACCATCCTCCTTACTCTGCTGTTTGGCCATTACCATTAGCACATCCAATTTAATTCATCCCTCACATCATAGGGCAAAGATACTCGTTTTTCTACCCATAAATACAAAAGAATACTATTTGCCACTTCCCTTCTAGTGATAAGAATAAATTCCAAGGGCCCCGATGGTGGTTGAAATCGGGGCAATGAGCCCTGGTGGTGGTTGAAAGCGGGGCATCATATCAGGGCTGCTGGCTGATTAGGGAAGACTAGTTGGCCTGACTGCCGCAAGTGGCGACTTGGAATTTCCCAATTCTAGGGAGTTTATGGGAGAAAAGCAAATGTGGTAAATTTCATTGGTAAGGTTAGTTGTTTTAAAGTCTTTGTCCTCATAAGAGTGTGGAATTGACTGATGTGAACGTGATTGGGTTTTACCAGTCTGTGTTTTATTTGATTTTTAAGCTTGCTTTTTCTGTCACACACAAAAAAATGATACTTTCAAATTTTTGGTATTATAGTTTTTAAAGTTTAAATTTATAACTTTGAAGGCAGGTTATAAGTGTAACTTTCTATACATTTTAAAGTAACTTCATATTGTAAAACTTTGAATTTATCTCTTACCATGACGAGTCAAAAGAGATTATTATGTTCCCTAGGTTCTTTGAAGACAGGATGTTCTTAAGCCTTTTCCCTTTACTTATTTATTCAGAAATCTACTCCTTTGTTCATTTATAAGTATTTTCCTGATAAGTAATTATTATCAGGTTTATAGTTTTAAGGTTTTTGAGGTACCGAGCTGAAATTCCAGAAGTGGCCATTCTATCTAGGAACTTGAGTGAAACCTGAGAGTGATTCCTAGGGCTAAACTAATTATTTCTAGATGTGTTAAATCTGTATTGTTAATGTTCTAATGTAATGATGCAACATAAGCTTAGCCCTGATAGTCTTCATTACATTCGTTTTTACATTCAGTATTTAACCTTTCTGGATAAGGCATTCTGGCACAATACATTGTTCTATTTAAATATGAATTGGACACTTTAGTTATGTTTCATATATTCGTGGGCAAATATCTAACAGGCAGTATAAAATTTTCATGTATTGATTTTGCTACATTTGTTCTAGGTTGGGGCTTACTTGAAATCTCCAAAATTCCCTATTTGGATTGTTGGCAGTGAAACTCACCTCACCGTATTTTTTGCCAAGGTATGCTCATAGAAAGCTTTCTTCCTTATTATTTTTTTTCTTTTTTAGTATGACACTAGGCAGTCAAGTAATGTTTAATTCAGATCTTTATGCAAACTTCAGTGTATTCCCACTAACAAGTGAATTGTTCCAAATCCTAAAATATTAATACTGAACATACTGTTGTACTGCTCTAGTTTTGGAATCATTTCAATAAAATCTGTAGTTCTGATTGCTTTACCTTTTTTGACTTTAGAGCGTTGACTTTTGTGTTTTGTTTTTTTTCCAAAATCACTTGTATTATGATAAAAATGATTGAATTTAAAAGTTTGGATTGCTCTTTTGTAGAGAAGATAAAATCTCAACTACGTGATATAAAATAATTTTATTTACATCTAGGAAAATATTTTAAAATCTGTCAATAGATTAATGGTATTGAAGTCAAATGCTCTTTTAAGATGGAATATTTCTTACAGTTTGAACATACGAGTATACATGGTTACAACATTGAAATAAGTGCATTTGAATATGTTTATTTTGAAATTCTGACAAAACCTTTTCTAAATCACAGCCTTTAAATGTATATATGTATATTTATATATATTTAAATTTATTTATATGTAGCTTTTATGTTATATATAAATTATATATATATAAATAATTATTTTTTTCCTGCGATTGAGTGCAATTTGGAGTCAGACAGCCTTTGTTTGAATCCCAGGCTTGCCACTTCCTAACATCACTCAGCTGCTTTTCCTATGTCTTTAAAATGGGGATTGATCATAGTACCTAGCTCTTAGAATTGTTGTCAGGCTTAAATATAAAATAGCAGTAATGTTCATATAAAATAGCAGAAAAAGTTCAATGCCCCGTAAATCTTAGCTCTTGTCATCATCGTCATCATTGTCATTTTCATTATTCTGTAGGCATTTAAGGAACAGTTTCAGTTGAGCTCTGTAAATATAGAGACATTTTGTATCCACGCATCTAAATGTTAGGTAGGTCGATAGTGATGGGAGTGAATGATACTCACCTTCCTATGAAATACACTACCTACCTGTCCTGGTATTCTGTGCTGTTCCCATAGAACTTGGTCCATTGTTCCTTTGCACACAGTGCATATCTCCTACTTCCCACACCACTTTTGGTAGGTCCCATGGTCAGCAGGGAGCCTTGTCCAGGGCTAAAATTTTTTCCTTTTGAAATAAAGTAATATAAAGCCAGAAGATCACATATAAATGGTAAATGTGATTGATGATACATGATAACATTCATTAGGTTCAGTTTTAATTTTTTTAAAATACAGTAGTTTTATGTAGTCTTTGCCAAATAGAAAATACTATAAATCGTACTGTTTTTTTACATGACGTGGTTATCCTTTGTTTGATATTTCTAGATAATAGCAAGTAATTTTGGCTGTGGGTTTGTTTGTTTGTTTTTGAGTTTTGGTTTATTCATTCTTAGTGGGTTTGTTCACTTTATGTTCCATGGCCTGAAACAAATGACATTTTTTTTATTTCTCCAGCAGCTTAATGTAAATATTGTCTTTTTCTATAAAACTGTTATGCTTATTTATCTGAATATGTATTCATGTGCACACTTCTTTGTACTGATTAAGTAAAGAAGGATGTTTTAAGGTTATAGTTTTCAAGGCAGCATGTAATTTGACATTGTAAAATGCCTTTGAAAGGAATTTGTCATGTGACTTATACACTGCAGGTAACAATAGTTTCTTACAGCTGTCTTCATTCGTGTAAATACTCATTTGTCAACTATTTAACTGGGCATATAGTAGTATGTACCTGACATTACGCCAGGTGCTATGAACACAGTGGTGAGCAAAAGTAGATTAAGTCTCCTATATTTAGGGAGGTGTACATTCTAACGGGGGAGGCATTCATCAAAGAATCACACGTAGATAATTACAACTGTGATGAGTGCTGACAGAGCACAGGTCTTTAACGCTATAAGAATGTGGCCTAGTTTGGGAAGATTAGGAATGTTTCCTCAAAGAACAGGTGTCTAAAATGAGCACTGAAACGTCAGATTAAACTATGGGAAGAGGGAGAAAGAATGTTCCCTACATGGGAAATAGAGCAAACAAAGAGCTGTGGAGGGAAGGACTCGGTGTGAACAAACTGACAGAAGACCTGGGGAACTAAGACTTCCCGGGGCCCAGTGTAAGATGAGGCTGCCAAAGTAGGCCATGTGACTCGACTCTAAGAGTAATGACAGCTCCTCAACTTTTTAAAAATTGGTGGTGGGAGTAGTTTTGTGGAAAATGGGAAGGAAGGCAACAGGATTAAATTTGCATGTTGAAAAGATTGCTCTGGCTAATTGTGGAGAACAGACATGTTGAAGGATAACCTAGGGAATGGGTAAACAAGACTTTTGTGGTATGGCAGGTAAGCAAAGAATGTAGTTTGGTCCAGGGTAGTTATGGTAGCGATGGATAGAAGCACGTAAATTTGAGAGATTTATTCCTGAGTTAAACTGGCAGGACTTGGTGATGGATTGGATTGGATGGTTAAAAGACAGGTCTGATGAGATGTGTGTTTTTACTGGTTAGATCTTAGAGCTCAGAAAGAGCTCAGTAGCTTTGCTGTTGTAGAATATACCTGTGATTTATTTCTCTTTGGGCAAACTGACCAGGTCAAGAGGAAAGAGTGAGATACTACAATTTGGGAACAGCCCAGCCAAATAATCACGGTGTGGTTTACAGGTCTTGCCCACAAAAATAATGCTTTTTAGTTTCTCAAACATTAGACCACCAAGGATCACCAGACATTTGAGGAAAACTTACATGAAAAACAAGTCAGAACAAACAGGGGAAAAGGAACTCAAAAGAATGGAGACAATGTAGGATCAAAAGAACTTAAACAAGAACCGTAAGAGAAGTTAATAGATCCATGAAACTGTGGAGGCTACAAGGGGCAAAAGAGAAACTGAAAGAATTGGAAGACAAATTGAAGAAATCTCTCCTAGATTGTTACAGTAGCTTCCTAACTGATGACCATGCCGTTGCCTTTTGTGGGGCTGTAGTATCTTCTCAGGTCAGCAACTAAAGTGACCCATCACTTCATGTCACTCTTCTGCTCGAAACCTGATACTGGTTCCCCTTCACTAAGAGTAAAAGCCAAAGTCCTTAGAATAATCTCCGAGGCCCTCCCTCACCTCATCTGATTCCCTGTTGCCTCTCTAATTTCATTTCCTGCTACTCCCCTTCCTATCTTTCTTGTCCACACTGGCCTTTCTCCTGTCTCAAAAATGAGGCAAACCTTTTGCACCTGCTGTTCCCTTTGCTTAAAATGATCCTACCTCAGATATCTGTATAAATGATTCCTTCCTTCCTTTGGGTCAGTGTTCTAATGTCACCTCCTTAGGGAGGTCTTCTCCCAGCCACCAGCCCCTTTCTCTTCCTTGTTTTCATTACATCCTCTCTCTCTCTCTCTCTCTCTCTCTCTCTCTCTCTCTCTCTCTCTCTCTCTCTCTCTCAAGCACATGTATTTTTTAATTGGGGTAAAATTCACATAACAAAAGTAACCATTTTCAAGTGAACAGTTCCATGGCATTTAGTACATTCACAGTGTTGTACAACCAGCACCAGTGTCTAGTTCCAACACACCTTCACCATCCTAAAATAAAACCCATATCCATTAAGCAGTTACTCTCCATCCCCCTCTCTGAAGCCCCAGAAACCATCAATTTGCTTTTAATCTCTGAATTTACCCATATTGGATATTTCATATCCATGGAATCATAAAATATGTGGCCTCTGTGTCTGGATTCTCTCCCTGAGTATAAGGTTTCTGAGGTTCCTCTTCAGTGTAGCTTGTCTCAGTACTCCGTTCCCTTTACGGCCGATGGCGCTCCACTGTCTGCACATAACACAGTTTGTTCTCACCTTTGGCTATTGTACTGGTGCTACTGTGAACTTTCCTACACAAGCATTTGCTTGAGTTCCTGTTTTCAGTTCTTTGGGGTCTATGCCTAGAACTGGAATTGCTGGGTCATAGAGCAATTCTGTGTTTAACTTTTTTTTTTAATTAAAGTTTATTGGGGTGACAAAGGTTAGTAAAGTTATGTAGGTTTCAAGTGTACAATTCTGTAACACATCATTTATATATCATGCTGTGCGTTCACCACCCAGAGTCAGTTCTCCTTCCTTCATCAATTTTGGGGAACCACCAATCTGTTTCCACAGCAGGCATATACCATTTTACTTTCTTAGCAATATATAGGGTTCCAGGTTTTCCATATCTTTGCTAACAGTTATTTTCTTTTTTCAAAATTATTATTATGATCATTCTATTAGTGTAACCATCCTAGTGTATGTTAAGTGGTCCTTGTGGTTCTGGTTTGCATTTCACTAATGACTAATGATGTTGAGCACCTTTTAATGTGCTTTTGGCCATACATAGCTTCTTTGGAGAAATCTCTCGGGTTCTTTGCCTACATTTGAATTGGGTATTTGTCTTTTTGTTATTGAATTGTAAGTTTTTAATATATTCTGGCGACTAGACACTACATATTTTACATGTTGTTTGTCTCTCTCACTAGGTAAGTTCTACGAAGCAGGGTTTTGTCTGTTTTGTCTCTTACTGTTTCCCAACACCTAGAACAGTTCCAGGCAGTGTTGGCACTCAGTAGACTTCTGTTGAACAAATAAATTGCAGAACACACTGAAGCTTTATTTCACCAAAAATTGCGATATAACCACGTTGGTACTTGATAAGGGGGGAGAGGGACTTAATAGTGCTGAGTTGTCTTTGATCATAAGAAATAGCAGTGCGTGTGTGCAGTATTCCTATATAGAGGCAAAAACAGAACCAACTGTTGCTCTTCGACCTGATCAACGTAAACACACATATACGTGTAGATTCTTTCTCTGGGCTAATGAATGAAAACAAGTTTGATGAGTATTTATAAATAAGTATTGTCACACATCGTATTTAAGATTTATGTTCATAGTTTGAGGATGGATAAGAAAATTGTTTCTGTTCAGTGAAATAAATTCTTACCCATCTGTTTTGGTTTTTCCTTTCGAGATGAACAGTAAACTTTTAGGGCTCTAATTATAATTTTTTAAAGAGGTATAAGTTCATGATTTTAAATGTGAGTGTCAAACTATTTCATAAAGTTGTTACTTCATATTTGAGACATCCAGTGCCTAGAAATTTTAATTTTATTGGAACTCTCTTTCTGACCCATGGAGAATCACTGCACGTATTTTGTAGGATTAGAAGAGATTTTTCACAATTCAGTTTTATTTGAAAATCAATGGTAAAAATAAATTTAATAATTAAATTTTATGAACATGTAAAACTTCAGATCAGTCATCTAAAACCATCTACTTCTTTAAGTTTTTAAATTTAACTGTCTGCCATGTTTTATAAATCATCTTCCTTTTCTATTTGACATAGACAAAGTGATGTTTTTTTATCTTACTAAACATCTGTGTTTGTGAAACAACTAAGTTGATATTGTACTATTCGACATAAGTATCTTAGGGAATACGGTTGCAAGAAATATATACAAGTTATCCTGTGTAAATGGGAGTTTTCTACTTAATATTGAGGGGGAATAGTACAGACTATTGCTGCAGGGAATAAGAACTCAGAGTATACATCACCAGGGGTCCCACAGAAACCTTTAATAAGAGGATGTGGGTGAAGGGAAATGGGAACTTAATTTCTATAGAGTGGGGTGGAAAATTTTCCAAGCAGGTCATCAGAGCTCTGAAGGAATGAAATGTTCAGCTCTGTACACGGTCAGGGAGCATGCCCTGTGAGCCTGGGCTGTTTCCTCAGAAATCCTGCCATGGTGCTTTTTGATGAGATTAGTTGAAAACTTGCAAACCTCCTGTGCAGGTAAAAGAAATGATTTTGAGCAGTAGATGCTTAATGAATTTAGAACCTATATTTAAACATTTATCTTTTTTTAATTGAATACCCTTTGGGTTTTTTTGTCTTTTTTATATTTGGGTTTTAAGAATGAATTATTTGGATCACTTGTAATTTCGTTTTGAATTGGAGCTAATTGTGGAATTAATTTACACTGCCAATTCAAGATGAGGGCTTTAAATTTGAAAATGTGATACTTTTAATATTAATAGAATTATATGTATAAAGTTGTAGACAAAATAGATTTGCTTTTTTTGTTTGTTTTTTTATTGTACACTTGAATCTCAGTGTGGGGTGACAGCTGCTGATCTAATATGAAAATAGTTGGAACCTACCTATAGCATATAGTTTCAGATAATCAGTGACTAATTTCCTTGTTAATCCATTTCAAACTTTCTTTTGAAGTTGGGGAGATGAGTTTTACATCCCTTTTTGTTCTCTTTTATGGTTATAAAAGACTCTTTGTGCGAGTGTCACCTTTGACCTTTCCTATGATAAAGCAGTTTTGCTTTCAGGTAAGAGCACATGAAATCACATTACTATTTAAATGCAAAATATATAAAGAAACTGAATTTAATGCGAAGGAGAAACAAAACATTTTACTGTTCCTCCATGAGCTGACTGTTCTTAACTGTGGTGTCTGTTACTGGGAGTCTAGATAACAATTCTTTCTACAAAGCAAGCTCCTTTTGTGTATTGCTGTTTGCTGTAACATTAGGAAGACTACTGCAAGTAAGTGTTAGATATTAGGTGTTTTAAAATTGGACAGTTAGTTCTACTTTACCATTAATACATTTTCAGAAAAATAAGCACAACTTCAAGGGAAAAAAGTAAAATGATGCTTTAGGGGTAGAGGCTTTATTTGTTATAAAGAAAATTCACCTTTGTGTATCTTTAATTATTGGGTAAAAGTCATGTGACTTGGAATACAATTAAATGCACAGTTGGATATTTTGTAATAGAATTTTTCTATATATTAATGTAGTTTAGTTATCCAGTCCATTTAGCATAAGTTTTAGAGTTTGTGCCTATGTTTAGATTTTATGCCTTATCAACTACAGAAAGGAAATGAATTTAAGAATCTGAAGTACTTGTTTTTATAGCTTAAACCATAAACTTAAGACTTTAATATTTTATTTTTCAATTACAGTTGACATGCAATATTATATTAGTTTCAGGTGTGAACATATAAATTAGACATTTATAAAACTCCATGAAGTGATCACCCCAATAAATTTAGTACCCACCTGACACCATGCATACTTATTACAATATTATTGACTGTATTCTTTATGCTATACATCCCATGACTATTTAGTAACTACAAATTTGTTCTTAATCCCTTCCCCTTTTTCACTCTGTCCCCCTGATCCCCCCTCCCATCTGGCAACCATTAAAATGTTCTCGGTATCTATGAGTTTATTTTTTAAATTCTAAGTAGAAGTGAAATCATATGGTATTTGTCGTTCTCTGTCTGACTTACTCCACTCAACACAATACCATCTAGGTCCATCCATGTTGTTGCAGATGGCAAAATTTCATTCTTTTTTATAACTGAATAATATTCCATTATAAATATGTACCATCTCTTCTTTATCCATTCATCTATCCATGAACACTTCAGTTGTTTCCATATCTTGGCTATTGTAAATAATGCTTCAATAAACATAGGGATGTATTAATATATGTCTTTTTGAATTAGTGTTTTGGGTTTCTTCAGATAAATCCCCAGAAGTGAGATTGCTGGGTCCTTCTTTGTTTCTTCTTATAGCCTTTGTTTTAAAGTCTGTTTTGTCTGGTATAAGTATTGCTACCCGTTTTTCTTCCTCCCATTTTCATCAAATATTTTTTTGTCCATCCCTTAACTTTCAGTCTGTGTGTGTCTTTTCATCTGAAGTGAGTCTTTTGTAGGCAGCATAAGTAAGTGTCTTTTTTTCTTTTCCATTCAGCCACCCTATGTCTTTCGATTGGATCATTAAATCCATTTATATGTGAAGTAGTTGATCACAGATATGCAGTTATTGCCACTTTATTATTCATGTTTTATCTTTTTTTCTTTTTTCTTAAAAAAGTCCCTTTAACATTTCTTGTTTGGTGGTGATGAACTCCTTTAGCTTTTTCTTGTCTGGAAACCTCTATCTTTCAATTTTAAATAACTTTGCTGGGTAGAAGTAATCTTGGTTGTAAGTCGTTGCTTTTCATCACTTTGAATATTTTGTGCCAGTCCCTTCTGGCCTGCAAAGTTTCTGTTGAGAAATCAGCTGATAGTCTTATGGGAGCTCCTTTGTAGGTAACTAACTGCTTTTCTCTTGCTGCTTTTAAGATTCTTTTTGTCTTTAGCCTGCCATTTTAATTATGATGTGTCTTGGTGTGGGCCTGTTTGGGTTCATCTTGTTTGGGACTCTGCACTTCCTTGGCTTGTATGTCTATTTCCTTTGCCAAATTAGGGATGTTTTCCATTAATATTTCTTCAAATAGGGTTTCAATTCCTTGCTCTCTCTTCTCATTCTGGTATGCCTATGATGCAAATGTTTGTACACTTGATGTTGTTCCAGAAGCCCCTTGAACTATCTTTTTTTGGATTTTTTTTTCTTTTTGCTCTTCTGATTGAGTTTTTTCTGCTACCTTATCTCCCAAATCTCTGATTGCATCCTCTGCTTTATCTGACCTACTGTTGATTACCTGTAATATATTCTTTATTTCAGTTATTGTAGTCTTCATTTCTGACTGGTTATTTTTCGTTTTCTATCTCCATGTTTATGTTTGCAGTCTCTTTGTTGAAGTTCTCCCTGAGATCATTGAACATCCTTGTAACCAGTGTTTTGAACTCTGCAGCTGGTAGATTGGTTGTCTCCATTTTGTTTAGGTCTTTTTCTGGAACTTTGTTCTTTCATTTGGGACATATTTCTTTGTGTCCCCATTTTGGCTGCCTGCCTGGTTTTGTTTTTGTGTATTAGGTAGGGCTGCTATGTCTCCTGGTCTTAGTGGAATGGCTTTATATAGTAATGTATATGTCCTGGGGCTGTCATGTGACTTTAACACCTGTCTTCTAATGTAAGAATAGCAACTTCAGACAAAGGATACTAAAGTTAATTTTCTTTTAGTCTGAACTACTTGGAAAGTCTGGGTAGAAGTCTATACAGACTAACAATATTTAATTATTTGAATTATTTAAAACCTATGAATTTTTAACTACAAATTGTCCCCTAAGTGCTTAGTACACTTTGGGTACAACTGTCATCAGCTGTTGAGGGTTATGCCAATTATTTGTACCATTATAATACTCAAGCTTTTTTATTTTTAATTATTTTGACCAAAACTCCTTCAAAATGCATTATAAATATTCTTGCCTTTTTAAACAAAGTGAAAATTAATTGCTGTTATGTACTGTTTTCTGCTATTCTGAATGCCCTCATGGAACCTGTTTCTAGATCTGTTTTTTATAATTTTTCTGAAGTTTAACTTTTCTCTTATTTATCTCAGTCATGTCAGTGATGTCAACCTACTTATTAAAAATAGTCTTTCTTTCCCTTTAAGTTTGTTTCTTATAATTTTTGTTACAGTAGAACTGTAACAAAAGTAGTCTCTCTCTCTCTCTCCCTTTGAGTTTGTTTCTCAAAATAATTGTCTAAACATGATATAATATTGTTGATAATAGTGCCTGTCATGAGTAAAGTTTGAGTTCTAATTAGAATCAGTATTGATAAGTTCGTACTTCTACCGTGTTTCCCCAAAAATAGACCTAGCCGGACCATCAGTTCTAATGCGTCTTTTGGAGCAAAAATTAATATAAGACGTGGTCTTATTTTAATATAAGACCAGGTATAATATAATATATAATACCAGGTATAATATAATATAACATAATATAATATAACATAACATAATACCAGGACTTATATTAATTTTTGCTCCAAAAGACACATTACAGCCGATGGTCCAGCTAGGTCTTATTTTCAGGGAAATATGGTAGCTGTTTATCATTGATAGCAATTGTTGTACCAAATAGAGTTGATAGCAGAACAGGACAAAAGTTCTCACATGATATATTTAAGGTATGATAGTGTTAAGATTTTATTTTTCTATGCTTTTGTTTATTTTATCCTCTGCCCAGAATGTGCTGACCAAAATCCTACTCAGCATTCATAGTCCAGCCTTGACATTTTTCATATTGTGACTGCTGATTTTCTTACTCCCCTGTTGCTCCTATTTTTCCTTCTAACTTCTTCTTGTGATCAGTGGAACTCCTGATTTATCTGTTTTTCCACATCAGTTAGTGAAAATTAGGCATTGTGCCAAGTATGGTGAAATGCAAAGATTAAGAATACATTGTAACAGCCTACTATTTACATTTTCTTAGTGTTTTCTGTACACCAGGCACTATGCTAAGCATTTTACATGCATTCCTCATTTAATCCTAGAGCAACATTGTGAGGTAAGTTGCATTTTCATCTACATTTTATAGTCTGAGGTCAGTGAAAAATAACGTCTCCAAGGTTATATATATACTAGTGAGTACTAAAGCCAGGATTCAAACTCAAATCTTCTGACTCCTGAGCTTTTAACTGTTTCTGTCCCTTAGGCAAAAAAAAAGAAATCATAATACTAGGGTGGAATAGAGCCTGGCAGAGGGGAGAGATGGGTGCGAAGGAGATGACATTGGAATTGAAGGACATGATACGTTTTAGACTTACATGAAATGAGGGCTGTATTCTGGGCTTGGAGAAAAGATGAAGCAAAAATACGAGCGATGTGGGATGTGAACATTCCTTCTATATGTGGAGAACAGTAATTTGAACCATACTAGTTGTGCTAGAAGATTAAGATGGAAGCAGAGGTTGGGATCAGATATAGAACCAGATGGAATAATTATTTATTCCCAACCCATCTTCACTATAGTATGTTTGAATGCTTATCTTGATATAAAGGCTAAACGTGGATATCCAAGGCATGCATGGAAAGCATATTCGTGCAAGTAGAAAACCTTCTTAATGAACAGTAAGAACTTCTCTGTAAAGCTATGATAAAACTTAAGAATATTAGAAATTTGAGTACTGTGTTTTCAGTGTCAAACCTTGTTTAAAATACAAAAGGAGCTAGGATTTGGTGTGGGGATGATGGGTAGTTCCTCACTTTCCATGCATACTAATCCAACCCTGCCAAACTTAAATTACTAGCATTGTGTGGACTACAGTTTCCTTAAACACGTTGCGTACGGCTGGGTTTAAATCCCTCGTGAAGATTCTTGTGATCCGTACGCAACGTGTTAATCCTCTTGGGCATTCATTTTTCACATGAAACGTGAAGTCCGTATATGTGGAGATTCCTCTGAATGCAGCTTACGTTGTTAAATCAGAGTCAGTGGGTAGTATGAAGGAAGAGACGAGAGGAAAAAGTAGGCCAAGTAGTAATAGGAAGAGCCAATATAATGCATATGACACAAACAAAACTACTACCAGAACATTCCGTTTTATTTCCTTTTGCTAGCTTCCTGAAGTAACAACCCTAAAATTTCAGCGATTTACACAGTAGTATTCAAGAAGGAGGCATTGAGAGCAGTCCCTCCCCATGTAGGAGGGACGTTTGACCAATGAAATTGTTTAAATTTGCCTACATGTAATGATGATTAAAAGAAATGCAGCAGTCAGTTTCATTATATTTAATTCTCTACAAACAGCACACCCTCTTTGTGTCCGTACTGGTCTGGGGCACACCGATCCCATCATACCCCCTTACACACACACACACACACACACACACACACACACACACACACACACACACTGAACTTATTTCTCTTAATTTACACATTGGCTGCAGATGTGCTCCACGTGCCCTCTTGGTTCTAAGCTCTGGACTGAAGGAGCAGCCTGTGTCAGGCATGTACAGTTCCCCTGGCACAGGGAAAAGAGAACACCTGGCAAAACCACAGATGGCACTTCCAGCTTCTTCTAGGAGCTAGCCTTATGTCACTTCTGCTTACAGTTCTCTGGCCAAAAGAAGTTACCTGGCCAAACGTGATGTCAGTGGGGCTAGGAAGTAGACCCCTCCCACAGAAAGGGACTTCAGGTCCCATAGCAACAAGCAGTGATATATAAAACCCTTAGAAGGAAGGGAGGCGCAAGGAGTTGTCAGGAATAACACTTACTACCGTGGCTTACTTTATGTCCTGGAGCTTTAACAGAGTTTAAATTAATTCAAATGATACAAAGAATCTTTACTAGAAATAAGGAAGGACTTTTTGACTGTCAGATTGATTTTATGCAGGTGATTGTATAATATTAACTTCTAAAGTGAGTTGTATAGTTATGGTAATAGGGAGAGAAAGAAGTCCATTCATTAGTATTAGGTTGGTGTAAAGTAATTGTGGTTTAAAAGTTAATAATTGCGAAAACCGCAATTACTTTTGCACCAACCTAGTCATTGTAATGATTATAGTAAACCAATTTTGTTGGAGACTTTTCCTCCCACTTCCTTATTTCCACTTGTACATTTAGAGTTTCTGTTTTTATGGAGAAAGAACCTCCAAGGGCTTGGCTTTGTTTCCTACTCTGACTTCTCTGCTGATACAACGCAGATCAGTGCCACACAGCAGGGGGCTGTTGTGGAGATAGCCCAGGACGTTTGCACAGTGCTCGGGCAATGATGGAAGAGGAAGAAGAAAAAGGCCACTGTCCTACCTGCTGTGAAATGATGACATTAACTGACTCCTCTATCTGACACTGGCACTGAAGAGCATTATGTACTTGAGAACATTTGGTAATTGATTTAATATCTGTTTCATAGTGGGTCCCAAGTTATTTTCATAAGTATAATTAGTGATGAATCAATATGAAACATTAAAATCATTTTAAAGTGAAATTTTATTTAAAGCTTAAAGATAAGTTCTATACCAGTTAACTTTATTACTTTTTTTTTTGGAAGGGGTCTTATAGCACTATAAAATATCTTGCAAGCTCAAATGTAATTTATATATGTGTGATCACTCCTGAAGTTAGGTAAGGCTCTCAGAGGTTCTTGGATTACTCGTGACAGCAGATTGCTCTTGATAATGCTGAAAAGTATAATGAATAAATTTTAAAGACCTTTCAGTAATGAAGTACTTACACCTAGCCAACAAACCGAACACAGGCCTGTTGAGAAGGATAGCTAATGTTACAACATTTTAAAAGGCTTATGGTGAACAGTGAAGAATTATCCTGATAGTACAGACAGGGCTACATGTAAAAGACATATTTGTTTCATGACTAGAGGTTATTAGATAGTCCCATTACAGCTTGGTTTTTTTCCCCCCTTCTCTTCTGTAGCACTTTGCTAAATAAGTAAGGAAAGTTGAGTGAGGCTAGATAATTTTAAAAGCTGTATTGTCTGGCAATCCCTGTTGACCAGTAAATTGACTGAATAGAAATTGTTTGCTCTAACATTCCTCTTTATAAAAGCTTCTGATTAATTTGAATAATGTAGAGAACAACTTTTAGAGTACAAATAATATTAATGGTAAATCAGAGTTTAAATAACTAACTAAAACAATATTTAAGTATTTGACTTATGTTTAAGATCTTTTTCTATTGGGGGTATGTTTCAGGTACAATACATATTGAAATTTTCTTCTAAATGCTACAATTAGGGGTGCAAAAAAGAAAACGCTTACAAATATCCTTGTTGACTTCGATAATTTGGGATTACATCATTGGATTCTTTATAACTCAGCAGGGGTTTTTTTAGGGTGGGGGTTAACGTACGTTTGATTTTTATATTAGAAGGTAATTTTCTTAAGATAACTTCAATGCTCATGAAATACGCATGTAGTAGCATATTTTTTCCCTCTTCTATTAGATTGTTACCTTAAATGTACAGACTAGGTCTTCCTCTATCTAATTAGCTTCACAGTATTCAAAACATTAGGGGTGTGTACATAGTTATATGGGAAAAAGATATTAAATATGTAATCTAAAATCTCTTGCCTAAATTAAGTCTTGGAAATGGAAAATCTGAGGGTTAGAATCATCTTCATATTTTTCTTCAAACCTACATGTTATTAAATGAGACTTTTATTCTTTATAATTAAATAATTTCCTTTATGTGCAATGAGAAAAAAATGTAGCAATTATCTCTCTCACTGAAATATTTTCTCTTAAGATTGCAAAGGACTCTCAATTGAATGGAATTCTATACTTGCTGTTCAATCTTACAATGTAAATATGAAACATTTAATATTTATTACCAAATTTGCTACAGATCTTTAAACTAGGAACCTTGTTCAGAATTGTTTAAGTTAAATAAATTGGTAAAAATTAGTGTTGGAATTTGTGATTTTAAATCAAATTGGAAAGTTTAAAAGGAGTTCAGCATGAAACATTTTAATGGAAATAGAAGGTAGTTTTGTAACTTTTCTTGATTTCACCTGTAATCATTGAAACTTTAGATAAATTTAAACAAACTTTAAGAAATCATTTTCTACAATAATCTAGAAAACAAACACTCAAACTAATCAATTTAGAATACTGTACTGGTTTTGATTTGTGGATGAAAATTTCTGGAATGTTCTCATTAGAATTTACTGTAATCTTTTTTAATGCTCTACTTTTCTCTTTTTTCTCTCCTCTAATATAAACACATCTTAAAATAAGTGGTAGGATTAAGAATAATTAATTCCTAAGGAGTTTAGCAAATTAGCTGTTAGAGAATCACTGAGACTAAAAACAAGATGTTTTTTTAAATCATTCAAGGAAAAATTTATTAGTAGTAATGACAGTTATAGTTGATGATTTTATGATGTGGAATTGACCAGTACCACTGGTTGTATTTTGGGAAGAAAAAAGGAATTTCTGTTTAGGTAGTTCATGTATGGTTGGTTCTTTTGTTGTTTCACATACAGGGTTTTGACAAACTTGTTTCACACTGCTAATCTTCAACCAGCAAATTGTCTAAATTCCTTTTTGGAAATACTCTTTTCTGAGGTCTTCGAAGAAATCTGCTTTCTTCTGTTTTAGTATCTTATCTGATAGGTTCTTTAGCCCATCTCTAGCGCCCATACCTATGTCTGCTAGCCCGTAGGAGCTTACAGGTGGCAAACATGGAGCGTTCATAGTGTGCTACACATTAAGATAGCGCCGTGTGCTCTACCTGGATGTTGAGCCCTCAGCTCCAAGCTCTAAATGTTCAGAACCAAATTCATTCTTCTATCAAAGTGGATTCCCCTTCCTAACTGCTCCTTTTCTCTCCCAGTTCGCAGTCGTCTTCAGCTCTTTCCGTTCGCCCCTGTGCTGTGCTAATTCACATGCCCCCGCGCCTTTCATGATTCTGTCCCTTCTCGCTAGAGTTCTCTTTCAGATGAAAGCCGAAATATCTTTGTAAAACGTGTTAAGGTGATTAAGATGTCTTAATATCTACAGATATGTCAAAAAGAAGGCATATTTAATAAATTAGACTATTTGGGGGAAGAACATATAATCTCTAAATCATGGGTCAGCAAACCATGGGCCACAGGCCAGATCAAGCCCCACCCATTACAGAAAAAATTTGCCAGCCTCTGCTCTAAATGAGCATGTGTTAAAACAGTACTCACTAATTTCAAGTATCAGGCCAGCATATATAGCATATTCAAACAAGAATAATAGAATTATGTATGTTTTCTAGAGCATAAGTTTTTTTATATACTCATAACCAGAAGCAAGAGCTATGCAGTGAACTTTTCACTAGTCTACTTTAATTCCTTTCTACATTAGCATAGTGTATTTTTTCATTTGTAGCAGTTGGAACTTAGAGACCAGGCATCAGGTAGTTGACTTTCAATTCTTTTTGTGCTCCTGCGTTTTCTGAAATCTTTAATACCAGAGAATTTGACGTAAACCTTTTCATATGGCTAAAATGGGAATCATCCCTGTTCTCCTAATTTTATAAACACTGGTCATTTCCTAAAACCTCACTTTATGGTAATATCAAAGTAATGCTTTAGTTACATTCTCTGCCACCTCTTCCCCCCAAAAGATTCTTTTGTTTTATTGGCCAAGAAAAACAATATTCCCTTTCCCTCTATTTAGATCATAGTAATATTTAGAAAATTCAAAGTAATGTTTTAAAACTTATTTCAAACTTTTCTTTATCACTTACTGGTAACAAAGAAAGCTTGAAATGGAACAGATGGTGAATAGAGTGAGTGACTGTATCCTTATCTTGTGCCCCTTTAGGTTCCCCCCTGCATGAAAAACCTCATGCACAGCTGTATACCTTCTCCTCAGCCAGATTTTCAGTTATGGTGTTCACCCACAAATTCTGACAGCCATTCTAAAGCAAAAATTGGAAAAAATACAGAAGTAGGGTAGGAAATAGTTAAGAGACCAAAAGCTTATAGTGGCATAAATGTAGAAAATTTTCAGTTAAGGTTTGGGAGTGATAAAAGAAGCTAAGGAATAATAATTATAATAGCCCCAGTGGTATAGTATTGCTCCCTAAATCTGAGAGCTGACAGTGTCATCCTGGCTTTGACACAAAGTTAATTGTAGAGCTAAGGCTGTATTGCTGATGTTTTAGAAAAAGGAAAGAGTTTTAAGAAATACTGTTCAAAATAGGTTAAATGGACAAACATAACCCAGGAATCTGGCAGTATCTACCAAAATTACAAATGCACTTTTCCTCTGACCCAGAATTCGTGCTCTAGCCCTATCCTACAGATACAGTGGCACATGTATGAAATTACATGTTCAGATTTATTTGGTGCAGCATTGTTTCTAACAGCAAAAAATCAGACACATTCCAAGTATACAGCAATAAAGGACTGGGTCATAAAAATCAGAAAAACATTGAAGTTAGGCCAAATGAAAACATGTCATTTGAAATATGTATTATCTGCAAAATAATATTTGAATATGCAGGAAAAGAAGACCCTAAAAGTTGCTGTCAAGGGACGGTAAATGGGAAATAATTATGCATGACCAAAATTTACTATTATAAAATATGAGATTTTTAAAAACTTACCTTTCAGTACCTTAAAAATGTGTGAGGGCTTGCATAGATTGCCTTGTTTTGATTCCCATTCCTATTTGCCATGTATTCCCATATAAACTGAACATACTATTAAGGTGTTTAGGCACCTAGTCTCGTGGTTGGGTCAGAACTACTCTAATTGATTCTTTCAGTTTGTTGTTTCATCTCGGAGGTAAGGGTGGGACGATTAGAGCAAAAGTTAATTAGTACATTACTTACAAAAATTTATTTCCACAGAGGAACAGCATTTTAAATTGTATTTAACATTTATACCCCATACTTCTTTAAAAAGATACAAGGTGATAAAAAGGGATACTTGGAAATTTGTCCTCTGATGAGGTGTGTCTCAGTGAACACAATTATAAACCAAAACTATGACTAGAGTAAAACTACTGGAGCCTAGATTCTAGATTTGTGTCAACCAAGAATTAGAATTTCATAACAGTTTAAATATGTAGAGTAAAGGCTTGTGAAGAATCCAAGATGACATTGAATTTTGTGCTTATTTGTGATAAATCGTAGTATTGATTACTGTGTAAAGAAATTAGTCAGAATAGAGAATTAATTATGGGAAAAAGAAATAATTCTGCCTTTGGGGTATTTCATTGGAATTAAGAAAAATGAAAATTCTGGACATGCAGAACTTAGTTGTTGACCTCAGGGTAGATTTGAAATAACATGCTCCCTAAAGTAATTTCAAATGCTCAAATGCATTGCTGTGTAATTATTTGCTATCATATATCTCGGGATTTAATTTTTAAATATTTAAAATCTAGAGTATATTTTAAGTTACATTTAAGTTGTATTTCTCCATGCTTAGACAATAATATAAGGCAAATGTATGTCATTTGCATTTTTATAGTAATTACCTATATAATATTGGACTTTTCAAGTGTTTTTATATATAAAGCTTCACATGTCATTCTTACAACAATTCTCTGTGATTGAAATATTAGTCCCATGTTTTAAGGCCCGGAATTTGTGACTTATTTTGTCACAAATCTATGATATAACTCAGTCTTCTGCCTCCAAATGTCATCACTCCTTCACCCTAGTCTAGTATTGTGTTGTTTATTTTTAATGTCATGATACCATAATTAGTTGATAGCATGCTTTTTTATCTTTTCAGGATATGGCTTTAGTTGCCCCTGAGGCTCCTTCAGAACAAGCCAGGAGAGTTTTCCAAACCTATGATCTAGAAGGTAAAAGATTTTATTTTATCAATATTGACTCTATGTTTTAGCTTTATATATGTGAAATATGTTGATACTTTACCTGAGTTTTATTCACAAGAATTGGATTTTTTGAGTGAAACATAGCTTGCATTTCTAGAACATTAAATATGGGAAATGGTGAAAATGGGAATAAGTAAAATAGGATACTTAAGTGGTCATCAAACTCTGACATGGTATAAGGTTTTCATGTTTCTTGGGGTATTGATTGATGGTTACTTGAATCTTGACTTTGGATAGTCCGTGTAAAATGGGAAAATACCACCTTCTGAACAAGCTCTTTGAAAATTAAGTCATTTCCTTCCTTCCTTTCTCCTCATCTTCCGTCTTCCCTCTCTCCCTCCTTTCGTTCCTTCCTTCCTTAAGAAACAACTCTTCCAGAATATTTTTTGAGATATAATTGATATAACATTCTATAAGTTTAAGGTATGATGCTTTTATATATATGATGCTTTTATATATATATTAAGGTTAATGCTTTTATATATTTACATGTTTCAAAATCATTACTACAGTAATGCTCGGTAACACCTCTGTCACGTCACATAATTAAGTTGTAGTCTCTTGGCAACTTTGAAGTTTTATAATACAGTTCTGTGAGCTGTAATCACGAGGCTGTGCCTGAGACCTCCAGGACTTATGTATCCACTAGTTACATCTCCCCTTAAGCAACATCTCCCCAGTTAACCCACCCCCAGGCCTGGGAACCATTATTCTACTGCTTTTACAAATTCAGCTTTTTTAAATTCTACATATAAGTGATACTGCACAGTATTTGCCTTTCTGTGTTTGACTTCTTTCAATTATCATAATGCCCTCAAATTCCATTCACGTTACAAAAAGCAAGATTTCCTTATTTCTCATGGCTGAATACTATTCCACTGTGTGTATGGGGCACGGGGGAGGGGGGTGATCTGTGTGTATGTGATCTACTTCTTTATCCATTTATCTGTTGATGAACCCAGGTTGTTTCCATATCTTGGCTATCATGAATAATGTTGCAATGGCTGTGGGTATGCACAGATCTCTTCAAACTACTGATTTCAAATTCTCCAAATATATATCTAGGAGTGCAATTCCTAGATCATATGGTAGTTTAGTGTTTAATTATCTGAGGAACCTTCATATTGTTTTGTTTAATAGATGTACCATTTTACATTCCCGTCAATAATGTATAGGCGTTCCCTTTTCTCTACATCTTCACCAACATTTATCTCTTGTCTTTTTGATAAAATCTACCAGGTGCAAAGTGCTACCTCACTGTGGCTTTGATTTGCATTTTCCTGATGATTAGTGATATTGAGCACATTTTCATATAGCTATTGGCCATTTGTATGTCTTCTTTAGAAAAATGTCTATTCAGGTCCATTGTTTTTTTTGCCTTTTGGCTATTGAGTTCTATGAATTCTTTATATATGCCGGATATTAATCCCTTATCAGATATATTGTTTGCAAATATTTTCTCTTATTCTTTAGTTTGCTTTTTTAATTTATTATTTGTTCTGCTTTGCAGAAGTTCTTTAGTTTAATGTAGTCTCACTTGTTTATTTCAGTTGCTGTTGTCTGTGCTTTTGGTGTCTTACCCAAGAAACAATGGCCAGGACTGATGACAAGGATCTTTTTCCCTATGTTTTCTTCTCGGAGTTTTATAGTTTCAAGTCCTACATTTAAGTCTTGGATTCATTTCAGGTTAATTTTTGTGAATGCTGTAAGATCAGGATCTAGTTTCAATCTTTTGTATGTGGATATCCAGTTTTTCCAACACCATTTATTGAAAAAACTCCTTTCCCCATCGTGTGTTCTTGGTGCCTTGTCAAAAATTAATTGTCCATGTATGTGGAGGTTTATATGGGCTCTCTGTTCTTTAACACTGGTCTAGGACTCTGTTTTTATGGATGTATCGTATTTGATTACTGTAGCTTTGTAATATAGCTTCATACCAAGGAGTGTGACACCTCCTGTTTTGTTCCTTTTTCTCAGGATTGCTTTGACTATGCAGGGTGTTTTGTGATTCCAAACAAATTTTAGGATAGTTTTGTCCTGTTTTTGTGGAAAATACTTTGAAATTTTTTTTCCTTTCTTTTTTTTTCTTCTATTATTATTTTTATTAAAATTTATTGGGGAATTTTGATAGGGATTGCATTGAATCTGTAGATATCTGTGAGTAGTAAGGATGTTTTCATAATATTCTTCCAATTTAAGAACATAGGATAGCTTTCCATTTATTTGTGTTTTTATCAATGTCTTGCAGCTTTCAATACATAGGTCTTACATCTATTTCGTGAAATTTCAGTGACATTTATTTATTTCATTGTTTTCCATGCTGTTTAAATGAGATTACTTTCAATTTTCTCTGAGATGATTTGTTGTTAGTGTATAGAAATGCAACTGATATATGTATGTGGATTTTGTACCCTGAACATTTACTAAAATCATTTATTCTAACAGTTTTTTTAGTGTAGTCATGAGGGTTTTTATATATAAGATCATGTTATCTGCACACACAGATAACTTTACTTCTTCCTTTCCAATTTGGATGCCTTTGGTTTCTTTTCCTTGCCTAATTGCTCTGGTTAGGACTGCCAGTATTATGTTGAATAGAAATGGCAAGAGTGGTCCTGTCTTATTCCTGATGTTAGAAGAAAGGATTTTAACTTTTCAACATTGAGTATAATGTTAGCTGTGGGTTTGTCATATATGGCCTCTATTATGCTGAGGAACACTACTTCTATACCAAAATTTTTGAGCAGTTTTATCATGAGAGAATTTTGTATTTTGTCAAATGTTTTTTCTGCATGTGAGATGATCATAGGATCTTTTTCTTTCATTTTATTAAAATGATATATCACACTGATTGATTTGTGTCTGTTGAACCATCCTTGCATCCCTGGAACAAATCCCACTTGATTGTGGTGTATGATCCTTTGTGCTGTTGAAGTTGGTTTGCTAATATTTTATTGAGGAATTTTGCATCTATATTCTTCTAGGATATTGGTCTGTAATTTTCTTTTCTTGAAATATTCTTATCTGTCTTTGGTATCAAGATAATGCTGTCCTCATAAAATGAGTTTGAAAGTATTCTCTCTTCTTCAATGTTTTGGAAGAGTTTGAGAAGGATTGGTATTAATTCTTCGTTAATGTTTGATAGAATTCACCAGAGAAACCATCTGTTCCTGAGGTTTTCTGTACTGAGAGATTGATTACTGATTCAGTCTTTTTACTAGTAATCTGTTCAGATTTTCTATATTATTATAATTTAGTCTTGGTAGGTAGTATATTTCTAAGAATTTATCTAATTCTTCTAGGTTATCTAAATTATTGGTATACAATTGTTCATAGTAGCTGCTCAGGAGCCTTTGTATTTTTGTGGTATCAGTTGTAATGTCTCACCTTTCATGTATTATTTCGTTTTATTTCAGTCCTCATTCTTCTTGGTGAGTTTATTTAGCTAAAGTTTAGCTGAGTTTATTTCCCTTCCCTTTCAACCTGAATGTCCTTAAAGTGTGAGTCAGTCTTTTTTAGGCAGCATATAGTTGGGTTTTGTTTTTTTATCCATTCAGCCACACTATGTCTTTTAATTGGAGAACTTAAACCATTTACATTTAGAGTAATTATTGACAGGTAAGGATTTAAGATTGCCATTTTGTTAATTGCTTTGTGGTTGATTTGTTGTTCTGTAGTTCCTTTCTTCTCTGTCTTTGTGATTTTATGAGTTTTTATAGTTCTTTGCTTTGATTCTTTTTATCATTTGTGTATCTGTTATGGGTACACCATGTGGTTAACCATGTGACTTTCATTATATATCTTATAGTTTTAATCCTCCCTTTCTCTCCTGGCCGGTAAGGTTTCTGCTGAGAAATCTGCTTGCAGCCTTATCGAGATTCTCTTGTATGTGATGAATATTTTTCTCTTTCTACTTACAAAATTCTCTACTTATCTTTGATTTTTGAGAGCTTGTTTATAAATGTGTCTCGGTGAAGATCTTTTCTTGAATCTCTTTGGGGATCTTTGAGTTTCATATACCTGAATGGCCATATCTCTCCCCAGAGTTGGGAAGCTTTCAGCTGTTATTGCTTTAAATAAATTTTATGTCCTTTTTCCTTCTCTTCTCTTTCTGAGACCCCCATGATATGGATATGCCTTTTCTCTATGGTGCCCCACAGTTCACTTAGGCTTTCTTCACTCTTTTTTTCATTCTAATATCTTCATTCTCCTCTGACTCAGTAATATCCAGGTATCTGTCTTTAAGGTATCTTTCTTCTGCCTGATTGATCCTGCTGTTGAAGCTACTTATTGGATTTTTTTATTTCATTCATTGTATGCTTAAGCTCCAGAATTTCTGTCCTTTGTTGTGATTTTTATTTCTTTGTTAAACTTCTCTTTTTAATTTCATTGAGTTGTCCATCTGTGTTCTCTTGAATTTCACTAAGCTTCCTTGAAATAATTATTTTAAATTATCTTTTCAGTAACTCACAAATCTGCATTTCTTTGGGGTCTTTTTTGTTTTAATTACAGTGTTCCTTTGGTGGTGTCACGTTTCCTTGCTTTTTTGTGGTTTTGATGCGTTTGCATTGATGTCCGAGCACTTGATGTTGCAGTTGCCTTCAGTAGATAGTCTTTTACCTGGAGGTTGCTGCAAGGTTACCAGCTGAGTGGGTGCGGGTCTGTGGCACTGAGAAGGCATAGCAGTGTAGTCTTTGTGCAGCTCCAGTGGCTGCGGTTGCCCTTGGCCATACTGCAGGGGTTTCCTGTAGCCAAGATTTCGGAGCTGGAGGGCCTATGTGTAGCAGAGGGAGGTAGGGCTGTTGGGGTCCTTGGAAGTGAAGGCTGCTGGGGTCTTTCTGTTCTTTTTTGCTCATGGGAGTAAGTTCTAACTGAAGGGATACCTCTTGGCTCCTGGTCTGCCGTGCTGGCAGAGAGCAGTGCCGGAGCCAGGGTCCCAGGATTGGGCACATGCAGAACTACCACATTGCCTCAGTCCTGGGGCGCAGGTGCACTTGCTGTGGCTCTGGCACTGGTGTCTGCGGGTGGACACGTGTGCACATATCCCATGGAACTGGAACAGAGTCACTGTAATGACTCTGGCCAGTGTGCCGGGACGCAGCAGTGGCACATCGCCGAGATAACAAGGTACAGGGTGAATTGGGGTCAGGGGCCAGGGTGCAAAAGCAGCACAGCCTGAGGATGGTCCTCAAAGTCTCACGTCTGGCTCCAGCGTGGCAGTCGCAGGTCAGTAGCAACATGACCCCATTGTAATCTGTTAAATCTGCATGTCAGGACCTGTGCAGTTGGCCTTGAGCAGTGGCAGCACAGCCCAGCAATGATGAGTCAGAGTTGTCATCCGGCGCCGGCGGGGGAGGCGGTTAGGGTCAGGGCAGTGGCAGCACCCCTGGCAGTGATGGGTAAGTGCTGCAACCTAGTTCCCAGTGAGCTGGGCTCGGGGCGGCGGACACTGCCCTGGTAATGGTGGAACGTAGCCAGGATCTGGGGCCAGAGGTAGAGCACAAAGCACTGGCAGCTCCCACCCACACATGGTGGCAGAATGTGGGCCCCGATCCCCAAGATCACAGCACATCTGTGACGGGGACCCTCAGGGCACATCTCACTGTCGCAACACTGCCAGCCTCTGGGTGTAGATCCACCATCAGGGGGTGATCTGGGCAGCTCCCTCAGCTGGGATCAGCATTGGTGAAGACTGTGGACGACCTCTAGCAAGATGAGGCTTGCTGGCGTTCTCCTGGTCACTCCTGGTGTTGCGGAAAAGTGGCGAGGACCGAGAGACTCAAGCGGCACGCAGAGATCAGGGAGAACACAGCTTTATTACCCCGGCGGGCTCAGTGGGATTGTTCCCAAACACTGAGCACTTACTGGGATCGGGCGCTTTGTTTTATAGGGTTGGGGGGAAATCTGGCTGGGGTGCCGGGGAGGTCCGTCCGTAGCAGCTGTGATCACTCAATATTGTTTTGACAGGGAGGCCTCTAACTATGGGGCCCACCGGAGACATCTCCAATAATGTATGGGGGGAGGAGGGGGATGGGGCTCCTAGCGGGGCCTGCTGGAGACAGCTCCGATTAGTATCGGAGGAGGAGGGGGATGGAGCTCCTAGCCGTGCCTGCAGGAAAAAACCATCCCGACACTGGTACCAAGCTGCTCTTGACTCGGGAATGGGGTGACACAGGTCACGTGCTTCCTATACTTTTATGCAGGCTTTCTTGGTTTTTGAGCTCTGCAGGGTGGTTGCTGCTGCTGCTTAGTCCAGAGCTTTCTCTGAGCCGTTTTCTTCAGTTTGGAGTTGTTTATTAGTTTTGTTTTTTCGTGTGAGAGATAAGCGTTGGGGCCTCATAGTCCACCGTCTTGCTGATGTCACTCCTCAGAATATTTCTATATAATTGATTGTGTCGGGAAGTTACAGAAGAATAAGAGAGATCATCTTTATGACTCTTTTGAGCCTGAGCTTAGTTATTTTACCTAAGATCGTTTTGAAAAGTTCATATATATACAAGTATCACTGTAATGTCCATTGTTAGCTAGGTTCTCTTGACACTTTGCATGTATGTCCTTGGGTAATTATAACTATAGGTAAGTCACTGACTTTTCAAGTATAACTTTAAAACCTCATCATGCTTTAAGTTCCATTGTGAATTTCCATGTGGAAACCAAAGTTGTTGAATCAGTGAAATCCTTGTGAATTCCCGGGTGGATTCAGTTTCCTTTTTGAATACACTTTTTTCTATCTTGAAACTTTTTAGTCTTGAGAATCTATTCTGTTCATCTGTGAAAAACTGAGTCACACAACTTCTAGGAATATAGTCACGTGCCACTTACCAATGGGGATACATTCTGGGAAATGCGTCGTTAGGCTATTTCATCCTTGTGCAAACATAGAGTGTACTTACTCCAGTCTAGATGGCCTTGCCCACTACTGTACTTTTATGTGACTGGCAGAGCAGTGATCACCACCAGGATCACCACGGATGTGTGAGTAACGTGTTACAACTCCATTGTAATCTTACGGTACCACGGTCACGTATGCTGTCTGTAATTGACCAAAATGCTGTTATGTTTCTCATAACTATGTATCTTTTCTCTTACAACTTAGTGGCAGTGTAAGCTTAGGCTAATTACTTTCAGGTCTGTAAATCTGTTTTCTATCAAATGAGAATAACCACACCTATTTCTTAGAGACATTATGAAGATTAAATGAATAATGTTGTGGGAAGCACCTTGCCCAGTGCTTAAAACATACTAAGTATTTTATGTCAGTTCCATTCTCTCTACACCTCAGTTTAATTGGCGCTCATATTGGTGAGTTGACTGAGTTAACTTCTTCCACTGGGCTTTTTCCCTAACTTAAGAAACATAAATGTTTCTTTCCTCTTGGAATGAATAATCTTTTAAACTCTAGGTTACATTTCATTCTAAAACTTTAGGTAGGAAGTAAAAGAGATTTTCCTCTTTACATTGTACCACAACTGAATGAAATTAGCCTTATTACAAATAAACAGCTTTAACCTGAATTATTACATTGAACTATGTCATGGAGGATGATAAACATCATCATTCTCTTGCCACTTTGAATCCTTTGATGGAAAAAAATAGGAAATAAATCATTTCTATGCCTAAATGTTTTTAATATATTTGAGCTAAGGGTCAAAGTTCATAAAGGACAGTTTTTAGAACCTATAACAAATTAATATGAAAATAAAATTGGTGTTAATAGTACAAGAGTCAAAGAAATGTCATTAGAGTAAACTCAGAGTAGGCAGAGAGCTGTCCTGAACACCTGAGGAGGGAGGATTACATTGGCAAATGGAAGCAAAAAAAAGAGAACATGATGTGTATCTATGAACACAGGTAGGAGATAGCAGTTTATATGCATGAAATAGCCAGCAGTGTTTGACTTGAGTCAAAAGACAGGCACAAGAAAAATAACTTGTAGCATTCACTAAAGAGAAGTGATGCTGTAAGCAAGAGATTACTGGGATAACCAGGGAAATTAATGGTGAAGGCTTGGATTTATGTCTTAAAGAAGTATATTTCACAGGATGAGTTGAGCAATTTCCTGTGGGATAACCTCTGAAGGACTTTTTAAAGGTTTATATTTATCGTTGCTGTCCAACCCACTACTAGAGGCTCACCTTTTCTCTACCTCATATTCCAGTGGAGAGCACTACGTGGCGATCATACATATGTAAATGCCTGCTCTGTTTGGGGACATGTTTCTACCCATACTAATATTAATTACAGTATGAGTAATACAGTAAAATCCTTCCAGAATGGAATTGTCTATGATGAAGTACAGGTAACCCCCATATAACACGGTTGTTAGGTTCCTTAAAAATGCCATGTTACGTGAATCTGTTATACGAAACAAAGAACTAGTATAAAAAATGGGGTTGGGTTCCAAAAATTTTTTTAAATACTATATTAAAGCAACTTTCACCAAAAGTATAACATATTAATATGTATTAAATAATGTTTTGTTCGTCATCACTACTAAGCACCATTAACCGAGGGCGTTTTCTTTTTGACATAATATCTTCATCCTCTGACCTTAATACTTCCCAAACAAAATGGATTTAAAATTCTAATAAATTTTAAAATTCTGCAGTCAAATCTGATACGACATCCACACTCAAATGAAAAATTTCAAATGAGATATCTTTTGCTCTTAAAAGCTCTTATTACATTCCGTGTTATTCGGAGATTTCCCTAATATCAAATGAGATATCTTTTGTTCTTAAAAGCTATTGCACGCCATGCTGTTTGGGGATTTCCCTAATTTCGAGTGAGATATTTTTTGCTCTTAAAAGCTCTTACTACGATCCGATCCGTGCCTTTCAGGGATTTCTCTAATTCTCAAACTGTGTTAGAGTGAAACTGTGTTCTAGGATGCCATATTGTACAAGGGTTTTCCCCAATTCTCGAACCGTGTTGGAGCGAAACCATGTTATAGCAGTGCCGTGTTACACGGGGGTTACCTGTATGTAGGATGGCATGATTGATAGACTGGCATCTTCCCAGAGTTTCCAGTCAGGTCTTTATAATGCTATCAAGCGTACTCTTATTCCAGGGTAACCTCCACAAACCATTCCAAAACCAAACACGTGTTTCGTGTAATCTGCCTTTTGGATACCTCTATATGTCATTGGTGAAAATGTTAGAACTGAAACTTAAACTGAACGAATGAGTTTCTTGAGAATAGGAACATACAAGAAAAGGATCGGAAGATCTTAGATGATAATAACTGTTATTGAATAAAGGCATAACGAAATGCTCTCAGAGTAAGGAAAAGTGTTCATAAACATAAGAGACGGAACTTCAAAAAAGCTGATGTTAGAAGGATGATTTTTTTTCAATCCATCAGGAATGCAAAGATACTAAAACCAAAGTTTTTGAAGTAGGATACAGTTGTCAGTAGGCTACCATTGTCGTAAACGATATATTTGTTTTGCAAAAAATTTTTATCATCAATGAAGTAACAGGCTTGTACTATTCTCTTTTACCAACTTATAAGGAAAGTTAGAATTTCTTATATTACCAATACTAAAACAATTTGTAATCATTGACAATTTTTCAGAATTGAATCTTGATACATATTAAAATTAATTTGCTCTGTTTTTACTAGAGAAAGAAAACTATTGATTAAATAAAATGGTTTTCATCTATATAGTATTGTGTATGAAAATTTAGCAAGACTCCAAACTGAATTGAGAAAGCAATCAAAAGTTGTTCAGCCACCTCAGAAAAGATATCTCTTTCCATATGTGACTTATGCAGAAAATAAACTGCAGTTTTTCATCTGAATGTCACTGTTACGGTTTAGCTATATATAGTTCACTCTAAGAAGGATTAAAAACAGAATCGTTTTTCATTTTTAGTCTTTTCAGTCACTTAGATAGAAACTAATCTGCTAATCTACTAATTTGATTTTTTTCCCCAAACATAGAGCCTGCTCTTGTTTCAAGGTTTAAACAAATCAGGCTTTCTCAGAACATTGAAGAACTAACAGTTCTTACAAGTTTCTGGGTAGTTTCACTTCCCATTTATCAGAGACTGGTGTGAGGACAGTTTTCCTTTTTCATCCTCTTTAGAATATTTGTAGAATAATTGACCTAGGGGCAAGCGGGGAAGCTGAAGAAAAGAGAACTTGAGTTCTGGTCCCCACGAGTACTTTTGCTTCTATCTCGCTCCTGGCCTGGCCTGGCTGCTACCCGTGTCTGAGAGGTGAACCTGTGATAGCACTGTCAGCACCATGCTTTCGGCCTGTGATGAATTAAATGGACTGTGCGTGCTCATCACCACTTAGGATTGCGTCTGTGAAACATTATCACTGCTCTAAACGGGTGACTCATTAATGATCTTTTGAAACATAAACCTGATTTATAAGTGGGGACCTGTATGAACATAATAATAATGTCTGGCTTTGCATGGAACATACTGTTTATAAAGCAATTTACCTGTATTGTCTCATTAAAACCTTACATTAAACCTAGGAGATAGGCAGGGATTATCATTACCATTTTGTTCTTAAGAAAAAACCAACCTGAAGAACAAAATGGTAATGATAATCCCTGCCTAAACTTTAATTTAAAAAAAAAAGAAAAAAGAAAAGACCAACTTTGCAACAGTTTAAGTCACTTGTAAAAGCATTCCACTTGGTTGTCAGGCGGCCTGGATTCGAGTCCCAGGTCTGGGCCTCATTAACTGTGATGTCGGCAAGTTCCACATCCGTTTTCTCATCTGCGAAATGACGTAATATCTACTTGACATGGTTATTTCAGTACTCATTAAGTTGACCATATCGTTGTTTTATAAAAATCCAAAACTATGTGGCATAGATCTTAGTAATCTCCAAAGATACTGAATTCTCTGTAGATGGTATTTGAAATGATACCCACTGGTTTTCACATTACACACAATAGGTTTTTTGTTTTGTTTCCTTGTTTCTCTTTTATTCTCTCCCTGTGCCTTGTAGAACTACATCTCAGGTAGCAACCCTATTTTAGGCAAGGAATATGTACTATTTTGATTTAAAAGAAGCCCTTTAAATACTAATACTTTTTGTAAAATGGCTAAAATATATTGAGAGCCATCTTTTGTCTGAATGATTTCAGTGGGCTGCATTGTTTCAAAACTTGAAGAAAAATTTTACTTGTTATAGATTGTTCAGATTACACCTGTCCTTAGACATTCTCTAGAAATTGCCCTTTGTTTAATTCAGTCTTTCTATTCCTTTTAAATGGTGCAATTTTCTTCTCTATACCTTTGCTGCTGCCCTTTCTTCCCTTTGCTCACTGCCATGCTTCACCTTCTGTAGCGTTGTCATCACTGTTTTTTTTTTCATCACATAATACAAGTGGTTCTGCAGGACAGGCCATAAATTACTCATTTCTTTCTGAACTTCATCAGAAGGTGTTTTTGGTTGAACCACGGTGCCTGAACAGCGTGGTTTGTTGAAACTTGAAATTCGGATTAATTAGATGTAACAGATGTTATTGAACAGGTGAGGTACTTGTGCCAAGTGCTGTGGTGGGCCCTGGACCTGTGGAATCTGCCATCCAGGAGCCCCTCCTCTACTGGGGAGCCCGTCGAGCAAACCAGTAGTAATACTGAGGCAGAGACCAAGGAAAGCTGAAACATGAAAATGTTTTAACTAAGAGTTATAGTAAATTGTAGTTACATGTTATTCAAGTTTTACTGATAATAGGTAAAGTATAATATAACCTTTAGAAAAACAACTATTTAGTCAAATAACTATTATTTGACTAAATTAACGAATGGCATTAAATTTCCCTAACTGGCTCTCGATTTTCTTTTCTATTCCCAGGCAACTTGACTCGCTCTCACCTACAGTGGTTTGAAAATGTTACAGTCCCAAATGCTGGGCCCCCCCAGTCTCCTCCCAAGCTGTTTCTTGCCCTCTGTTAATTCCTAATGTTTGCTTTCTTCCAGCAGCACCCGCTTTAACTAGTTCCTCACTTAAAAGAGACCTGCCAGGTTCTTTCAGAATGAAAACCATGACCGGTACTTCTTTCTCCTTAAAGTCCAGCTCTGACTTCTTCACAATTATGAAAGGGTTTTCTTACCCAGGAAATTACAAACTCATCTGGCTTTCACTCTCCTGCATCACTACTCACTTGCATTGAGGTATTCCTCCTCCCACCCTCTAGGAGCTTGGCACTTTGCAGTCCTTTGCTGGTTTAAAAAAAGAGAAAGAAAGAAAACCTTATTTTGAAACAAACAGCTTTGTTCCTCTCTTCTCAATGCTTTAAAACCAATTTATCTGCATTTGAATATTTACACAGTAGCTGCTTACCTCACTACTGCTGTGCCTTTTGTTCTCCCCTCCCTGTTCTTCTGAGCTTTCAAGCCTGTCAAAGTCCATTTTATATTCATGTGGTTCATTTACACATGCATTCAAGTTCTACTTTGTCATTTAGTGCTTCTTAGGTGTGCTGACTAGTCAGCCGGTTGTACTCAGATTTCCTCTGCTGTTTTTTGGTGTTTTTTTTGTTGTTGTGGTCTTTGTCATCATTGTGTCTCTATTTCCATATTCTCTAAGGAATCAGTTGACTGAATACTAGCTGATCTAAGTTCCACTTGGTTTTAGACTTAATGATTCTGTTCTTTTTCAAGAATTTATCAAGAATTTGTCTTGATAGGAGTGATAAAGTAACATCAAAATAAATGTTTCCAAACAGGTAAGCAGTTTCCACATCTCCTCTTTTAATCTTAAGTCTATCGAAAAATCTTTGAGGTATTGAGAAAATTATATCAGAATCTCTACTTTTCAAATAGTGTAATGTACAAATACTGCAATGTGCAAAATGTAGGGTCACGGACTTACTAAAGTCATGGTTGCACCCCAGGAGATGTTCACAAGTTGTACATCTCATAGGCACCTTAAACATGGGTTGGAATAGTTAAACTTGAAGTTAATCATGTTTGCGTTAAGAAAGTCACTTTGCTGTTTTCCTGGTTGTTGGTGGTGTCTTTGTACAGCCAAGTAGCTCGTCCTGGGGGTGGGAGCTGAGTCTCAGGTCGTGGTATGAGGAGACGAGGCTGCCCGCCTCTCAGTGCTCCTGAGAACAGTAACACGCACGGCTTCTGTCAGGTTGACGTGCTCAGACGTGATAGCCCATAATGCAGGAACCTTTCCGGATCATCCGTCCTGCCCGCTCGTGGCCTAATACAGCCGGCTTTACATTTAGACATGGTGAACTTTTGTCTGTGACTAAACAAAACGAATATTCCTTTTCTACCTTTCAGACTCATCAAAATTAGGCTTACAAATCTTAAAACATGTTCTTTATTCCCTATACTTCAAACTATTGGTAACTTGGCAAATTGGAATTATTCTGAACTTTCACTTTTAAAAACTGTACATTTTTAATTACCCTGAGTGAATCTTAGCCTTTTAGTGAAGGCCAGTCAAATGGGCAAACATCTGCTTATAAGGTTTAAGAAAACACCCTTTTATAATCGTAACTATTTTCTTTCTGATGGACACAGTACATGCTACATCCTGGAAGAGCAACTACACTTTATTCTGCAGTTAGATTATGGAAGCAAGGCTTTGGGACATCTTGTTCTCCATGAGAAGACTTTTGTTTTTTTTAAGTTATCTAATCCCTGAAAAGGATATTGTGTTAGAAGTTGATTTAAAGCTGAGGCAGCCTTCAGGAATGAGTCAATGGGTGGAAGAACTGTACATTTAAGGGAATAAAACTGTGATTGCTTGTTTGAAACCGTGATTTCAAACTGTCCTGCAAGGTTTTTTTTCGTGTGTCATGTTCTGTTGCAGCATCAGAGTTTGGGCCATTTGCCAAAGCTATTTCCCCATCAAGCCCAAGAAAAGGAGTATTTTCCATAAACTAGGCTTAACATTTGCTTCTACTCTGCATTTTAATTTTTAATTTTTTTCCCATTAAATCTACAGCTTTTATGTAAATCAAGGCTGTTGTAGGGATATCTTTTCTTGCTCTTATATTGTCAGCTATCTAAATAACAGTGAATCATTAACATTCTTCAAGAAGTTAAATAACATGGTGACGAAAGGAATTCATTGGTAAAGAATTCTTCTAAATGCATTTCTTAAAGGGAATTTAAAGGGGCACATTATTTATTGAAAAATATACCGAATTACTAAATATGTGTTATAACTAAGTAGAGAAAAACTTACTTAGATTTGTAAGCCCATTTAAGAAATAATTTGGCTTTAAGGTTTCTTTGTTAGTAATTATTTTTTTTTAATGAGAAACGAACCTTGAAAATAAATCTTTGCATATGTGCCCAAGAAAACTAATAAAAGGGAACATCTAACAATAATAGGCATTGTATCTAAAATAAACTTAATAAGCTGTTCTTTAACTCTTCATATCCATTTTATGTAATTTTTTGCTGGAATCTGGTCAGCGATAACAGCATTTCTTGAAGTAAACTCTTATTCCAACTTGTTCCTGTTTTTTCCCCCAGATAATGGATTCATACCTTATTCACGTCTAGAAGATGTGATGAAAGCCTTGGACCTTGTTTCAGATCCTGAATAGTAAGTACATAGGAAGCGCTATTTAACCAACTCAAAAATTCTATTGAATTTAAAACATTATACACATTTTTACTTTTATAAAAATCTAAACCTGCATATACAAAGCCTAACACTTTATATAAAGCCCAGACTTAGGAAGAAATGAGACCATTCGGTGTTATCACAGAGGTTTGACATTCTTAAAATGGGCTTCCTCTCCCACTCTGCACTTACCGTCCTGCTTTTTAAAAAGTGCTAAGTGTGTGTGTGAGTGTGTGTGTGTGTGTGTGTCTTTTGTCAATAAACAATGTTTTTTCTCACTGTGAGAATTTTGTTTTTTTATTTCTCTACCTACCTATCTTGAGCAGCTTCAGTGAAAGTGGTGAGAGGTCTGTATAATGTCTGTATTGCTAATAGTCCTGCTTAAATAAGCTGTAGGCCTCTGACTTTGTCTTAAAAACATTTGATTAAAGACGTTGAACATATCAAAGTGATTCAGTTACAGTATGTACCTCGGTTTTCCAACGTCTCCATTGACGAACATTTCGGTTTACAAATGCCGTGAACCCAGAAGTAAATGCTTTGGTTTTCGAACACGCCTCAGAAGTCAAACACATCACAAGGCTTCCGTTGAGTGCAAGATCCTGAGGCCTAGCTGTTGGCTGTTTTTGAATGTTTCAGAACTCAAACGGTCTTCTGGAACAGATTACATTCGAAAACCGAGGTACCACTGTACTGATCAGAAACCTTTGTAAGTGACCCAGAATATTACAGAATATAGCTTTTCAATATTGAAACTATTGAAGTATTGCCTAACATTAATACTGTGTCATTGTCTTTGGTCCCAAAATATGAAAATACATATAAACATTTACAAACTAATCACATCTGAATTACTATGTCTGAGTCTTACTACCTAGTGCTGTGATGTTATCCGTTCTTTACAGTTAGACATAACTGTTTCCAACTTGAAGAGAAATTCAGACCGTTGAACTAGTCAATAAATGGTATAATAGTAATTACCTCATTTCTTCTAAACTGATTTCGAGTGGAGACCATCTTGTTTTCATTACTCTAATTTGCAAAAGAGAATTGAAGTCAGTTAATTTTACTTACTGACAATTCTTAATATAGGAAGAAGGAGAAAGGGAAAGTTGTTATTTTTTTTCAAATTGTTACATAGATAGCTATACATCATCTACTTAATTTTCCTTGCTTCATCAGAAAACATACCTTTAATTATAAGTTAGTAAAATTGAGTTAGATTGTTTTTCTAGAAGTAGCTGAAAGGTTAGACTCACTCTGTACTTTGGTCTAAGCACATTTGTGATGGCCCACATATTAACAGGGCAAAATTTAGGGTTAATGAATTAGATGTGTTAAATATCTAATTTATTAGATAAGGTCCCTAGCTTAACTTGTTTCATGCCATAACCTCCTGGCCTTACTCAGACCTATTAAATATCATATCCTTTGTATGTTTAATAAGGGATACTTAACTTGGTATTTATAGTTTAGATAATAACATGGAGAATGAAAATTTTCTTTTCAGAAAGTTTTCATTTTTAAAACTCTTCAAAGTGCAGTCTATTTTCCTCTGCCTTCTTTCTAGTCATACATAACACCTTTCACCAGCCTTGGCTACACCCAAATGGTAGCCAGCTCTGCAAAGCACTGTTCACTTTGGGCTATTGGAACAGTAAAGTATATACCACTTGCTGTAATTCACTGTACTTTAGTTCTTTGAGAATGGTCTCACCTCTTTCACCTTCAAGTTACATTGTCTAAGAATTTTAAGCCTCCATTTGGTTCTTGAAAGTACATTTTTATAAAGGAGATGTTTTTGATTATCTGATGTACCACTGCCTTCTGACTGTTTGTTTTTCTCCTTCAGCTTAAAATAAACACTTTTTTTAAGTTAAATGCCTCATCTGATTGTTAAATTTAGGCATACCTATGAAGCAAAGAGAGTTTGCCTTTGGGAGATAAGCCTGCGTTTATAAGCCTAGGTTTTTAAATGACTTTACCTAATAAGGAACAATATTCTGAAGTCATCGTCATAATTTAAATTCTAAATAGTAACAGATTATTCTGGTTTAAAAATAACCAAGTTTTGGCAAATTAGATGTCATTCCTGTGTATTTGTCATTAAGAGGCTAAAAAGAACAGCTCTTTGGATTTTTGGCAGTCCAAGTGTTATAGTACCAGTAATTTAGTCATGAAAGAAGAAAAATAAGCTTTTTTTTTCCTTTGGTATCCAGTATTTTTCTTTTTTCTTCTCCCCACAGTATAAGTATCATGAAGAATAAATTAGATCCAGAAGGATTAGGAATCATATTATTGGGTCCATTTCTTCAAGAATTTTTTCCTGACCAGGTAACATAGTTGAAGAAATCTATTTGTTGTTTTGTTCTGTGAGAATGACCATCTGTGATTGTTTCAGCATTTTTTCCTACTCATTAAAAATGTGCTAACATGTAGATATGCATTATCATGTGCATACTTTGCCATACAGAGAGGACAGAAGGACATGTGAGTTCCAGTCCAGGAATACAGACTCCAGGAGAGAGGAGTGGTGGAAGACAGTGTCTACACCGCTATGTACACGTAATGACACTGTTTTTCTATAGGAAGGACAGAATTCAGAAGTATGGGGAGTCAAAAGAGAAAGATTCTATTTATCCACTTCCACTCCTATTTCCTTCCCTTTCCAGCTCACTAGTGTTAATAGATTGGTATGTATCTTTTTAGAACTTTCCAAATACTAGAAGATAAAGGAGCCTGTATGTGGTGGGAGCTCCTACTAGTGAACCTGAGTTCCAGGAGAATTTTAGTTGCGTACAAGAAGAACCTTTGAATAGCTGTGCTATTCATGTTGGGACATGTCTTCCACTGGGCTTTGATTGGAGCCCAGTAAGAAGAATCTGTGTTAGTGACCTCTTGAGTTACGTTTGTCACTGGCAAGCCAGTTCTGTGGCCTACACCTGTCTTTTCTCTTGTGTTTCTTCTCTGAATGGAACATTTACCATAAACCAAATTATTTAGGTATATCATAATCATTTCATCAGATATCAGCATAGTTTAAAGTTCATTGTTTTAATAGAAATGCCAATGTCTATTCCATCTCTATGATAAAAGAGATGTATTGTCAAGCAGAAAAATTGTAACAAAATGATACAGGGAAAATGTCAAGATAAAATTGTTAATTTGATGTCTCAGATTTAAATTATCTTGAACAGAGTAGACAATATTAACATTTAACCTTGAGAATTAAAAAAAGAAGGACCCATATTTTCTAAACCAGTATCCATCTGTTATAGTTACTATGAGTAAAGAAAATAAGTGAGGGAAATTTCAAAAAGTAATTAAGAATATCATAATATAGCTATTAGACTTTTTAAATTTTTGGTGAATGCTTCATTAAAAATAGATTATTTCTGACATTATTAGCAAGACTTGTGGATTGTGATGTCCTATTTGGTCAGACTCTCCAACTTCTAGGGTTTTTGAAAAGTTCTTTTTTGTAATCTAATACTGTTTTAGGTATCTTAATAAATGCTTAATAAATTATAGCATTTAAAACTTTTTTGCGAAAACAGTGTCAATTTTACTTTTAATTTATTTCAAGGATGCTGTCAAGACGTGTTATAGAAATACTGGTTTCTTAGTTATTAAGGAAATAAAAAGATATTTGTTTTTAATTTTAGGAAGATTTTGAAAAATGGCTGGGAAATACAAACAAAGGGAGCTAGTTACCAACTGTTTTGGCAATATATATCTTATATTTAGTTAATTCCATGATTCTGCTTACAATTATTCCAAGAACTTATTACTTCAAGAAATTTTTTAATTTTAGTAATTTTGAGGTAATTAAAGAAAATTCTAGTCCCCTTCTCTTTTACAGATGACATACTCTTCCATTGCATTATTCTGTTTGTTCTGCCAAGTTCATCTCTTCCTGCTTTCTTATTTCCTGCTATTCTTCTGAACAAACTGCATCTAAACCTGACTGAGCTCGTTACTACCCCTGTGTACTTCATGCATTGTCTTCATCCAAAGCACATGATCCTACCCTTGGTTCCTTTTAGAGCAGTGGGTTCTCAAAGTGTGGTCTCCAAGAAACTTGTTAGAAATGCAGATTCTCAGGCCCTCCTCAGACCTAAGAAATAAGAAGCTTTGGGGGTGGGGCCCAGCAGTTGGTTTGAACAAGCGCTCTAGGGGACCAGAGTTTGAGACCAACTGCTTTAGCGGAAGACCTGTCACATTCACACCCTGTAAGAGCTCAGACCTCTCTGATCATAGCCAACACCACTGATGTCCTTTCTCTGTAGTCACAGAGTGTAAAATGACTCTATCACTCATTTTGGCCCTTATTCATATATTTCTTGGTACCTAACAGACCCATATAGTGACACTCGGTAAACAATCAACTAGGTACCTAACAGACCCATATAGTGACACTCAGTAAACAATCAACTAGGAACACATTAAGTGACAAAACATCAATCAGAAGGACAGCCAGGAAAATATTTAACTTCAATAGTCTTTACAAAGGCTTAAAATGGGTGCTATGGAAGAGCGTTTCTTTGCTATAAGGCGGGGGAGTGGGGGGGACTGGGAATACTCATAAGCATTTCAAGGCAATTTGTTTATAATAAGAACAGCAGAAGCAGCTACTACCATGCCTTATAAATTAGGTAATATTTTTCTCCCATTTTGGCAATGAGGAAACTGAGGAGTAGAGAATTTGAGAAACTCCTCACGGTCATACAGCTGGCAAGTGGCTGATTCAGGAGTCCAGCATAGGTCACCGAACCCTAGAGACTAAGCACTTTCCCTCTGTGTTACACTGCCTTTTGATATTTCAGTATGTGTTAATGACCGGAACTAGAGAATATAAATTGTATTCAATTATAGTAAATATTTCTGTTGTAAGTTAAAGTATATTAACTCTGAAACTCAACAGCCAGATTATCTAAGTAACTAATTGCATTCACTCATGTATATAATTAAGGAAATGACTGAATAAATTACTGATTTTTCTGTTTTTTGTGAAGTATTTTGAGTAGGATACAAAAAAAATTATGACAGTTTGGATTTTAGTTGGGAATACAAGAATGAAAAGTTTAAAAAGTTAAAAATTTAAACAATCTTTCAAAATAACTGAAGAGATGATACAAAGTAGTGTATGATTTGTTCCCAAATTAAGTTTTGAGACAATTGTTATTATTAAGGTCCCAACTAGTGTGTTCAAGAGAAACTTGACAGAAAAAGCAAGGTTTGAACCAGGTCTTGAAAAGAGGGTGAGAGAAAGGCATTTGAGAGAGGAGTAAAAACAGCCATGAATGTGCAAAGAGCCAACAACAAAACGTCTTTTCATGGGAAAATGAGTAGTATGCTTGGCTAAGAGGATTCAGAAAAGTGAGTAGTTGCAGATAAGACTGAAAAGGTAGATTAGGGCCTGTGTTTTAGGATTCTTGGTTGCAAATCACAGAACCCCAGCCTGAACTGATTTAAGTGGGCGGGAAAGCTATGCATTGGAAGGAGTAGCTCCGGATTTCAAGACGCAAGTAGCAGAAGCCACCCGAGGATCCTCCGAGACTGGCGTAGTCTCTCCATCATCTGTCCTTCCTCTCTCCAAAGTAGCTACATTTTCTCAGCCTGTCTTTCTCTAGGAACCTGAAGCTACACCCACAGTTGCCAGCAGCTCTCTTCCCTTAGTTTCAATTGGAAAAAAAATCTAAGGAGGGATGGTGGCCCAGCAAAGTCACATTCCTGTCCTTGTATCAATTGGATATGGCAGGAAGACAGCCACAGGCCCTGAGGGAAATCAGTGGGGCCAGACCATTAATGGCCTTGAGTGCTAGGTTAAGAGAGTTGAACTTGATCTTTAGCTAACTGAGAACCAAGATTAAGACAGTAGGAATAACATGGTCAGTTTTTCTGGAAGTTTAGTATAATGATTTATACGATATCCTTTCTTTATTGAATGTTATTAAAATCTAAGCCCTGATTATGTGTTTTAGAAACTTGTTCTTTAAAAAAAGAAAAAGTTATATATGCACATAGGTAAAACTATAAAATAAAGTAAGTAGTGCAGGATATCTAAGAAAAGTCAGCACTTCCCCACTTTCCAGTCTCTTCCCCAGAAGCAACTGTTTCAGGTTTTATATTTTCTGGTAGTTAAAGCAAGAAACTTAGGTTTATGCAGCTATCAAATGATTTCCCCATCAAAGGATAAAGATTGAAGAAACTTACATTTTACTTTCGATCACTAATTATCAGTTGCCTGATATAAAGATATAATTTAAAGTTTTAATAGTACTTTCTTTATAATAGGGCTCCAGTGGTCCAGAGTCTTTCACTGTCTACCACTACAATGGACTGAAGCAATCCAATTATAATGAAAAGGTATGATAATTCATTCCCATAGTAATGTGTCTTCACCTGGTTTGGTAAAATAAATATATGAATATATTACAATGTTTGATTCCCACAAAATTGCTACCTAAGGAGATTATTCCAGGAGTCTCTTTACTATTACAGTGTATTTCAGAAGTGGTCATATTTTGGTTTAACCAGTATATGATACTCAGTGAGATCTTTGTTCAGATTTTGGAGTACCGTGTTTCCCTGAAGATAAGACCTAGCCAGACAGTCAGCTCTAATGCATCTTTTGGAGCAAAAATTAATATAAGACCCAGCCTTATTTTACTATAACATAAGACCCGGTTATAACGTAACATAATTTATAATATAACCAGTCTTATATTAATTTTTGCTCCAAAAGATGCATTAGAGCTTATTGTCTGGCTAGGTCTTATTTTCGGGGAAACATGGAAACAGTTGTACTTTGACAAAATAACTACATCTACATACATGGTGTCACCCTTGGCTGTGTAGCTATTACTAAATCAACATTATCATGTCATCCGGCCAAAGTTACTGCTCCATTTAAGTGAAGAAAGGGGTAATAGACTTTTGAGAAAAATATTTTGAAGGATTTAAATTAATAACCATAATAGCGAGCATTTACCTGGAATTGTATGAGGTACTGTGTTTTATCTGAAGTTTCACTCCGCCTTATGAAGTAAGTATGGCCTGTATACCCGCCTTTTACAGTAGAGGAAGCCCAGAGGTAAGCAACTTGCTAAGGTCAAAGAGCCAGGAAAGGGCAGAGCTGGGGCTGAAACTTCAGTAGTCTGCCTCAGAGCCTGCGCGCTTACCCACTGTGCTTTGCTGCTGCCCCTTGAGAGTGATTCGTTGACAGAGGCACCAAGGTGATTCCACTATACTCACCTGATTTAGTTCAAGAATTGGTCTCACTGATTCATCCTTTTTGATCAACTATCAGCTTTGTCAACACTAACGATATAGCTATTATGTTTGTATTTATTCAAGTAACAGTCACAGAAGATATAGCTAATGTTAGAAGGAATAAGGGCCTATCATAGCCTTTTCACTTGAAATAACCATGCTGGTTTCACAAATATCTAAATTGAGAATGGCTACAGAAAATAGATCATAGTGTTCACTAAATACATAATTCTAATTAGAACAAATAAACATGAAAATAAAAGTTTCAGTCTAATAGAATATAAATTAGAGGTTTTATTAAATTAGATCTAAAGGTCTTTTCACACAGCAGTTACTGGTATAGATAGCAAAAACATATAAATTGTCAATAAGAAAACTTGGGTGCTATTTCCTAATATGTGTTACTCAGAGCTTCATCTGTGTTTTGAAATTTTACATAGCCTTGGAATAGGAGGTACTTTACAGTACTAATTATCCACCTACACACAGTCGTGGTCAAATATTATGCATATTTTACAGACAAGGCATCTGAGACAGGGAGATTAGGTGACTTACCCGGGTCACACAGGAAGTCACTGGCAGAGCAGTAAGTGGAACTGAGTTCCTGATTCCCATTCCTGTCCTTGGTCTGCTTGACTACGCTACCTGTGTATAGTAAATTTTGAAATCAGGCTCATGATAAGCATCTGACCTACCAACATAAAGATCAGAAACCAAAGATGAAATATTAACATGACAATAGTATGTAAAAACTATAAAGCAAAGCATGTGTGCCCTTAAGTTGCAGACGTGTAATGTTTGGAAGTTACTCAGGAGCTGAATATGGCAGACCACTACCTGAGGTACTGTTAAAACATCTGAGGGAACGGACAAAGGGAGAATGCCGGCCAGGTGGGAGGGAGCGTGACCCAGCAGCGCTCAGGCCACAGAGCCGGGTCACAGTGCTGTGCCCATGGCAGGGACTGTAGGTCCTGTCTTTACCCTCTAATTAGCGTACCCCAAGTTACAGTCTTTGTGGACGATTTTTCAGAAAAGGAAGTTTTACTTGGAGTTGAAAAGCATGAGTTTTAATTTTTAATAGTAAATTCATTTCATCAAAACTAGAAACTAATGATTAACCAAAGATGAAAACAATGTATTTCACTTTAAAATCTTTAGAGCTTCCTCAAAAAAAAGAAGTAGATTCATGAAACCAAATCATCTGACCTAATATAACATATTCTATTCCTATATTTAATGTGTTTTTAAGGAAACTCCTATTTAAGGCTAATAAGGTTGTTTCAGCTCTTTAGTCAAATAGTTTATGGCTTTTATATTGGAAGAACATAATTACAATCATGTGTATCAGCCGTTGGGTATCTAAAACCCAGTATACATACTTCAGAAAAAGGTTGTCTAGATCTGTTCCTTTTAAATTATACGATCGGAATTTCACTTTGTATTGTATTGGACAAAAAGAAAGTAAAGACTAAATGGCTTAATGTGCACAGTGAGCCCTTATAATGAGTTAGTGTTTAGTTTAAGTTATTTCATAGATACTTTTAAAAGATTTGTATCGTAAATTGTCTTTCTGACACCCACCTGCCAGTTTATATTTGATGTGATCATTGTCACTGCATATAAAGTACCTGGTTAGTTTTACGTATCAGCCTTTCTATTTTTGTTTTAGTCCTGACAGCCTTTTTAATTTTTTCTCACTGATTTTTCTTGCAGTACACTCTTGAAGAGCATTTCCAGAGTATTTAATACAACACATAGCAAATTTCAGACATCCAAATTGCTTTCAGCTCTGGAGATTCAATGCTTAAATTGAAATAAGAAAACTAACTCCTCAGAATATAGAGCTATATTTCTATTATAGCTTTTCATTCTGTGAGGCAGCAGGACCGTCTGAGTGCCTCGGTATTAAAATGGTAGGAACTGTATAAAGTATGTAATCTCTTCTAAGTGGTATATGTCATTTGAACAATTTTTTGTTTTGTGAGAAAGAAACGGGGGATTTTTTTGCTTTTTTTTAAGTCTTGAACTTAAAATCTAAAAATCAACTGGTAACCTAGCTGTTAAAATGTGTGTCACTATCTTGTTTCCAAATTTATTTTCACAATCAGTAAATAGATATCTGGCTTATAATTTCTATCATAAAATTAGATGTAAAGTTCCATATAAAACAATATCCAATGCATTTTTGCTAGCCTACAAAAATTTTTGTAGCTCTCAAAAATGTGCTAAGAATATTGATTGACCTTAGTGGATTTATTTTGTTCAACAGGTAATGTATGTGGAAGGGACTGCTGTTATTATGGGTTTTGAAGATCCCATGCTACAAACAGATGACACCCCTATTAAACGCTGTCTCCAAACCAAATGGCCATACATCGAATTACTCTGGACCACAGATCGCTCTCCTTCACTAAACTGATTTGCATAAGTATTTATAAGGAAGATTGTAATAGCAGATATTGAAAGAGGGATTCAAGAGGCGATTGGCTATACACTGGTATCACTGCTTAATTGTAAATAACATAACACATTTTCAGTGTTTAAGATATGATATGTTTAAATTATTTATGTTAAAGGTTACCCTATTTTAACTGTGTGAAATTTACTAGAAAAATTAAGCTTCAAAGTTCACCATTTACTGCAGTCAGATAATTGGTCAATTATAAACATCATCGTACTATAGCATTTGTATACTGAGTATCAAAGTTACTATTTATAAACTTCTACTTTGGGGTTTTATTTCATTCAGGCATATTTTATTTTTTAAATGATTCTGGCTTGCAGTATATCAGCCTCCACATTGAAATGCAGAGGATTTCATTTTTATTTTTCTAAAATCTGTTTTCCATTAGAAATATCGATAAATAACACATTATCAACTTGGATCTTTTGACAATTGGCTTAGCTCAGGCATGTTTATAAAATGAAACTATAAAGGAACATTAGCATTTATTCAGCAATAGAGGATGTGTTTAAAAAAAAATGATAGGAAAGAGTATGTTTGATAGTTTTCACATTTAACTTTCACTGTGTTGCCAAATATTCTTCTAAATTTGTCCCAACAGCCCTGTAAGCCAGCTTTCTTGTAAATTTATAAATATGATAAATGCATGAAAACATCTGTTATTACATTAGTATATTGCATTATTTATTACAATCCTAGTGGATGGCCTAAATAAATACTTTTTTTCTTTAATGTACCCATGCATTTTTTATTTTATTTTATTTTTTTTTAACAATGGAGGCTCAGAATAAATACATTCTTTTAAACATCTCTGCCCAGTAACCCTGAGAGCACAACACAGGAAAAAGGCCTAATGGATTCGTACACCACTTTGAAAAGGAGACTAAACCTTACGCTTACCTACGAGCTCTGTAACTCAGGCGCCAGAAGCACTAAAACCTGGGTGGCAGCTGTGTGGACCAGTGGACAAAGACACAGAAGCCCCATCCTGATTATTTCAGGGAGAGATTTACTTTCTTCTGAGAGGTCTGTGGCCCAGCAATTTGAAATGGGAATAGCCAGAGACACTGCTTCACTTTTAAGGCAGGCAATTGTTGAGTGCCTCTTGGGAATTTCACAACTGCACTTCCTTCAGCAGTATAATTGAGTATGTATTTCCTCTGTGAATCTGTTTGGATATTGTTTTATTTTTATAGACACATTATAATAAGTAGATTTTAGCGTAGGGAATAGTGCACAACATTTTATGTATAACTTGGTAAAATTTATATTCAGGAGTGTGAATTCTAGCTACTACAATTGCAGCTATAAAATGTCCATTTTTGGGTTAGTCTACTTTTAAATGTATATGAGATGCACATACATTGTGCTAGAATTAATTTTCTTAATTCTCTAACTTGAGTCCCAAATTCCATTAGGATTATGAAAAAGCATAGATTTTTTTTCTCATAAACATTCAGCCTATGTTTAAACCTACAAACAAGTATTTTTTCTTACTATTGTTATATAACAAACCATCCCAAGACTTCATGGCATAAAACAATCATTTTACAAATTCTGTGGCTGAGGAGTTTGAACAGAGCACAGTGGGGATGGCTTGTCAGTTTCTCATTCTGGAGGCTCAGCTGGGAGACTGTGGAGGTGTCTTTACTCACATGAGTGGCATGACTGGGACCTTAGCTTGACCTGACAGATGTAGAACGCCACACCAAACAGCAGATACCTTTTCTTTTTACGTACATGTGGTACCTTACCAAGATAGACTATATACTGGGCCATAAAGCAAGTCTAGAAAATCCCCAAAAGATTAGAGTTAAACAGCACACTTCTGAATAGCCCAAGAGTTGAAAAAATTTGAAATGGGAATTAGAACATACTTTTCACCGAATGATAATGAAAAAAGGACATAGCAAAAACGGTGGGATGTAACTAAAACGATGCTTGGAGGGAAATGTATAGATTTCAATAAATATATTAGAAAAGTAGGTTTGGAAATTGGAAAGCTAAGCTTCATCTCAAAATCAAGTGACCCAAAGTTAATAAAAGGAAGTAAATAATAAGATAAAAGAGAACTATTCACAAATAAAAACGAATTTGGACTCTTACATCATGCCATATGCAAAAATTAACTTGAAATTGATCAATCAGAAATCGAATTGTCAGAGCTAAAACTATAAAGTTCCTAGAAGAAACATAGAAATAAATCTTCACTACCATGGGTTAGGCAATGGTTTTTTAGAATTCCAAAAACACAACAAAGATACATTGGACAGCATAATTAAAACCATAGCGTTTCAAAGGACACCATCAAGAAAGGGAGATGACAACCTATAGAATGGGAGAAAAATATTTGAAAAGCATCTGGAATAGATGAGGAACTCATAACTCAAATATAGAAATACACTTTTAAATGGGCAAATGATTCAAAGAGATATAGCTCCCAAAATGAATACAAATGGCCAATAAACACATAAAAATGGTCAACATAATTAGTCATGATGGAAATGCAAATCAAAACCACAAGATACCATTTCACACTCACTAGGATGCCCAAATAAGAGAGACAATAAGTGTTGACAAAGATGTGGTGAACTTGAGACCTTCACATTGTTGGTAAGGATGTAATATGAAGTCACTTTAGAAAAACAGTTGTACAGTTCCTCAAAATGTTAAGAACAGCATACAATCCAGTAATTCCAATCCTAGTTATATACCCAATAGAAATGATGGAAACATATTCACACAAAAACTCTGGTAAATATTCATAATGTTATTGTGGATATTACGGTGTTATACATACTAGCCAAAAATAGAAACAACCTCCGTGTCCATCAACTGATGGATTGATAAATGTCGTATATACATAGAATGAAATATTATTTGACAATAAAAAGAGTGGGTTACTGATACGTGCTACAACATGGATGAACCTTGAAAACATTGTACTAAGCCACACATACACATACACACACACACACACACACACACACACACACACACACATTATACACATTATATGATTCCATTATAGTGGAATGTCCAGAATTGGCAAACCATAGACGGGATTGATTAGCAGTCACCAGGAGCTGGGGTGGGGATAGAGTTGGAGAACAGGAGTGGGGAATGGCTGCTAATATGTATGGAGTTTCTTCTAGGGGACACAAAAATGTTCTAGAATAGATAGTGGTTATGGTTGCACAATTCTGAATATACAAAAGAAACTATTGAACCGTGAGGATAAAAAAGATAAAAGCAGAAATCAATGAAATAGAAAGCAGATATATAATTGGACAAAAAGCAAAGCCAGAAGTTCTCAAAAAAAATAACCTAATAAGATTAATAATGATATATTCAAACTGCTGAAATTAAAAGCCATAAGAATCCTGTATCTGTCAAAAAGACTTTCCCTCATAAGTTATATAAATATCTAACCACTATGCTGTACACCTGCAACATATAATATTGAATGTCAAATATAATTTAAAGGGGCAGCTGGTTGGCTCAGTGATTAGAGCACAGTGCTCATAACACCAAGGTTGCCAGTTCGATTCCCACATGGACCAGTGAGCTGCACCATCTACAACTAGATTGAAAACAATGACATGACATGGAGCTGATGAGTCCTGAAAAAAAAAAAAAAAGAAATTTCCCCAATATTCCCCAATAAAAATAAATTTTTAAAAAAGTGTAATTTAAATTTTTATTTAATTTTTTAATGAAATACAAGCAAAAACTAATAGACCTGCCTTATAAGAAATGCTAAAGGAAGTTCTTTAAGTGGAAGAGGATGCTAATTAACATCATAAATACATAAGAAGGTGGCAAAAAAAATCACATGATAAATATAGAGTCAAAGTTGGATTCTGTAATATGGTAATGGTGCTGTGTAATTACGACTCTAGTTTAAAATTTTAAAAAACAATAAAGACTGTAACTACAATAATCTTATTGGATGCACAATATAAAAAATACATAAACTGTAACATCAAAAACCTAAAATGTGGAGGGGAAGGTAAGTAAGAGTATAAAGTTTAGGATTGCTATTTATATCAAAGTTTAGTTATTAGTTTAAAATAGGGATTTATAATTTTAAGATATTTTATGTAAGCCTCATAATAACCACAAAAGAAAAATCTGTAGTAATTATACCAAAGAACATTATAAAGGAGTCAAAGCATACCAATACCAAAAGATATCAAAACAAAAATAAACACAAAACAACCGAGCAGGATAAAAAACAGCGGTGGATCTACAAAACAGCCAGAAAACAATTTTTAAAAAGGCAATAGTAAGTCCTCATTACCAATAATTACTTTCAATGTAAATGGATTAAATTCTCCAATAAAAAGGCATAGAATGGCTGAATGGATTAAAAAACAATATTCAACAATATGCTGTTCACAAGAGACTCACTTTAGCCTTAAATACATACATAGGCTGAGAATGAAGGTATGGAAAACTATAGTTTCAGGACTAAAAGTCAAGATGTGCTCGCCTCCTGTCATGACCACATCAAAATTACAACAAAACTATAGAACAGCCATCATGGAGAACCACCTGAAGTCTAGCTGAACAAAGCCCTATAACTAAGGATATAAAGAAGCCACAATGAGACTGGTAGGAGTGGCAGAGACATGGAATGGGCAGGCCCCACACCTACACTGTGGCAATTAAGAATATTTGGGCTGCAGAGGTCCTACCTGAGGAGCAAGGGGTCCCAGCCCAGGGCCTCACTTCCAGGAAGAGAAGTACCCATAACATCTGGCTGTGAAAACCAGCAGGGATTGCTTCTGAATGAAAGAAGGGCTGCTGGAAACCTAGATGCTGCCAGTCTTAAATGGCCTGCACACAGACTTGCTCACTTACAAACTCACTCTGTAGGCTCCAGGGCAGAGGAAGCAGTTCAAAAAGCGCCAGGGACATATGAGGAGGAAATAAATTGACTGGTTTCAGTGAGAGGGCTGGAGGGGCACAGGTAGAGACAAATCTCCAGGGACAGAAGTGAAGGCAGGCACCATTGTTCCTTTGTAGAACCCTCCCCACAACCAGCCCACCTGGCACAGGTCCCAATTCTGAGCTCTCCATTAAAGAGAGGTTGGGTAAAGCCATTAGAACCTCTCTGGTGATTCCCTGAGACCCTGCCCCACCCACCTCATGCACTGTGCAGAGCGACTTCCAACAGCTACTCCATACAAACAGACTGCCTCAGCTTGCATTATGGACTTTCCTAAAATCTCTCACAGGTCCACAAACCCCAAACAAGCAGCAGCTGGCCTCAGTGTGCCCTGTACCTCTTGCTAAGATACCTCAAGCCTACACAAGCATCAACCCCTCTCAACTTGCATTGTAAGTCCCATCAAGTAGCCCCAAGCCTGGCATTAACAATAGCCAGGCTTGGCTTGGAATGTAGCCTCAACTGTACAGTCACAAACCCAGCACAAGTGGCAACTGATCTCAGCTTATATTGTGTCTACCAAAGTGTCCAAAGCCCAACATTAGTGGCAGTGGGCCTTGGTTCACAATATGGCCTCTCCCAAGTGCTTCCAAGCCCGGAACAAGTGGAAACCAACCTCAGATCACTTTGTAGCTCCTACCAGATAGCTCCAAGGTAGGCACAAGTGGTGGCTGACCTTGACTTGCACTGGAGCCCCTTCTAAGAGGCTCCAAAAACAACACACTTGGTGGCCAGCTTCAAACCACAGCAGAGAAAACATACAACCAGCTCCCCAAATGATAGACCCAAAGGACAAATTTGGCAGTCACAAGAAGGTCACTAAAGTAACTTCTGCTCTGTGGGGTCATCCCTTGCACAGCCGCTCATCTGCTGTAGTCACAGCTAGCTGTCTTGGCCAGTCAGCTTGAGGATCTAGCCCACCCACTTACATGCCAAGAGTCAAGGCTCAACTACAACAGGAGGGCACTCACAACCCACACAAAGGACACCCCTGGAGAACATACATCAGGTGACCAGGGTGAGACTATGCCACTGGAACCTACAGGCTACCTACTATATAAGGCCGGTCTGTCAAGACCAGGAGATGTAGCAGATCTACAAAGTCTGACAATTAAGATCGTGAACTTGTTGCAACAATGTTGCTAACCTTTTTTGATGTTAGAGGGATTATTCATTATGAATTTGTACCAACTGGACAAACAGTTAACCAAGTTTACTATTTGGAAGTGCTGAAAAGGCTGCATGAAAAAGTTAGATGACCTGAACTTTCGCCAACAATTCATGGCTCTTGCATCACGACAACTCACCAACTCACACGGCACTGTCTGTGAGGGAGTTTTTAGCCAGTAAACAAATAATTGTATTGGAACACCCTCCCTACTCACTTGATCTGGCCCACAATGACTTCTTTCTTTCCCCAAAGAGAAAAGAAATATTGAAAAAAAGACATTTTAATGACATTCAAGAAATCAAGGGTAATACGATGATGGCCATTCCAGAAAAAGAGTTCCAAAATTGCTTTGAAGGGTAGACTAGGCACTGGCGTCGGTGCATAGCTTCTCAAGGGGAGTACTTCAAAAGTGACAGTAGTGATACTCAGCAATAAGGTATGTAGAACTTTTTCTAAAATGAATTCGCAAACTTAATTGTCAGGTCTCGTATATTTGTATCATTATGGTGTACCCCTAAAACTAAAACAGTGCTATACATCAATTATATCTCAATAAAAATGGTCATTAAGGATAGGGATGTATAGACGATTATAGGTTACCGAAGCAAAAGAGACAGATAAAGCCTAATGAAACCAATGTATTACTCTTCTTTCAAAATCAAACATTAGTTGTTGAATAAATAGCACAGAATACCACTGATCTTTTCAGCTTACCCAAGTCCCTTCCAGGAAGACGAACCATAAAGCAGAAAGAGTGCTTGACTGGCTTTATTCCCGGAATCTATCACTTATTTTACTTAGTTAACTTATTCAGCAAGCGTTTATTGACAATCTGCCACGTACCAGACAATTCTAGATCCTCTGATAAAAAATGAAAATAATTATACCTCTATTACCAGGTTCTTATGCGAGTTACATGAGATAAACTCTGTTCTTGACTCTCATTTATATTTAATAATAGTTGATGGAAAACATTTTCTCTTCCTTAATTCTTCAGAATAAAAGATTCTTGACTATGATCAGAAAAAAAAGGAGGGCAATTAGAAAAGAAGTAGTCACACAGTAACTAAGGTTCAGTATGTCAAGTATTACTTTCTCAAAGTCTCCATGATAATGATAGATACCGTGTTTACAGTGTCTCTGAATCAGTCACTGGGCTTAAGCCCTTTCAGCAACACTGGTACAGTTTCCTCATAGCACAGGTTCAATATCTGAAGTTTAGAGAGAAAGTTACTGCCTGTAATCACAAACCACAACATGGCGGGACTGGGGGACAGATTAGCCTGACCGTTTCCAGTACCAGCCCCTGAACAGCGGTGAACCCAGTGGCCCTAAGCCTACAGAACAGTGCATGTCACTCACACCTTCAAAGATAGGACGACTTTGCCCAGCTCAGTACTCTGAGGTACAAAGTGGCCTGGTGTCACCTCTGAATATTTGCTCCCAGTATGGATTTGGGCAATTTTCTTAAAAGTTATAGGCAGTAACTTTATCTCTAAACATGTGTATTTTATACAGTGGGGTTGAAAAGAGACACACCTTCATTCACAAGATCTTAGTGAGCACTGCTATACGTACAAAATAAGATTAAATATAAAGCATTCCACACAGACTAAATGATCAATGAATGTTTGTTCTTATCTGCCCACCTCTTCCTCATGAAGATGACGGAATATGGAAATCACAGACCTGCCATGTGTACCTGGGAGACAACTGCACCACACTGCAAATTTATACCAGCCCAGAATTTGTAAAAATAGGATCAATTCAATTGAAGAAAAATATGTATTACTCACTGTCACACATTTTATACTATTAGGGTATGTAACTTACAACAATTTCCTAAGCATGAAAGAAATTCATGGAGGTATTTTGATCTGAATTTAAGACGGAGAGTACAAATACGTTTTACATATTAAATCAATTGACTAATTCTAAACAATTGTTTTGAGTGAAAAAGCAAATGCAAACAATTTCCAACTATCTTATAGATCTAAATTAAAACATTTTGTCTATGCACACACATATGATTGTTACAATTTAATAAGGGAAATCAGCCATGTCAAAATCACATTGCTCTGAACAAACAAGCAAGCAAAAAAACGGTCTTCCTTTTTATTTACTACATTTACTATGTAGTCTTATTTACCGTCACAATACTTCTCTATTCATTTTTCACATTCCAAGAAAATCAGTACTGTCTTTCCCCATGTGGCAGAGTTCCCAAATCCTAATTGAAATACACAGTATTTCCTTGCAAAAGGAAGGAGCTGAAAGTTAACACAGTGGACGTTTCTGGGGGCTCAGTGGACCCCTGACATGGGTCCTAGTGTTCGCTACCTTTCTTGAATAACCTGCTTGGTTTCAATCTTTTTCTCTTCCCCTTAAAAATGGGTTATTGTGAGAATCCTCAATATTCTGCACGAATTTTCTGCTTCAAAGTCAGTCCTCTATAAGGGGTGGGGATTATAATCATTATTCTCAGCTAAGTCACTTGCCAACCAATGACGCTGTATCCTGACCAGTCAAAACTACTACCTTTCTAAAGGAGATGGTGCACGACTCTGCTGAGAAAAGACAGAAAGATATAACTACATTTAAAATCTTCAAGCTTCCAAACAATCCCCCTTTTTATGGAATGGGTGACTGTTTTTAGCAGATTCCCAGAAGAAGGTTTGTGACTCGCTTACAATGTTAAAAATCACTGCAATGAGTTTTAAGCTTTTCAAAGGCAGCAGCCAGGTCTTAATCACTTATGGAGTTCGAACCGTTTACAGAACAAAAATGGGGCTTAAGACTGGTGTGTTGAACTGTTATTCGATATAATACCTATTTGTAATCCATTATAATCTTCACCCATTTGAGTAGGAATTTCATGAACTGATTTTTCTCTTAAACTGCTGGGTTTTTAAGTTTTCCTCCAGTTGTCCTCAGTAAATGTAATATCAACTACGATAAGAGATGGATATGGAATAAAATAACATATTACGATTCAACTGACTAGAGCTCCCATACGTCAAAACAATGAGGATACTGGGTGACCCAAATGAATCTTGACTGGTGAAATTCGAAGAAGCGTTGGTTACAAGATTAGATTAAAAAACCTTAGGCATTAAAAAAAAAAAAAGAATGTTAACTATAATATATATATATAAAAAAAAAAAAAAAGCCTTAGGCATTGAGATAGAAAACACTGCTTTAGGTATGAAGGATTCTGTCTTTCTCCCAATACGGAGCCAAACCTTGAGGGGATGCTAGCTTTGGTTTCGCTGCATAGGAGTTTTATCATTTTGAAGCAGGAGGAGGTGGGGCCTGGGGTGGATTCCTGCACTGAGGATTGAGGTCTTGTGCCTAGGTGTCTAGGAGGAAAGCTGTGGGAAATTGGTGAGGGTTGGGAGAAAGGGAGGTAAGAGAAGGTCAGATGCAAACACCTGGTTTAGTATTTTCAAGAGGAAAAGGTGTCATAACCAGGACATGGAGATCTGGCAGCCAGAACCAGATGTTCCCAAAGGGCTGGAACTCAGTATAGGGACACTCTCAAACAGCAGACAGGAGGGGCTGTCCAGAAACACAGGTAGAGGGTCCTTGGTAGGTTTCATGTCACATCCTCACTATACAGATGAGAAAGTAAAGCCCAGAGGTTAAGGTCCAAGGTCACACACTGTTAAAGTGGCAGAGCAGGGACCCAAAGACAAGTCTTTGAGCAGGACCTACCTGGCCCCGTGTTTAAGGCAAGGCTAGACTGGCAAGTCCATGGTCTCTAGGGACAAGGAGCCAAGGTCACTATTCCCCTTCCTCCTGCAAGCACTTCCTGGCCACCTGGACGTCACATCATCCAATGCTGGTGCTTCTACTTCATTTCTGCTGCACTGGTTCGCCAGCCACTTCCCCTCCCTGTTTCTTTGTGTAAGAAAGTGAGCGGGGACAGAGGAATTTCTCTCGGGTTGCCAATCTTTGTAGGAGCGTAATATTCAGAGAGCATTCCCTTCTCACGCCAGTTTGAGAGGGTAGAGGGTCTCGCCTCCCTGAAAACAAATAAGAGTCATCAAGAGAACACATTTGGAGTCTGTGGGCACTTGCAAGAATGAGGGACCCTCCTCAGACAGCAGATATGGGCTAAGTCAAGACGCCGTCCTGAATGAGAAGGAAGAGAACTGCAGAAGGTGTGACAGGGAGCAGCCTGCATTTCTACTTGTTGGGGGCGCCAAGGGATGTGGCTGTGCGTGCGTCAGCTCCAGGTGGCCCAGCTAGGAGGGCTGCCCACCAGTACCTGGTATTTCCCACATCAGGAAACTGGGAAGAAAGGAGCCCCTGGGCACATTCTGAAGAACTCATCCATGTACATACATCCTATGAGAACAGCACTTGGGGACCCACTAAACGAAGAGGATCGATGGCGGGTTAGTGTTAGCCAGGAAACAAGTGACAGCCAGTCAGGGAAGGACTGTAAGACTTTCCAGTTACATCCTTTTCCCTCCCCTCTATCCTGGCCCGGCACATTGGAGCATCATTCCAAGCACTTTCCTCACCCCCAATCCAAGTCGTCAGAATCCTAGTTCCTCACTCCTTTGCTCCATGGAGTGAGGACAAAGGTATTAATCGAATGGAGGGAGCTGAAACTGACGATGCGTTTGAAATGGAAGCTTCACACTAGATTGATTTAATAACTATAAGTGAGCTGAAAGTTAAGGCACCTTAAAGTCAGTCTTGGTTCCCTCTCTTTCTCTCTATCCCACAATCAAACCATCAAAGGAGCCCATCAGTGCTAGCTTCAGAACATATCCCCAAGCCAACCACTTCTCACCACCACACTGCTTCCATTCTGGTAGAAGCCACCATTCTCTGATACAAGCCTGCACGACTGCAAAAACCCTCCCACATGTGTCCTGCCTCCCAACCTTGCACTACTACAGCCTTCTTTGAACACAGCAGACAGAATGACCCTATTGAAATGCAATTCAGATCATGTCAGTCTCCTGCTCAAAACCTTCCAATGGTTGCCCATCTCATTCAGAATCAAAACTGAAGTCTTTACACTGGCGAATATCGTCATATATATATGATCTGTACCCACCCTCCCCCATTTTCCCTCTAATTTTATTTCTTATGACTACCCCATAAAGACACTTCTATTTTCCAGCCACAACCGGCCAACCTCTTCACTGTTTTTTCAAATCACTAGGCATGTTCCTGTCTCAGGGCCTTTGCACTTGCTTTCCCTTTTCCTGAAACTCTCTTTACCCAGATATCCCAAGTCTCATCCCCTATTCCCTTCAGATCTTTGCTCAAATGTCACCTTCTAAATAAGTCCCAACCCTGGAAATGCCATTTAAAATTTAACTACTCCTCTAAGTCACCAGCACACCCCCTCCTCATTTCTTTCTTTTTCAAGAGTATATTACTGTTACCTGCCACTCCCCCTTTTTTTTTTTTTTTTTTTTTTGCTTTTCTGATCAGTCAGGATTGTTCATGCAACTTGCTTTGGCCAATAACATGTGAGAGGAGTGATGTATGCTACATCTGACAGCAGCTGTCAGAGTCATTACACGGCTTCACCATCTCTCCCCTCTGTCAGGAGGCCAGCGTGCCCTAGGGAACGATCTCTCCTTGACCTTGAAGGAGACATGGAGCACAGCAGGAGCCAACCTACAAAGGTCCTATAATGTAAACTTTGTCATTGCTTTTTTAGGTTGTTACCACCATACAACTCAGCTACCTAATACATTTATTTATTTCGTTTGTTATCTATATTTTCCACTCAAATATAGGCTCAATGAGAGCAGGAATTCTGGCTTGTTTTGTCACCACTGTATCACGAGTGATGAATACACCGTGGGAACTCAGTAAGCATTTGCTGAATGACTTAAGCTAGCCAAGAATTTGTCAAAGGATGGGAAAGGGAGACTTAACGAATTATGGTTTAAGCCAGTGACTGGGGGAAAAAAATAAAACCTTTTGATATGTACAACCACAGCATTTTGATCACTGGTTTTAATAAACCAGTGATATGTATGCTTGGTACATAGCAAATGCTGCGTAAAGGTCTGCTACCAAGCCTATTATTGCTATTTGTATGTCAAGGAGAATACATAACCAAAATTAGAGTATAAATGCCAAAGGTATTTCGACAAGGGAAAACTTTGTTTCAGGGCCAGGCACTGGGATGGCGGGAAATTCCAAATTGCTCTGCTCTTGTGACTGAGCGTTGGTGCCAGCTGATGACTGGGAGTTCAGCTGGGGTCGTATTCAGAGTCCTCTGTTCTTTCCCACGTGGACCTCTCCACATAACTGCTCAGGCTTCTGCACAGCACAGAAGCTCGATTCTAAAAGGTAGTGTTCCACGGAACAAGTTCCAAAGTGTAAGTGCCAAGCACGCTGCCACTCGTGTTTTGTTTGCTGACATTCCATTGGCCAAGGTTAGGCAAGTGGCTAAGCTCAGAGGCAATGATGGAGGCCACTCCACCAGGACGTCAGCATCATGGAGTAAGGGTCCCCTGGGTACCTGAAGGAAGAGCCTGTCACAGCCACCTTGGGACCTGCCTGGACTAAATATAGATTGAACATCCAGCATCGCAAATGTATCTCTTTACCCAAGTGTGAACGAATTTGGGAGATTGCGTCACACAAAGCAACTTTGCAAGAGCCTGATTTATAAATGATCGTGTGACCTACTTTATTTTTCACGGGAAGTCTGCCTGTATGAAAACTTGGTACCACACACGTGCGGGCAGTAGGTCCTCGTAGAGGCGAGGATCAACAGGAGACCCAATGGCAGGTCACTTGGAGAGCCAAGAAGCAGTAAAAAGGAAACTCTGTCCTGTCCAAAGAAACGCTCACAGGAAGCTAACAACACCTCATGTGTTGTCATTCTCCACGGCGAAGAATAGTTCATCTTAGTCACTTAAACTGGTCATTGGAGTCACGAGCCTCATGGACAATGCTAGGCAGAGAAGCCGGACCCCAGTCCCTAAAATTCTTCTTAAGGACTTACTATAGACCTATGCAATTATTACTTCAAAATTAAATATCACCAGGCTTCCAAGGACACATCTTCTACTAGTTTACATTTAAACGGGTGGTTTCTGATGAAACATTTAAACATTAAACTTCTACTAGGTTACATTTAAACGGGTGGTTACATTTAAATGGGTGGTTTCTGATGAAACTCAAGGATACAGGTTTCAACAACAAAATACAGACATGCTACCTCACAGTCGACGCGTTAGTCTAATAGTTAATCGCATTCACTTCTTGATGCTTCTCTTAGTACCGATTGTACAGAGTGATAGTTCTATATTTGCTTCCAGTTCCTAAAAGGAATGTTCCTTACTGGGACATAAAATTTGAAAACAAGTGTTTAGAAACAGCAAGTCATGCCAAAGGGAACATTCTTATTTAGAAACTGGCAAGATGAAGGCAAGTCACAGAACCATTCACAGAGACAAATGACAGAGTTAGGGAGGCAACCAGAGTTAAGGAGAGAACCAAGGATTCTCTCGCTGCATAAAGAGAGAATCTAGGTCTCAGATGACTCTGTCTATTAGCAATGCCCAATACAGGGTATGGTTTTTGTTTTGTCTAATCTCAGTTCTGAAAACTGAGAGGAAATTCCAAAGGCCTCAGTGTTCCAGGAGGATGAGGGCTCAGAAAAGGCCAATTTATTTTTAAAAAGGAACTCTTGGCAACTGTTGAAAATGAATCAGTTAAAACAACAATGAGATACCACTACACACCTACTAGAATGGCCAAAAGCCCAAACCCTGACAACACCAAATGCTGGCAAGGATGTAGAGCCACAGGAACTCTCACTCACTGTTGGTGCGAAATGCAAATGGTGCCGCCACTTTGGAAAACAGTTTGGCAGTTTCTTACAAAACTAAACACATTCCTGCCATACAATCCAGCAACCTCACTCATTGGCATTAACCCAAAGGAGTTGAAAAGTTATACCCACACAAAAACTTGCACGCAGATATTCGCAACAGTCTTATTCATAACTGCGAATACTTGGAAGCACCTCAGCTGTCCCTCAGCAGGTGAATGGATAAATAAACTGATCCATCCAGACAATGGAGTATTACGCAGTACTAAAAAAAAAGAGCTGTCAAGCCACAAAAAGACATGGAGGAAACTTAAATGTACATTACTAAGAAGCTAATCTGAAAAGGCTAAATATAGTAGGATCCCAACTATGTGACATTCTGGATCAGGCAAAACTATGGAGACAATAAAAAGATGAGTGGTTGCCAGGGGATGGGGGGAGAGAGGGATGAACAGGCAGAGCACAGAGGGGTTTTAGGGCCAATGAAGCTGCTCTGTATGACGCTATCACGACAGGTACATGTCATACATTTATTTGTCAAGACCTATAGCATGTACAATACCAAGAGTGAACCTTAATGTAACCTATGGGCTTTCAGTGGTTATGGTGTGTCAATGTAGGTTCATCAGTTGTAACAATGTACCGTCTGGTGATAATGGGGAAGGTTGTGCATGGGGGAGGGGACATCAGAAGGTATATGGGAAATCTCTCTACTTTCTGCTCAATTTTCCTGTTAACCTAAAATGACTCTTTTTAGTTTATTAATTTTTAAAAATGGAATCATTCGAGTGGAGTGGCCTGAAGTAAAAGAAAGGGGACCCAGAACCACGGCCAGAGCAGTGACATAAGCATAGTGGGAGCTATTTGCCAGCTAAACTCCATGCTTCCAGTTGCCCAGGCCAAAAACCACACTGCTGTCATCGTTACTCTCCTCCTCCCACGTCTCTCATCCGATCCATAAGCACATACTGTTGGTTGTACCTTCACAACACTGGGGGCGCCAAAAAATGTACACACATTTTAAGAGACGTTATCTATGGATTACTTTTCGAAGTTGAGTTACGTAGCAATGTGTATGTAGTACGACGTTCACTCAAAAGATGGCGTTAATCAAATGAATGCTAGCGTCATTCATTGTATTACAATTTTAATACAGTTTTTTCCTTCCTTAATATATATATATATATATATATATATATATATATATATATATATATATATATATATATAGCACCCTCTGTATATCCAGAAGCTAATCACTTCTCCCCATCTTCGTGATCTTCTTTCTAGATTATTGCAACAGCCTCCTAATTAGACTTCTGCATCCCCCGCCTTGACTCCTTAAGCTCTGTTCTCAATACAGGAGCTGAGGGATCCTAGTAAAACCGGAGACAAGAGTCAGGCCTCCACTCAAAATCCCCCAAAGACTTCGCAACTCACTCCAAGTGAAACCAACATCCTTACCCAGCATAAAAGACCCCATGTTATGTACCCTCTCTCATCCCCTCCCTATCAGTCTCACCTCACCTTCTAGCCTTCTTCCCCTGAACTCCATCCATCTGGAGCCTCCCTGTGCTCCAGAATTCATTACGTAAAAGAAGGCTTTACCTGTGCACTTCTTGCAAGGCTTTTCCCCAATGCTCCCTCCCTCATTTCCTCCGGATGTCTACACAACGTTATCTTATTGGTGAGCCCTCCCTGCCCACTCTGAAAAAAAAATAGAACCCCTCACCAACCACTGGCCAGGAACCATGCTTTCTCCCTTACCCTATGTTCTTTTTCTCCATAGCACCTTTTACTATCTGGTATACTATGTCTTTATTGGTTTATTATTTTACTGTTTGTCTTTCCTTTCTAGAATGTAAGGCTCATAAGGGTAGAAACTTTTATCTGCTCCTGCTTTGTCCACTGAATGCCTGGCACACCTCAGGAATTTGAAGATTTGTTGGATGAACTAATGAATTAGCCAATAGCAGAAATTTCTAGAATTTTAAAGGTGCAGGTTAAAAAGAAATGGAAAAGTGAGAGAAACTGATGCTGTTGGAATGTCCCTGTCTTGGTCTGTTTGCCCTCCTAGAACAAAGTACCATAGACTGTGTGGCTTATAAACAACAGAAATCTACCTCTCACAGTTCTGGAGGCCGGGAAGTCCAAGATGAAGAGGCTGGTAGATTCAGAGAGTCCACTTCCTGGCTCATAGACAGCCTTTTATCTCCCATGGTGGAAGGGGCAGGAGAGTTCTCTGGAGGGCTCAGAACTTAATCACCTCCCAAATACCATTACTTTGGGGATTACACTTCAACATATGAATTTCAGGGGCACACAAACAATCAGTCTATAGCAGTCTCTTAGTAGAGTTTTGCTACATAATTTTAGAACACATTGCACTATTCTATTGATTATGGGAGTTTTGCCCCTTTAATTAGTCTCCACTGACTGACCAACCTGATTTGGTTTATATCTTTCACTTATATTTGTCTTTTCAAGCTCATGTGCTTAATGCAGTCTTTACGAACTAAGTTCTTCGGATGCATGGAGTTGATTATAAACTCCAACAAGGTCTGAATAGTAGAAGGTCTTTGTCTTTCAGTTTGCTATTTTTGGACGCCTTTGCTTGAACACTGCAGCACTGCAACTGAAGAGAAAAACAAACGAGTCGACACACTCTCAAGGACATGACCACAAAACAATTGTCATGTTTTTATTAAAACCTGATAAGGTTTTCAAACTACATTTATCATTAGTTTATAGCCAAGCAAATTACAAATAGGTCAAGCATGTTTTTGGTAAGATGTCAGTTTGCTGCCGCTGAGAAATTATAGCAAAATGAAAAATCACTTGTCTTTTTTCTCAGTGCTTTAAACAACTGTAAAATAGCTTAAATTACACTTACTGAGCAAACAGATAAAACCATCTTAAGGCATTTGATGGTACCACCCAGCAAGGAAAACCATTTATTGCTGAAATTGCTTAGTGCCACTGATATTTTCATTTTTATCTTTAATTATTTAAATATTATAGTCAAGGATAAAAAGGAAAACTTAGACTACCCCACTGAGCCACTTGAGAATGGACCAAAATTCCACATTTTGTGAACCCCTTAGATTTGCAGCTATTTCTTTTCTACAGTTTTGTTATTGCTGTCCTGCCTCCATCATCCCTTCAAACTTCCTTGTTTAGCCTGAAAATGCATGGAACCATCTAGTAAAAGAGTATCTCAGTACTCAGCATGAGAAAACACTAAAAGTTCAGACCCTGTGTTGTGCTATGTAGCAATAAAACAGACATGAGGTTAAAAGTTGTCTGCCACTGCTGTTAAGGACTTTACAAGGTAAGACCTCATTGTAGGTCTCCACAGCCTGTCTCTATGGGAACTGCAAAACATCAACACATGACGGAAACATACAGCGTTCTTTGCACTGAACACAACAAACCACAGTTGAGTTGGGAGAAATTTTTCATGGCTAAATCGTTACGTACAGGTCCACATTACTCTTATAGTTCCTAAATTCAGAGTTAGAATTAATTACATTTCTTGGCCCATCTGTCCTCAAAATAAAACTACAATAACAGAACTACAATAATTGTAGTGTGATATAGACCCAGGAACAGACAGAGAGATGAATGGAGCAGAACAGAAGATGCAGAAATGAGCCCATGTGCATGCACACACATACACGTGTGTGTGTGCACGTGTGTGTGTATATAATATGTAGTATTTCAAATCAAAGGGGAAAGGATGGATTATTTGTGTGTCACCTTTTATCTATTTCAAGAAAAAAATTAGACCCCTACCTCAAAACCCTGTAATAAAATATAGTCCGGTTCCAGATGGTGACATTAGAGGCTGCAGAACTCACCTCCTCCCACAGACACAATGTATCTACAGCTATATATGAAACAATATGAGAGAAATCCAGACACTAGCTGAGTGACTCCTACACATTGGGCAAACAAGAAAAAACAACATGGAAACAAGTAGGAGAGGATAAGACACAAGCTTGCCATAAACCCCACCCCTGGCACAGCGACATACAACTGGGAAGGAAGTCACAACTCCCAACTTCTCCCTGAGGAGTGAAGGGTTAGACCCAATATCTAGCACCCCAACTTTTAAGACTTCCACCCGATGGGTGGGTCCCCAAAACACCTAACTCTGAAAGCCAATAGGGCTTGGGTCCATGAGACCCACAAAGCAAACAAAGGGGCTTGCAAGGATTCAGTGGCTATTGTCCTGAGGCTCAGCATAGAAGCAGCAGACTGAAACACACATCTCCCAGTCTTTCCATGAAAGAGTCCCCCTTGCTATCTTAAAATCCTCAGCCTGTGAGGCTCCTAATATAACACAAATCTGGGTGCCATCTTTGCATGCGCTCTTTCTTTTTGCCCTATTCCAAGTCGCCAAGTCTCCATGAAAGGAGCTTTTGCAGCTGCCACCCAGGGTTACTTTCAGCAGAGGTTACTTTCACCAGTCCCACAGGACTATAACAAACAAAGACACACTTTTTGACTGGCTATACCCTCAAAATTCAGTGCAGGAGGAACAGAGAGATATGCCCGTCTCCCAGTTCAGCCCGGAAAGAAGTCTATTTGCATATTTTAAAAACTGCTGTGTAGGGTCCAACTTTCAATCGGCCTGCATCGCATCGAGGTGCTAAGACCCTCCATTTTGAGACACTGAACGGCTTTGATACACCATCAACTACTGGTAGCCACTAAGAACAAAGGAGGTGGCTTGGACAATCACAAAGTTTAGAGATACAACCAAGAGATAGGGCTGGGATAAAAAAAGATAAAAAGATGTAAATTGTGATATCAAAACATACACGTGGGGGGAGGTTTAAAATGGAGAGCATTAGTATACATTCTAAATTAAGTTATCAGCTTAAAAATAGACTGCTGTAAAATAAGGTGTTTTATATAAACTTCATCGCAACCACAAAGCAAAAACCTATTAATAGATACACAAAAGATAAAAGAAAAGGAATCTAAGCATACCACTACAGAAAAATCATCAAATCACAAAGGAAACAAGCAGGTGAAGAAGAAACAAAGGAATTATAAAATGGAAAACAATTAAAAAATGGCAACAGTAAGCCCATATATATCAGTAATTACTTTAAATGCAAGTGGGCGAAGTTCTCCAATCAAAAGACAGAGTGCCTGAATGGATAAAACCCAAAAATCCAACTATATGCTGCCTACAAAGACTCACTTCAGTTTTAAGGACACACAGACTGGTAGTAAAGGGTGGGAAGAGATCTTCCATACGTATGAAAACCAAAAGAAAGTTATATGTAGACAAAATAGACTTTCAGACAATGACTATAATAAGAGACAAAGTCATGACATAATGACAAAAAGATCAACCCAACAAGATATAATATTTATAAATATTTATGCACCCAATACAGGAGCCTATAAATATATAAAGCCAATATTAACAAACCTTAAAAGAGAAATGGACAGAAATACAATAATAGAGGACTTCAATACTCCATTTCAACAATGACTGGATCATCCAGACGAAAAGTTAACCAGAAAACATTGAACTGAAACTACATGTTAGACTAGATACACTTACATGACATTTACAGAATATTTTATTTACAGAATGAAAATAGAAAATTCACAAATATGTGGAGATTAACAACATGCTACTGAATAATCAATGGGTCAAAGAAGAAATCAAAAGAAAAAAAACTCATTGAAACAAATGAAAATTGATATACAGCATACCAAAAGTTATAGAATACAGCAATAGCAGTTCTAAGAGGGACACTTATAGTAATAAATGCTAATATTAGAAAAAAGAAAGACTAGTTATCAAAGAAATGCAAATTAAAACCACAATGAGATATCGCCTCATACCTGTCAGAATCGCTATATTATCAATAAGTCAATAAACAGCAAGTGTTGGCGAGGATGTGGAGAAAGGGGAATGCTTGTGTGCTGTTGGTGAGATTGAGAATTGGTGCAGCCTCTACGGAAAACAGTTTGGAGATTCCTTAAAAAATTAAAAATGCAACTACCTCATGATCCAGCAATTCCACTTCTGGGTATTGATCAAAAATCAACAAATAAACAAACAAACAAAAAACCCCACAAAACACAAATTTGAAAAGCTATATGCGCCCCTATGGAAGATATGGAAGCAAGTGCCCATCAATAGATGACTGGATAAAGAACAACTGGTACTTATATACAGTGGAATATTACTTGCCCATAAAAAAGAATGACATCTTACCATTTGTGACAACATGAATGGACTTAGAGGGCACTATGCTAAGTGAAATAAGTCAGAGAAAGATAAATACTATATGACTTCACTTACATATGGAATCTAAAGAAAAAACCAAATGAACAAACAAAACAGATATATGTTTGCCAGATGGGGGTGGTGGCGGTTGAGAAGGCTGGGTGAAAATTGTGAAGGTATGAGGTATAAGTTGGTAGTTACAAAATAGGCACAGTGATATAAAGTACAACATAGGGAATATAGTCAATAATATTGTAATAACTATGTATATGTACCAGGTGGGTACTACTAGACTAATCAGAGGATCACTTCATAAATTATATAAATGCCTAACCACCATGTTCTTCAGCTGAAACTAACATAAAATATTGAATGTCAACAACTGAAAAATAATTTAAAAAACAAGAAAGATCTCAGATAAACAATCTCACCTTGCATCTCAAGGAAATAGAAAAAAGAACAAACTAAGCTCAAAGTTAGTAATAGAAAGAAAATAATAAAGACCAGAGCAGAAATAAAGAAGTAGAGACTAAAAAAGACAATAGAAGAGATGAATATAAGAGCTTATTTTTTGAAAAGATAAGCAAAATAGACAAACCTTTAGCTAGACACCTAGGAAAAAAAGAGAGGACTCAAATAAAATAAGAAATAAAAGAGGAGACATTACAACTGATATCATAGAAATACAAAGATTCATAAAAGACTACTATGAACATTATACTACAAAAAATTGGACAACCTGAAAGAAATGGAAAAATTCTTAGACATATACCTACCAAGACTAAAGCATGAATAAACAGAAAATCTGAACAGGACAATTAATAGTAACAAGACTAAATTAATAAACAAAACTCTCACAACAAACAGAAGTCCACAATCAGACAGTTTCACCAGTAAATTCTACCAAGCAGATAAAGAGAATTAACACCAATCCTTCTCAAACTCTTCCAAAAAAACTATTAGACGTAATAAACAAATTTCAAATTATATTAAAAAGTTAGAGTAATCAAATTTATTAAACAGTATTGTTTGGGGCATAAAACCAGAGACATAGATCAACAGAACAGAATACAGAGCCCAGAAATAAATCCATGCCTATATGACCACTAATTTTCAACAAAGGATCCAAGAATATACAAGGGGGAAGAACAGTATTTTCAATTAATGGTGTCGGGAAAACTGGACAGCTACATGCAAAAGATGAAACTGGATTACTATCTTATACCATACACAAAAAATCAACTTAAGTGGATTAAAGAATTGAACATAAGACCAGAAACCATTAAACTCCTAGAAGAAAACATAGGGAGTAAGTTCCTTGACATAGGTCTTGGCAATAGTATACTTTTTGGTTTTGACACCAAAAGCAAAAATGCAAAAGCAAAATAAACAAATGGAACTACATCAAACTAATAAAGCTTCTGTACAACAACATAAATCAACAAAAGGAAACCTATGGAATGGAAGAAAATATTTGCAAATCACATATTTGATAAGTGGCTAATACTATATATATATATATATATATATATACACACACACACACACACACACAGAACTCAATAGCTACAACAACAACAACAAAAACGCCCACCCCAATCTGATTAAACTATGGGCAGAGGATCTGAATAGGTCTTTTCCCAAAGAAGACATAGATGGCCAATAGATGTAAAAAGATGTAAAAAATGTAAAAACACCACAATAAGATTGTCACCTCATACCTATTACATTGACTATTATTAAAATCACAAGAGGTAACAAGTGCTGGCAAGGATGTGGAGAAAAGGAAACCGTTGTGCTCTGTTAGTGGGAATGTAAATTGTAGCCACTACGGAAAACACTATGGAGTTTCCTCAAAACATTAAAAATAGAGCTACCATATATGATCCAGCAATTCCACTTCTGGATAGTCATCCTAAGGAAACCAACCCACTATCTCAAAAAGGTATCTGTGCTCCCATGGTCATTGCAGCATTATGTACAATAGTCAAGACAAGGGAACAACATAAGTGGTCGCCTGATGAATGAATGGATAAATAAAATGTGATCTCTCTCTCTCTCTTTCTCTCTCTCTCTCTCTCACACACACACACACACAAACGTGTGTACCAGGGGTACCAAAAAACTGTATACAAGTAAAAGCAGTAGTTCGCCATCATCAGAAGTGTCTGGACGCTGATGGTAACCACTTTGAGCACCTCTTGTAATTGCAGAAGTCAAATGTGACCTGTATTCATCTTTTGTTATCGGTATATATTGAGTATTACAATTTTAATAGTTTTCCTTTCTTAAGATATGTGTACAGAGGGTGCCAAAAAGTGTATACACATTTTAAGAAAGGAAAAATCTATTAAAATTGTAATACTCAATATATACCAATACAAAAGAAGAATACAAGTCACGTTTGACTTCTGCAATTATGAGAGGGGCTCAGAGTGGTTACCATCAGCATCTAGACATTGCTGATTATGGCGAACTATTGCTCTTACTTGTATACAGTTTTTTGGCACCCCTGGTACACACGTGTTTGTGTGTGTGTGTGTACACATAATGGAATATTGTTCAGCCATAAAAAGAAGGAAATCCTGCCTTTTGCAACAACATGGGTGGACCTTGAGGGCATGATGCTCTGTGAAATAAGTCAGACAGAGAAAGACAAATACTGTATTATCTCACTTATATGTGGAATCTAAAGAACAAGATAAATGAACAAACAAAACAGAAACAGACTCATAGATACAGAGATCAGATTTGTGTTTCCATGGGGCGGGGGTGCAAAATGGATGCATGTGGTCAAAACATGCAGACTTCCAATTATAAGATAAATAAGTCCTAGGGATGTAATAAACAGCATGGAGACTATAGTTAACAATATTGTATTGCATACAGCAGGTCCTCAAATAATGCCATTTCATCCAGTGTCATTTCATTATAATGTTGATGAGATGCCCTGGGAACTTAACCCTTGTTTCAATCAGCCGATGGTAAAACTGGTTGCATTGTATGTCATTTTGCTTAAAGTGGAAGAATCTATTAATAATGTTAAGTGAGGACTTACTGTAGTTGAAAGTTGCTGAGAGAGTTGATCTTAAAATTTCTCATTACATTAAAAAAAAAAAAAACCACAACTATTACCAGGTGGTGTGAAGCATGTTAACTAAATTTGTGGTAATCATTTCACAATATATACACATATCAAATCATTATGTTGTGCACCTTGGACTAATACAATGTTAAATATTAATTATATCTCAATAAAACTGGAAAAATAAGAAAAATTTAAAGAGTACTAGTAAAATTTCTAAGTGACTTTATATGGCCTTGGTATGAAAAAAAGACTTTTTAAGCTTCACATCAAGTGGGAAGACAATAGCACTGACACAAAAATTATAATTTCTGTATATAGAAAATTGTAAGTAAAATTTAAAAAAATATATACTAGAAAAATACGTACCCAGTCATGTATGGGGATACGTTCTGAGAAATGCACTATTAGGGGATTTGGTAGCTGGGTTGACATCACAGAGCACTTATATAACCTTGGATGGTCTAGCCCACCACACACCCAAGCTCTGTGGTACAGCCAAGAGCACGGAGGCTGCAGGCCTATACAGCATGTTACTGTAAAAAACAGCATGAAACTAACTCCAGCACTCCAGCAAAAGAGAAAATGTTGTACTCGAAAGACATGGTAAACAGAAGTATGAGGCTGCTGCCAGCGTAACATGGCATACTGAATTACCGCAAACTTTTTTATAAGCAGAAAGAGCAGACTCTAAAATAACAATAAAAAGTATAGTACACTAAATACACAAACAAGTAACAGAGTCAATTATTATCAAGTACTATGTACCGTACATAATTGTATCTGCTATACTTTTATGTGAGTGGCAGTGCAAGTTTGTGTACACCAGTGTCACCACAAACACGTGAGTAATGTGTTGCACTATGATGTTACCATGGTTACGATGTCACTGGGTAACAGGAATTTTTTAGCTGCACTGTAATCTTATGGGACCACTGTCGTCATGTATTTGCTCCATCTTGACCAAAATGTCGGTATATGGCACATGACGCTAGGGGGCTGACAAAGAGCTTACATCACTACCCTGCCTCAATGGAAAAACTGACTTAGGATATTAAAGGACACTAATGAAAAAAATGCCTCTCTAAGCTGTAGTTTACTTCTTGAAAATTGAGCATAAAGATAACGCATGTAAAGAGCTTTGTGTTGTCCCTGCACTTGAAGTTTTTAATAAAAATGGTTTTATTTATTACTGTGCATGTGTGCTCATGCACAAGTGCATCTACACTGGGGGTGTCCAAACTGCAGCCCGCAGGCCGACTACGCCCGCAATCCATTGTTTATTGGCCCACAGCAAATTCCAAAAATATATTTAGTTTACTTAAATAAACCAGGTGAGGCAATACGTATTTCACCTCGAGTGAGTGGCCCGGCTGTTTGTGTATTTTACCGCATATGGCCCTTGGTGAAAAACATTGAAAAAAGTTTGGACACCCCTGGTCTACACAAACCCACTCCACCAGTTTGCCCAGCCATCCCAGGAAACTTCTCAGCCAGCAAACTGGAGTGGCTGGTCACCCTATTACATACCTACATACAGCAAGGGACCTGAAAGAAGGGGCACCAAGGTTTTAACAGGACTTAATTCTGGGAAGGAATTGTTATAGATTCCTTTTATTTTCTTTGCTACGCTTAGTTGTGTACTCTTTTTCCATAAATGTATGTGTTGGTTTTAGAAGAAAAAAACACACATTTATTCCAATTTGACATTTTTTAAAACCTTGAATACAGCCTCCAGAACTATTAATAGCTGTGGAATATAATTTCCAAACTATAGGCTGAGTCAAATATTAGCAGTTCTTAAAATATGAGAAATTCTTCTGGCCCCAAACATGATATGGGATCAATTTACCAGCGCTAAAGCAATGTTCCCCAAGCACTATAATGCCTTGACAATTAGCATGAAAAAGACAACATAAGTGGTTTAATAAAAAGCAAGTTATGCAGTTGTATTAGTATGCAATGTTTTTAGTGCTCAGTAAAAAGTGGAGATTTTCCATATTTCTGCTCCATGTAATACAATGACATTTGTGAGGTCATCATCTCAAAGACTAAGTATGACTTTTGTGTTAAAACCATGTACATCGGTTGCTAGGATTATGTGATTATGTCATGAACGTGATAGCATAAACATAGATGTTGTGATTTCTACTTAAATCGAGGGGTTTTTATTCTTGTTTATTTAATGTCCTTAACATTCAAAGTGTTCCTAACTTAAATACATACTTTGAAGTATTTTTTCGCTGGGTAGGAGAGAATCCAAGAACTTTAAAGAGCCAAAAAAAAAAAAAAAAAAAAAAAAAAAAGATATTTTCATTATTCTTTAAGTACCCAAGGAGCTGCAAGCAGCAGGGCAAACACGTATCTGTGAAGACCAAACCGTGGGGCAGCCTCTCAATGTGACTGAAAAGCTGAGCAATCCACGCAAAGGTTCTTCAGCACCAGTGGGGTCGTCTTGCATTTCCCTGTTTAGTGCCAGCAAGCTGTTAATGGCTTTATTACAGTCTTTCCAGGTACTGTACTTTCGAATACTACCACGTGAGATTTAGAATGTCTGAGTTGTTCAGAGAAAAAACAATTTTCTTTGAAACTGGAAGCACACAAGATAGCTTCGCATTCCCTAAGTCGGCTTCTTAGGGCTAAACTCAAAACGCAGACACACAGACAGACACACAGACACACACACACACAGCAGACACAGCTGAGGGCCAGGACCTCATGAAAACAGAGACATAACCCTGTAACTCGGCCCTTTCCAGCAACTCATGCCCTGATTTCAATGGCTCACCTACATGACGGCCAATTTGGCCGCAATTCCAGGGGCGTTCAAAATCCCGTCTTTTGAATCGAGCACAGTTTCCAGCCTTCTCAATGTATTGCCTCAGCCCCCTCTATAGAGAATTTGTGCTTATCACTCGGCCTTACTTACAGAGCCCAAATCAAGTATCTGGGATTACATTACTGCTATATAAACTCCTCTCTGGCTTGCCCAAGACAAAAGGTCTTTTTTTCCCATCAATTATAGCTAAAAAGCAGACTGTGCTTTGGGCTTTACTGCTGTCAAAAAACAAAAACAAAAGCCAGACTGCACCAGAATATACTCCTCCTATGTCACCAAACCCCTGCATCTCCAAGTGGTCCCTCCTTTGTCACTGCCTCACCAATCCCCAGGCCCCTCCATATGCAAACTGAAAAAGAAAGCAACCAGGTAGATTTTTTTTTAAGAAGTCATGAAAAACTTGTTTTCTGTCCACTATTATAAATTTTAGAGGAGCTGTCCTAGATGTATATAGAATAGCCCCCTAGGGAAGACGCAGCATTATTTTCATCGTACTGCAGCACAGAGAAACTCACACGAGTCCTTGAAAAGACATATAGGCTGACAGCAAGCAGAGTTCTAGAAACTGGTGGTAGAAAGTCGAGAGGGAAATATGCCGACCTGGGGAGCAACCAGCCTGTAACACCTGTACCGGAAATGAGGTGCTGGGGTTCACGCTAACTCCAGGACCCAAGATGGAATGAACCAGTGAGTTTGGGCCATTGACCTGTTGTGGGAAGGACTGTCACAAGGGCAGCTCATTAACTCACACAGAGCCCACTTCCACATTCTTCTGGAATGATGTCACCACCAACCCCCTCGCCTCTGCCTCCTCTTATTTTATCTCCCACCGAGAAACAAAAATATTCCCTTGGTCTGTTTTTTGTTATGCTTCCCTCATCACTAGAACCTATCACTGGCTCTAAAATTGATTGAATCAGATGTATTGTTTGGATCCAATGAAACCGATCCTGGATTACAGGGATCTTTACTAGGTCCTCTTCTCTCCCATCATCAAACCACCTTCATCTCCAACTGCAAACAGCAGCACCTCCTAAACCCACCCCCACCACCATCCTGTGAACCACAGCTCCCGCAGGCCACGAAACCCAAGGTAAGTGGTGACAACACTGCGAAGCTGTATGATTCTGAGACACAGGAGTGTCACGGCAGCACAGAGGAAAGCCCGTTTTCAGCTCAGACGCCAAGATGCACCCGCCAAAGCTGTTTGAAACAACTGCAAAGAGTCAGTTCCTGCACAAAGATCCTCATTGCCCAAAGAGAATAAAGCCTGGGAACATTCTCCAAGTCGAAGCCTGCAAAGAGAATCTACATGCAGTTTAGTCTAGGTAGAGAGAAAACGAGGAATGCAACAGTTTAAAGAGTCTAGCCAGCATTTGCAGAATACACTGGGAGAAATAAAATCTTCCCTAATCAATTCATAAAGATTCATCACTTACAGACTGTTCGGGGAGCAACGACATGAGCAAAGGCTAGTTATTTTCTGTACTTAGTTATAGAAACTTTGAAGGAAAAGAAGAAAAGATGTCATAGAGCAGGTGGTGCAGCAGAACGAAGGAGCCTGGAAAAAGAAGATTCCAGACAAGTCTCCAGCCCACCCTGCTTAATGCAATCACAGGTTCATGAAAGGGGAAGAACTGAAGACTCTTATCACAACCCACTACATGTTCCTTATAGCTTTGGGGGAAGAGACCTTGAAAAATCTATAGTCAATTGTAATTGCACAGAGCTTTCATTTCAGCGTATGAGTTCAGCCATTCTCAATGAATCCTTCTGTTGGATTTGTGAGACACCTGCCCACCTCCTTGACTCTTCCTATTTGTCAATGACCCTTTCTAGAGGCCTCCAACTATTCAACTAGTACATTTCATTTCAGATCACAGAAATGCCTCTGAACCCATCTCGTTTATTTCTATCCTTGTATATAGAGATAGCACTAGTTACGTATATCTGTCTATTGCTTAGTGTTTAAATGTATTACTGTTTATTTGGCACCTTCTTCCATGTAAAAAGCCATACCAGATATTGTGGGGACACACAGAAGACATAGCACATTATTCTTGTTCTCAAAGAGCTAACAATTAGTACGATGAAAGAAACCAGACAGGAAGTCATGAATTATTATAAATAATGACAAAGCAATTAAGAGATAGCTCAGCACTAGCGGTAACAGCTCTAGGGGGGCAGAGGGAGGAAGCCCACTGGGGCTAGGTATTCTTCTGTAGCTTCTTCCTACATGCCGGAAGTGGTTTATCTTACGGAGTCTTGCTGGATGCTTTCGGTCTAGCCCCTGCACCTACCCCCCAAAAATGGTAGTTTGGGTGCTGGGCATGAGTTGTAATGTTTTCATCCCAGAAACCCAGGAAAGGTGCTGGGGGAAAGGTCGCTTGACCACGAAAGACTCAAGAAGCAATATCTTTGAGAGGAATTGAAATCAGAACCCTGAAGACCATCCAATCAGAAATGCAATCCAAAGAGGCTAGGATTGGAGAAAGAGAAAAGAGGTGGAGAGAAAATACAGATGCGAGGGTGACCATCAGCTGGATGCTAAGGAAGGTGAGGTAAGTGAAAAGATTTGAACCTGAGTCTGGGAACATTGCCCAAGTCTAAGAAAATAGTTGCAGTATCTTTTATTTTAAAAAACTCTACCCTTGGGTTTTAGTGGGATGCGTCACAAAAGGGGCTCACTAAACTTAGATACCACCTTCCCCCAGGCCAAACTCTTTCCTACCAGGAGGGGAGAGATGTTACTTTCCTGGGAAGGATTACACAGGGCAGACTCTAATATTCCCTAGAAGATTTCTGAGGTGGGAGAAGGGTTCCCTCACCGACCTCTCTGACCCATACACTTCCCAGTAGCTGATTGTTAATGCCATAGGTTGCCCAGAACACACACTTAGGGATCTGAGGCAGAGAAGGAACTCGTGAGTCTTGATGAGCTGGATAAGTGTTAATAGAATGCCTGGGGTGTGAAGACCTTGAGAATAGCATCTCTTGGTACCTTGGAGGGTCAGAAGTTGTGGTTCCAGCAGCTGCCTTGGGCAGAATGTACCTTGTGTCTGGAGGTGAGCCTAAACTCACAAATCTCCAACTCCCTCCCACAGGGCCCAGCACTAGTTACAGAAATCTTTATATGTATATGGTGACAGCTTCCTTAATCGTGACCAGCTGTTAGGGTAACAGTGGTGCCAGGGATGGCAGGGGACCAGCAGGAGCGGAACAATGACTGATATTAAAGGGAGTGTTCTGGCCAGTGAACGATGGTGAGTCATTACAACTGAATTCTGTTGTGAGTACACAGAGCATATGTCGTTCTTAGTAAGAGGTGTTATTCTGGAGTTCTCATTTAGTATCAATTGATACAATCCATGTGGCTGAGAATCTATATGCAGTGGGCTGTGGGAACCAGACTGGGAAGGTCTGGAATAGTTGGCTATTGGGTCTGACAACAGAATCACCTGTGAAGACGATAGACCATTGGGCCTCATCCTAGATCTACCACATCAGGAAATTCAGGGGCGGAACTTGGGCACACGAACATTTTTAAAACTCCACAAGTGATTCTGAGGCCTAGTCAAGGTGGCGAACTACTGTTCTAGAACAATCCTCAAGAAAATTGGGATACAAAACGAGGACTGGATTTTGATATTATGTGGTCAGTTAAACTGTGAAGATACAAGGGACCAGCTCGTAATCTGTGGAGATGTTCTATGCTTAGGTGACCTGAGAAGGCAGAAGACCTTCTTAACGAACAAGGTGGCAGCTGATTTAGTAATTAGTGGAAGATAAATGCGCCCTCACTATGCAGCTAATTAACAATTACTTCAAAATGTGTTTTGGATTATTTCACTTTAGGAAGTACAAGAGAAAAGAATAAATTTTAGTCTGTGCTCAAGCATTTCCCAAAGGATACTATTTTGATTATCTTTCTTAGAAGATAAGTGAAAGTCATAGAGGACATGTTTAAAGTTGGATATTACATTTTAAATGTTTAAAAATATATAATCAATCAGAGAGAAGCCTTCTTCTGGTCAGCTTGACCTAGTCAGATATCTCTCTTATTCCTAAGTATTTCATTTGCTAAGTTAAATAAGGTGACACCAATAGGATTTGAGTCACCACTCTTCTGACCAGACCCGAGTAAATAGACCAATGGCTTAAAGCTCAACTCTGATAACAGCGGGAGGGCAGGGACAGAAGCAGGAGTGGTAGACCCTAGAAGAAAGCAGAGAGAGCCCTTTAAAAAATGAGACCACTGCTGGAAACATGTCAATTAAGATAGTCAACATCTTCTGGAGGATATTCCCATAGGGAAAGCAAGGAAAAAATTATGTTCCAGCAGCCGTCCGACCGGGGTACAAGGAGATTAGTAACATCTCCTTTGCCACCCACCCTTGAAAATGTCCTCCTTGGGAGTGTGGGTAGAGTAGCGGGTAGATATTTTATTGTTGCCACCCCTTCTTTCTTTGATAGGTAGGTCTCATTTCATCTTAAAGTCCCTGGTGTTTTCAGTTTAATCAAGAGGAGAATGGGTTCCAAATGTCCAAATTCTTCTAACTACATCAGTCCATCCACGGACATATCCACTCGTTGGCAACATCATATAACGTCATGGCATATGTAAGGCCACTAAAAATCGTGTTGGGTCACATTTAATGCTTTAATGGATCCAGTGGCCAGCTGGGGTGTTGTCATGGCACAAAGTACATGGGGTCAACCTCCCTTCATTGCTACAAAGAACCACCCTTTCTCCATATTCTCTCTTCTGCACCCTCCAACTTCCATGATTGCCTTTTCATGTCAGGGATGGGTCATTATATGTAAGCTACCACTGTTAGAGCTACAGCATCACCAAAGTTTGGGGGCCTAAGGATTCCCTGTGAAAGGACCTTAGTAGCCCACCAAGTATATCTGCTGACCAAGTATATTAGCCAGAGTTCTCCAGAGAACAGAAACTATAAGGTAGGTATGTAGGTGTAGGGGTGTGTGTGTGTGTGTGTGTGTGTGTGTGTGTGTGCGCGCGCCATAGATAGATCAATAGATAGATGTATTTTAAGGAATTGGCTTGCACAATTATAGAGACTGGCAAGACCATAATCTGCAGGGTGGGCAAGCAGCGTGGAGACCTAAGGAAGAGTCATTGTTGCAGTACAAGTCCAAAGGGTGTCTGCTGGCAGACTTCCCTCTTGCTTGGGGCAAGTTTGTCTTTTCTTCTATTGAGGCCTTCAACTGATTAGATGAGGCCCACCCACATAATGGGGAGAGATCTGCTTTACTCAGACTCCACCACTTTAAATGCTGATCTCATCCAAAAACACCCTCACATAGTCTGCTAAGTGAAATAAGTCAGACAGAGAAAGACAAATACCATATGATTTCACTTATATGTGGACTCAAAAAACAAAACAAACAAAACAGAAACAAACCCATAGATACAGAGAACAAACTAATGGTTACCAGATGGGTGGGGGCTTGGGAGGGCTGGATGACAAAGGAGAAGGGATTAAGAAGTACAAATTAGCAGCTACAAAATCGTCACGATGATGTAAAGTACAGCACAGGGAATATGGTCAATAATACTGTAATAACTGTATGGTGTCAGGTACAGTACTAGACTTATTGGGGTGATCACTTTGTAAGTTATATAAATGCCTAGTCACTGTTGTACACCTGAAACTAATATTGTATGTCGACTATAATTGAAAAAAAATATCGTGGCAAAAAAAAAACAAAACACAAAAGAACAAACAAAAAACACACCCTCCAAGACACACCCAGAATAATGTTTCACCAAATAACCGGGGACCAAAGCCCAGCTAAGTAGACCACGTAAAATTAACCATCACAGTGACGAGTGGGCACCCTAATCCACCTCTTCAAGCACCAGAGAGTAGCAGGTATAGGCAGTCCATAACGGGGTGTCCTCCTTTTCCCAGGTTGTAGAGGGGTAGCTAAAACAACTAGGTAGGGATAAACCCCCAAACCAATAAGATACCAATCTGGCCAGGATGATAGTCATTCCTTCTGGAAATCACAGTGTTGGAAAAAATGAGAAGCCCAATGGGGCATTTGAAGAATATCCTTGTTTCCAGTGCATGTTACACAGGGTCCTGAATGAGGATAGAGGGACGTGTGTCACATTCTTAATCCACTGGAGCAAAGGACAGGCTGCATTAGGGGTGAGGGGAGGCATGGAAGCTTACACAGCTCAAACCCACTCTACTGGGATATTCCCTTTTAAATGCTTTGAAGGCTGTAGGCTAGGCTTTTGCTTACCATTTGCTTTCCCAGAAATCTAATTAAAATATCTCTGGAAAAACTCTTAGTGATATTATGGATCACGTCCACCTTTATGGGTTTCACAGGAGTACACACAAACGAGACAGTCTGTCCTGTAGAAGAATTTGGCCAAACAATATGCTGTGACTCAGTTCAGGGTAGTCAGCTTTACCACCATCTCTGGATTGAAAAGCAGTCCACACATAGCCCATAAAATGCATCCCAGTAGCAGAGATGCTATTGTGATTGCAGCTGAGTGAGCCACTGCAAGGGACCTCATCCCACCCTGGAGGCTTTGAGGAGTTTCAAATCTGAGTCCACTCAGCAAACCGAACCAGCTACAGGACTTGTTTGACTTCAGCAGGAAAACAGACCAGGCCTGAGAGGAATGAGGGAAGGGACAGCGTAAAGGATCCCCCATCTGCTCTCTGTCCAGTAGATTGCGAATGCCTGAGGGCAGAGTCTTTGTCTTGTTCTGTTTTGTCCCCAGAATCTGGCACCTCTCAACCTGGGCTCAGTGAACACTCGTTAAGATGGGCTGATGAAACCAAGTCCAAAGTAATCTTCCTCCAAGTGCTCACACATAGTAGACAAAAAGGAACGGGACTTTTTTTGGCCAGAAAAATTGGAATGTGCTCAGAGTGATTAATTTTTTAAAGGAATGTATTTATATTGTAATAGCCACCATCTACGCACATCTGCTTGCTTCTCTGTAAAAGGAGACTGGGGAATGGCACCTTTCCTTAGCCCCCATACAACGCTCACGGACATATCTGATAGGTAAAGGTGGCAGAGTGGGTAACTCCCAAACTACTCGGTCACAACAGCTCTGTCTCTTCCTGGTGGAGGGACAGGTCCTGGATGATCTTACCAGGCTGCTTAATAAGCCTGGATTTTCATTCCTTGCAGTCAGAGGCTGCATAGCTAATCCCCAGCAACTAGCATAATGCCTAACCTCCACAGAAGGTGCTCAGGCAATGCGTACCCCAGGATGATGTCGTTGGTTCTTTCTTGCCGAGAAAGGGGATTGGAGCATGAAGGAATTTCAGGAAGGCCGTGATAAACAGAAATCTGGTAAAGTGGGCAAAGATTATTACACTGGAATGGGAGAAAGAAGTCAGAAGAGTAGCAGAGGATAAAGAGAATAACGCCTGAGGAGAACGACTATCGAGTTGTAGAATATTGAGTAGGTGGAAGTAGTAAGAGGACAAAAAGGAAGAAAGGTAACTAGACTCCCAGGGAACACCGACCCTGTCAGGATGCAGAATAGATTATGACATATATAGAAAGATGGAGAGCAAAAGATTGAGTCTCTAGAGAGATTCAGTGAACATGAAAAATAGAGTTTTCAATCTTAAAGAGCTTACACATTATATTTTTTTCATTAACAGCTATCAGGACCAAATGTCATAGCAAGAAATAATAATTAATTACCAGGGAATATTATCAGCTTGGGTAATTTACATATATTTCCCTTTAAATAATGCCTATAATATAAATATTATAATACATAAACACGTGTTTCTGTAAATTATATATTTACAACTACATTTCTCTTTAATAAACTGCTAAGTCATAGATTAAAACCCCACAAATATATGTAAATTTTGTATTTGTCATCTTAAAACTGAGGCATTTAGTACTTTCAAATGAAATACATCCTAAAGTCATCATTTTGGATGCTGCTGAAAATCTCCAGCTCTTTTCGAAAGCCATCCATCACATTCTAAGTGGACCCATAATTAATGCCTGAACTTTCATTCCTGTAGAGCAGTGAATCTTGACCATTATATAATTTCATTGTACATGGTTCGGGTTCACATAAATTATATAAAAGATGTGTAGTTATGTTTTTCATGGAAAAATTAATGTGTACTTTGAAATAAAACTAAATGAAAATTCCTGATCACTGCACTGTACACCTGAAGCTGAAGATGAAGAATAATGAATGCCAACTATAATTTTATATATATACATATATATGTATGTGTGTGTGTGTATATATATATATATATATATATATATATATATATATATGTATGTATATACTTACAAGAAGCAGAGTACAGCATTAGGAATAGAGACAGTGGAAATGTGGAAATGTAATGGCTCTGTGCCATGTCAGAGGGATAGTGGATGGGGAGGGGGGATCACACAGTGTGAGGGATATAAATGATAAACGTCTAAGTATTACTTTGTCTTGTGCACCTGAAACTAATAAATAAATAAATAAATAATAAATAATAATTGTTGACAAAAAAACTAAATGAAAATTTACAAATAATAAAAATAAAATTTTAACTTTGCTCACATTTCAATGAGAATTTGAATTTTGTTTGCCTTGGATGAAAGGATAAAATTAGAACGAGGCCTTTTTTACAGTGATGTTCATCTCAAAGTAATGTTGATATCTATTCAAATTTGACCTTTCTTGCTGATAGCCGTAACTGCTGGAGATTCCAATACGCAAAACGCTGAGATTTCCAATAAAATTAGAGTTCACTGTATCAGAAGAGCCCAGGCTTGTGTCAAGATTCCCTGGAATACCTCCCCTAATTCTTGGAATTGAATTAATGCCCCCATCGTGTCCTTTGTCTACGAAGTGACCTTAGGCAAATTCTGCATCTTTGATGTCGTCCTCAAAGACTTTTTAAAAAGGAAAACAGTACGAGCAGAGACCTTAAGACGTAGGCTGTGAGGAGCCGCTGACTTTCTCATCCCCTGGCTATCATGCTCTCATCGCCTCTCACCGCCCCTCATCCTGTTCCCTTCCAGATGTGAGTTCTTGCCTACTCCCAACCCATCAACAACCTTCTGCTCACTGTGCCACGTCCCTATGGAACAGCCAAGGGAGGGGACCCCAATCCACTACAGCCAGGAAATAGGAGGGCAACCCAAGTGGGGTCTGAACACTGTCACTCAGAAGCACCACTACCGTCATGGCTGGGCTTTATGGTAACTGCTCCATCATGAGGCCATTACAAGCAAGCCAGGTGGGCTGGCCTTTCAACAATCACATTTGTTCCTATCAAAAAATATGTTCCAAGTTCCATACACCCCATAAAAACTGGTTTCTGGGGCACAGTCTGCTCGGAGGCTAGGCGCTGCTTGCATATGATGTTCTACTTGCACTAGCCACAAGTTTCTCCCTCATTAGTTTTAACAAAGCCGCAATCCAGATGTATTTTCTTCCTGTGGGAATGTAGGCTTTATGCCTATCCATGTCTCAGCTGTCAGATATAGTAGTGAATGTTAAAAGAAATAAAAGTGGAAGATAAAAGCTTCTAACCACGTCTCTTTTTACCACTGCCAGGCAGGCCTCTAGTTTCTTACTATTTTGTTCTAAGAGCAGAGTAGAAAGTTGTCATCTTCACTGTGTTATTCTACAGAGTCATCCTGGGACAAGAAACTGACAGGGAAGCTGAAACATAACAGGATGTCTCAGGTTAGAGAGCGAACTTCTCTCCAGATTGAGCGTCCCAATTTGGTCAGCATCTCAACTGATTCTTAATTAGCCTTGGCTTAGTGCTCTCAAGAGCCTGCGATCTCCATGTAACATTCAATTGGACATGGAGGGAATGTCCTTTGAAGCGTCCACACTCTTGGGTAGAATGTAACTTCCCCTGCATTTTGAAATCCTAATCACCTGATTATTATCTTCATTCTTCATTACTAGTTATTAAGAACGAAACTGTGTTTTTAAATCTGGTGCGCAATGTGTGATTAATTAAACACGAGCAGACTGATGTCTTGCCTCTCACGTTATTATAATCTAGTGGTGTCTCACGGTCCCACTAAAAGCACAAATCTTTATCACAGCAAGCTCTCTATGTTTGTGGTGGCAAACCGCCCAAACAGTGTTGTTTGGCAAAAACAGGAGTGTTTTTAGCAACAAAATCCAAGACTCTACAATCTGAAACCAGCGTATCCTGGGCCAATTAACTGAGCATCTGTTACATCTGGCCCCAAACTGTTCAATCACACTCTAGATTATCTTCATGTGTGAAACAAAGGCATCGCCCGGGCTAGGTGAATTTTATTTTATTTTACTTTATCTTACTTTTGTCATATAAGTCAGAGTTTGCAAATGACCTCTAGATGTTTGAAGTCCTCTAGATAATTTAGGTTTTTTCTTTGTTTGTTTTAGTTTCTTATGAAATTTATTTTTTTTTAATCTACTTAAATATTTAGGGTTTGTATACTTAAAAAAGTTATTTGTATCAAATGTCATAGTTTGGGGTAAAATTAAACTCTAATAGACTTAAACAATCAAGAGTATTTCTGACTCACATTACTGAGAAGTTGAGAAGCCAGGCAGACGGCAGGGTGGTTCAGTCAGAAGCGCAGCTCCAGTTATCTGTGCTTTTCTGAGTCCTGCTCTGGCTGCCAGCAGAAGTTAAGGTTGTGGACCTCCTTTTTCCTAAGCCTCATCGCTCATCTTATATAAACCTCAACCAATAACGGTGGCTTTAGAATGCCAATCACTGATTGGTTTATGCCTGGGGCACTAACCTGATCCCTACCAATCATGTGGCCAGATGGCACAGGCTGCTTTGTTCATGCCAATCAGAGCCTACCCATAAAGTCGGTGGTGGGTCCATCCCACCTGAACTACCTGGATACTCTGCAATCGGGGGAGGGAAGAACAGGGGGAAGGGAGGCTCACCATAGAAACGGGAAAGAGGGATGGTGGATGCTAGCTAGCTACATAAGCAATTATTGAATGCCAACTGCACTATTTTCCTTAAAAAAGAACTGCTTTTTCTTTTTAGAATTGTAATAAGGAGATGTCACAGATATTGTTTAAAAGTAGCATACAATTTTTTTTTTTTAGAGCAGAAGGAGAAAGATAGAAATAGGACAGTATTTATCTACCCAAATAACACTTTTACCAATATTATGCTGATTAGGAATCCAAGAACTCTGGAATCTGAGTCCTTGGTTTTCAATTATATCTCCATCACTTAACCAGCTGCATGACCTTGCGTAAGTCAGTTAGCACCTGTGTCTCAGTAACTGAGGCTAACAATAGCGCCTCCCCCATCAGCACTAAATGAAATCACACATGCAAATAAATCTTGCAGCAGTAATGAGTGTCCGGTAGTTGGTGCCCACCCATCAGAATGTGACGTCTGTGTGGGCGAGGACTCTACCTGCCTTCTTCATCGCTGTCACCTCAGTGGCTGGCATAGAATAGAGGGTTGATAAACACTTGTGGGAAGAACAAATGAATCGCCTTTCCTCCATCTCTAATTCCCAAAACTAGAGTAAAGAAGAGGAAAGAGTTAAGGAACTCAGAGGCCAGTACAGCTGGAGCAAGTTCTTGGTGGCAGGCCAGCACTAAAATCCAGGAGGAATGGGGTTCAGAGTTGTAGATCTACGCTGAGTGCTGTTGGAACAGAGCAGCTGACAGGGGCTGGAAGAGAAGAGGTGGAAGTGTTTGTTAAATCCCACAGCACGGGCATTTTTTCCTTTTTGAGCCTGAGAAGCAAAGGACGAAGCTGGATCATCTGGTTCAGTAACATAATCTTAAAATAAAATGAAAAAGCTGGGAGGTTCTGTGGGAAAAGGGAGAATAAGAGGATTCAAAGGAAAAAGACAATAGAGGATTTAGTCCAAAACATCTAAAAGCAAATATTGTCTTCAGGGATTTTCAGAAACTCTCAACAAAAGGAGAAAGAAATTGACGATTAAAGCAGGGAAGGATAAAACTGTGGCGATGTTTCAAATATAGGACTGCACATGCTTCTTTAAAGTATACCTACAGGAATTCTCATCCAGACAGATAAACGTGCTCCTTTTTGAGGTGGCGCTCCCCACCCCCGAGCCTTCCTGATCTCCTGGGCTTCTGCCAAGGGGTGGCAGGACACTGACTGCAAACACCGTGAGAAGAAACAAAGCTGGACTAAACTGTCTTCCCACAGTAAAGCTAATGAATATTCACTGTAGAATATTCATTCAGAGGAAGGATACAGAAGAGAAGTCATATGGAATATACAGCCAATGCACAATCCTGCATTTTTATTTTATAGAGACATTTAAACTTAGAAGAGTTTTAGATTTACAGAAAACTTGCACCAAAAATAGTACAGATAGTTTCCATGTATGTCCTATGCCCAGTGTCCCCTGTCATTAAGATCTTCCATCAGTATGGTACATTGGTTACCATGAGTGAGTCCATATGCATACATTATTATTAATCAAAGCTCATACCATATTTAAATGACTTTAGTGTTTACCTAGTCTTTTGTCCCAGGATCCCATCCAGGACACCACATCACATTTAGTCTTCATGTCTCCTTAGGATCCTCTAAACTGTGACAGTTTTTCAGACTTTGCTTCTCTTGGATGACCTAGACACTTTGAGGAATACTGATTACGTATTTTGCGGAGTCCCCCTCAATTTGGGTTTGTCAGATGTTTTTCTGTTCATTCGACTGGGACTATGGTTTTTGGGAGGAAGACCAGAATTGTAAAGTGCCATTCTCATCACATCATATCAAGGGTACATTATCAATATGATTTACCACTGATGAGCTTAATCTTCCATACATTTATACCCCCTATCCATACCATGCTCTTTGGAAGAAGGTCACTGTACTGTACACATTTAAAGGTAGCGGGTTATGTTCCACCTTCTTTAAGGGGCAGTGTCCACATAAAATAATTAAAAAAAAAATTCTTCTGTATGGAATTTGTCTTTTCTCCCCCTAAATTGAATAATTTTTTCAAACATTTATTTATATCAGTATGAAGTTGTCTTAGTCTGCTAGGGCTGCCATAATAAAACACCACAGACTGGGTGACTTCAACAATAGACGTTTATTTTCTCACAGTTCTGGAGGCTGGAAGCTAAGATCAAAGTAATAGTGGGGTTGGTTTCTGGTGAGGACTCTCCCCTTTGTTTGGCTGCCTTCTCACTATAGCCTCACTTGGCCTTTCCTCTGTTACATGTGGAAAGGGAGGGAGGAGGAGAGTGGGGGAGGGAGAGAGAGAGATTTCTCTGGTGTTTCTCTTTCTCTTCTTATTAAGACACTAGTCCTATGACCTCATTTAGCCTTAATTACCTCCTTAAAGGCCCAATCTCCAAATACATTCATATCAGGTGTGAGGGCTTCAACATAAGAATTTGGGGTGGGGGACACAAATCAGTCCATAACAGGACTCCTGATTATTTATTGTATGCTTTGGGTTATAAAATAACACTACATATTATTTATTTTGTTGTTTAAGTAGCCATTGGGAGCTCTTCCATTGACTCTTGTGTTCCCTTGACGTACCTCCATCGGTTTGTTTTCTAAGCACTCCCTTATTTTCTGTACCACAAGATGCTTCAGTCTTACCTTGTATATTCCTGGCCCCAGCCCTAGAATCAGCCATTTCTCCAAGGAGTCCTGGTTCCTTTCATTGGAGAATGGCATTAGAAACCAAGATCTGGTTCCTGGATGTGCTTGTTGCTACTGGGTGTTTTTGCCCCTCAGCCCTTTCCATGACACTTGTTTAGTGCTCCTTATTTGGACTTTTCAAAGAGTTTGTTGATAGTGTCTTGTCCCAAACCTAGAAAGCAGAAATAGAGTAATATAAAAAGCAAGTTCTTGGGAATCAGATAGACCTTCCAAGATTTAGCCTCAGATTTCACCACTTTCCAGACATAACCTCTTGCAAGTGACTTAACCAGAAAGTTTAGGTTTCCTCATTTTTAAAATGGAATATTTAAAAACATATTAAAAGAGCTTATATATATAACAGATAAAGCAAAGCACCAAACTCATGACCTATCAATATCAGTATAAAGGGGTCACCCAGTCTTTCTGAATTTTGGAGCTTTTGAGCAAGAGATAATTGCTTTGGTCAACATTTTTCTCCATGGGCAGTACCTAGTGCAAGAATCAGTTGATATATTTATCAAGATTCTGTCCTGTATTTCAAACCAACTGTTGGATAACTCTACATGAGTGTACGGATAAATTCAAAATAGGGTGCTGAAGTCTTTTCCCAAAACCAAGTCCCACATTAGAATTTCATGTTTCTAACAGGAACACCATAATTCACCCAAATTATCTAGATTCAAACTGATAGTGCCAGACTAGCTATTTCACACTAAACCTCCTGTTAAGTACAATTTCAAAATAATAAAGTATTTTTTTTCAATAGTCTTAAAGGCATTACCGCATTTACAAGGCACTAAGGAAATGTAGGGTCAATAACTGAAAGAAAAAGGATAATCATAGTTGGCAGCCAATATACAAGGTATGATCATAAAATATAGTGAATGCTGCTGCCAAGTGCCATCCAACAGAAAGGCAGGGATCTTCAATACGGGAAGCGGTGCATCGAACCTTAGTAACCATGTGTGACAAATTTCAACTTGTTCAATGCAGTCAGCCAGGTGGGAGCTATGGTTGAGAGAGGTGTGTTTTAAAGTGTGCTATAGATCATCCTCCATCATGACAGCGCTCGTGTCACACATCGCTTCTGGTATACTGCAATTTCTGGCAAATAAAAATGTTACAGTGTATCCTCATCCACCTTATTCACTGGATCTGGCACCGCGCAACTTCTGGCTCTTCCCCAAAGTCAAAATAATTCAGGATATTGAGGCAGCCACAACAGCACAATTAAAGAAGATTTCCAAAACTGCTTCAGAAAGTGGCAAGAATGATGGGATCAGTGTGTTGAAAGCAAGGGGGCATATTTTGAGGGGGGTTAATGGCAATGTGTCTTTTACTGTAATAATTTTTTTAAAATTTAAGCATTCACTGTATTTTTTTAATCATACCTTGTATGGAGCTATTTTTCCTTAGAAGAATCTTCTGTTCTTCTAATAAACAGGAATACCGAGAAGTGGGGGTGGGATAGGCTGGTGGAGCTCAGGGAACCAAAATTGCGATCTATGGTCTTACGAGGAAGTTGTTCAATTGTAAACACCCCACACTTAGGGTTGAGACCCCAGGACTCTAAGACTAAGCATGAATTAGAAATAGACTAGACCTTCCAGGGACTGAAGCCCAGTTTTGAGTGAATTCAATCCCTGAAAATTGATTAAAGTGAGTGAATATATTATTTCTCATAGAAGCCTGCCAGAAATAAGTGTAAACTCTGTGTGAATGAAAATAACATCACATTAGGCACCAAATTACTTGTGTACTATTTCATATGTGATATCTGGTATTTAATTTTTTATAAATGTCTTTAGGTGAGGGGCACATAAGGAACAAGATAATATGATCAAAACAAAAGAGAAACAATACACAATATGAACAGACCTCTCCCCTATAACTCATATAATGGAGTTAATAGATACAAACTTTAAAGTCACTCTGGAAATGTTGAATGAAATAAAAAAAATAATAAGATTGATAACTTTAGCAGAGAACTGGAAACAATAAAAATAAAATAACCTATGGCTATTCTATAACTTAAGGATACACTAACCAAAATTTAGAACTTGATGGACTGATTTAGCAGCAGATTAGTCACAATTATGGAAATCATCCATGAACCGGAAGATAAATCAGAAGGAAAATATTAAGATAAAACAAGTAGAACGAAACAGGTGGAAAATGTAAAAACAAAATTACAATATAGGCTATCCTATAAGAAGGTCACCATACTAATTGAAGTCTCAAAAGGAGATGAGAGAGACATGGGAAAGAAATAATTAACACAGATCTTAGAAGTTATATACCTCAAGAAGTATAAATAAAAAGAAAATCACAACGACACACATCAGATTAAAAGCACTTAAAACAAAACTTTTAAATGCCTATCGCTACTTCATTGCACCATCCTAATTCTAACCTTTATTTTTCCACATGAAGACTAATATAATTATGTACTCACTAGTCTCTATTTCTTCCTCATTTACGGAACTGTCAGATTAGTCTTCCTAACGCATCATTTGTAACCCAGAAAACACTCAAAATAATTTGGTAACCTCTGTACAACCAGCTATTGCCCAAAGGAGTATTCATTAAGAAGACTCAACCAAGACAGTGAGGCACATTGCTCACGAGTGTTACAATCTCTGGTAAATAGTGAATACCCAAGGTTCCTGGGGAAGGGCAGGCCCATGTGGATAGCTGAAAGGAAGAGATCACATCATTCTGTTAGTAGTTTTTAATCAATCAGAAGTGTAAGTAATAATAATGACTAACATTTATAACGCTTTTCATACGGATTCTCCTATAGGTTTATATATTTTAACTCATTTAGTCCTCACAAGTCCATGGGACATACTGTTGTTCATATCTACATTTTGCTGATGGGGAAACTGAGGCACACAGCTGGTAAGTAACTTGCCCAGGATCATACAGGTAAGTGGCAAAGCTGAGCTAGACACCCAGATATCTAGCTCCAGAATCCACGTTCTCAACGTCTCATTCTACCTCCTCTCCACAGGTGAGCAGCACTGCTTTCCAAGCAGAATCATACTACGCTGAGCTGACAGCAGGAGTTAGAATGCCAGAGAGAAATGTAAATGATGCTTAGCGCTAATCTCTCACCTCCCAAGAATGACATGCAAATGAGTGAGATCCCACAGTCCAAGGGCTATGCAACATCCCAACATTACTATGAAAAGAATTATAATTTAGATCCCATTTCTACCTGAGATTGCCCTAGTTCCCTGATTTGGTATGATACCCTGTTTCCCCGAAAATAAGACCTAGCCGGACAATCAGCTCTAATGCGTCTTTTGGAGCAAAAATTAATATAAGACCCAGTTTTATTTTACTCTAAAATAAGACTGGGTCTTAATATAATATAATATAATATAATATAATATAATATAATATAATATAATACAATATAATACTGGGTCTTATATTAATTTTTGCTCCAAAAGACACACGAGAGCTGATTGTCCGGCTAGGTCTTATTTTCGGGGAACCATGGTAATAAGTACTGGCAAAAGTTTTTCAGGGGTTTTATACGAACTTACCCTAACATCTACTTTGAATAAGTCCTCCTTGTAAACAGATGAAAAATCGACTGAACTTTTATTCATTTGGTTTAGTTTTCTCCTTCCAGTAATGCTACTTGGCATCTTTCTGTTTCTTTTATGAGAGTATTTTAATTTTCATCTTCTGGTTTTAATTTAATTTGAAATATTTCTATTTTTTGTGCCTGTGCCCAGAGGCCTTTGGGAAAAAGGACACATTTTTTAATAAGTCACAACAATAAAAACCAGAAAGGTCAAGTTATGTCAATTAGTCATGTTTTAAGCAATCTAAGTAGAAGACAAGAAATTCACTTCCAACCTTCCAATTGTTCTCTCAAAGACTGCTAACCCTGGAAAGAGGCAAGCCCATGGCCTGCACAGAGAGAATTAAAGTGGTGAAGGCCATCGATATGGGTACCTAAATGCTATGGTAAGTGGGAGGCATTCGTGTAAGTCACACAGATGACAAAACACAAAGATTCCATAGGAAGCATATAGCGTTTTATAGGGGCATTCAATGTCTTGATTCTTTGTGCATAGATGAATTCTGCTCAGATTGACCTTTTCTAAGTCAATGGCCCCAGACAGGCCTCCAGGTCCTTTGTTTTCCAGGTTTGAGTTACAACCACATAATTTTTGAAAAGTTATGTCATAGATAGTCCATTACGTTGTTTGGCTTGTCACTTGGCTATATTCTTCTTTGAGGAAAAATATCTCACAAACACACCACCGTACCATTACCCCCATTACTCCCTAACCCCCTACCTTGTTAGTTTTGCTCTTGGCGTGTATCAATTTAATTGTACTCTTATTAGGCTGCTAGCTTATTTGCCACCTATCTCCTCACTAAATCTTAGATAGGGAAAAACTGTATCTCTTTGGCTCACAAGTATATCTCCAGCACTGGCACAGTACCTAAGACATACCTGGTGCTCACATTTGTTGAATGGTTAAAAAGGATGAATAAACAAAGCACAAAATCAGGTGGGCAAGTGAGGTTGAGTAGGAGACAGTCCTTGCAGGGATGACACGGAAATCTGATGTGGTTTTTCAGGTGGTTGGGAAAATATGAAATATTGTTTTCATAGGCAAATTCCTTCTTCCATCCTCTTTGTCTCTCTCTCTTTTTTTTAATTGAAAGTTTATTGGGGTGACAATTGTCAGAAAGTTACATAGGTTTCAGGTGTACCATTGTGTAATACCTCATCTATATATCACATGTGTGTTCACCACCAGAGTCAGTTCTCCTTCCATCACCATATACGTATTGGACCCCCTTTACCTTCTTCTACTATCCCACCTCTCCCTTACCCTCTGGTCACCACTAAACTATTGTCTGTGTCTATGAGTTTTTGTTTCTTCATTTGTTTGTCTTGTTCCTTTGCTGTGTTCAGTTTTATATCCCACATATCAGTGAAATCACATGGTTCTCTACTTTTTCTGTCTGACTTATTTCGCTCAGCATCATAATCTCAAGATCTATCCATGTCGTCGCCAATGGTACTAGTTCATCTTTTCTTATAGCCGAATACTCTTCCATTGTGTATGTACACCACAACTTCTTTATCCAATCATCTATCAAAGGACACTTTGGTTGTTTCCATGTCTTGGCCACCATAAATAAAGCTGCAATGAATATTGGAACACATATATTTTTTTATGGATAAATGTTTTCAGATTTTTTGGGTAGATACCCAGAAGAGGGATTGCTTGTTCTTTTCTTTTTGCTTTTTCTTTTTTTGGTTTTTGCCTAATGATTTTCAAAGTAAGAATAAGAAAATGAGATGATGATAAATGTGGGACAAAGCAACTCACTATTTGGAAACTTTTTAATGAAAAATCGGTCATCTAAATTGCTGTGAAACTAAGTCATTTTTCCTAAGAAAATATCACAAACTGTAACAGGATCACAGACACTAGAGGGCAGTCCAAACACCCTGTGGTGTCTTCCCCAGGCCCAATAAACACAGCAATCTAGCCTGGTGTTTAAAACACACTCAAATCAACAAATCAGATGTTACAGCCTCCACTTCTTCCCACAATTGAAGAACCTCTTCCATGACCTCCGCACCTGTTTGTAGGAGACCTGCGGTGTCTCACCGGAGTCCTCCAGTCTCCCCCAAGAGCTGAATGAAGGAATGTCTGGCTGCTTCCGTAGGCCATGGCTGCTGTCTCTCCCAGGAACCCACAGCCACTGTCCTGTCCTGGGTCCAAGAGGTACCTGTAACACTATGTTCACAGAAGCCTCTGCTTTCAAGTCCTGGTGCAATGGCCTGAATGTTTGTGTGTCCCCCTCGATCCCCCAAATCATATATTGAAATCCTAAGCTCCAATGTGATGGTGTTAGGAAGTGGGGCTTTGGGGAAATAATTAGGTTATGAGGGTAGAATCTTCATTAATGAGATTAGTGCCCTTATAAAAGGGACCCCAGAGAGCTCTTCACCCCATTTCCATGTGGCCATGGGGCCACGTGAGAACATGACGAGCAGGCAGCACTCTCAACCTAGAAGAGGATCCAACCATGCTGCCACCCTGACCTTGGATTTCTAGCCTCCAGGACTGTGAGAAACAAATTTATATTGTTTTTTATAAGCCACCTAGTCTATGGTATTTTGTTATGGAATCCTGAATGGGCTAAGACACCTGGCACATGCATGGGTGGGGACAGTGCCTGGCTCCCCGTTTTAAGTGAGCCTCTTTCCCAGAGACCAGAGCTCTGCTGCCCTAAGCCCTAACACCTTGTTGGAATTTAATAATAATAAAAAGTCTCTCAATGATATTGCACTGGACTCAAACATGAGCTTTTGGGGAGCTGGTCTCCCTAACTGCCAGACTCCAAATTTATAACAAGATGTTGTGAATTGTTTTTCCCTGGATGTTTGCTTTAGTCACTTTGGCCAACAGTTACCTAAAAGGTCCATCCCGCCAATGCATTGGACATGAGAGGTTTTTCAGGATTCTGGAGTGTACTGGCCCTAATTGAAATCTGTAAATCATTCATGTTCCTGAATATAAGCTCAGGTGTCCCTGGGGCTTAGCCTCTCAAGAAGATTTATCCCAAAATGTCAAGGCTTTGGAAGAGCATCGATTTCCTCAGTTACTTTCCCTTTAGAGGAAGAATTGTTTTATTTACTTTTATTTTTGTTGAAAGCAGAGCTGTATTTAAAAGGCTCCTTCTAAAAAGAGATCAAATCAGAGTCTGGTTTCGACTAGTGGGAATTTTCCTTCAGCTGAACCAACTCTTGGCTGTGCTTGAACTTTGGCCAATGCTGGGGCCACTGGGCAGTGCTTTTAACTTAAAAGTGACTAATAAAGTCATGAAGGAAAATCATAAAAGAGCATTACAAACAAAATTATCAGAAAGAAAAAATATATATGATTTTACTATGATGAGAGTCACCTTCCAGGGACCAGAATAGAACATTTGCAGACATAAGCTTAAGTTAACAGAGACACTTGATGGATTTAAAAATTCTTTCCCTTCAATTGGTTTAACTAGCCAGGTTCTACTAACCAGTTGTTTCTAACATTGCAGAAAAACTAAGTATAGTCGGCCAAAAGAAAAACCTGAGATCACCTCGATTCCAGAAAATACAAGAGACTGAAAAACTACCTTCCATTTCGGGTCCGTTTTTAAAGCTGATGGAACATCCAAGAACACACTGTTTTTACATTGACTTATTTTGTAAATGGTTTCATTAACATATTGAAAATGTGGTTGTGTTAATGAGATAACTATGTTGGGACTCATACCCCTTGATTTGAAGGCAGGATCACATTTTGTTATACAAAGAAATAGATTTAAATGGAGTCAGAAATAACAGTTGGTTAAATTACGAATGTATTTGGTCTTCTGTTAAAAAGTATTCACTAATGGTTAAATGTTACAACATCTCTATTTTTAAGTACTTTGTGCATGGCTACAACCCAGCAATCATTTTTTTTTTCCTGTGGTGCTCCTTACTTATTTATTTTTGGAAAGTTTTGGCCAAATCTGTTCCATCTTTGACCTTTGGGTTCTTTTCTTTTCTTTTTAGAAAAACAACTATGTATACCTTTCCCAGTATTAAACATACACACGTACTCACATGCATGGTAAACAATTCCCAGACTTGCTTTTCTGACAAATAAATCGGCGCTAGGAGATCTTTAAAATGTCAAACTTCTCATTCAGCATGAGACCTGTCACGGCCCATGTGTTTCTTTGACGGCACCCCAGACCTCACTGATTGGCATGCTTCCCATGTGTCAGACACCTATTTAGACCTATCCCATCCCTGCAATTACTGCAGTTTTTTCCCCCTGGCTTCTTGGGAGAGGTACTACTATCCCAGGCTTTTGGCCTCCTGGGGAGGTCAAAGAGCTTACAGTTAGTTTGCTTTTCCTCCACTCTTTGAATACAGAGGTACAGTAGTCCCCTCCCTTATTCACAGGAAATGTGTTCTACAACCCGCAGTGGATGCCTGAGAGTGCAGATTGCACTGAACCCTGTAGGTACTAGGTTTTTTTTTTCCTATACGTAGATATATAGGAAATATATTTTCACTTAAAGGAAGCACGTTTTGGTTTCTCTTTGGCATATGTGAATTGCCAGCATCACTACTCTTAGGCTCTGGGGACATTTGTAAGTAAAATAAGGGTCACTTGACCCCTGCGATATGGTGACAGTCGATCTGATAGCCAAGGTAGCTACTAAAGGGCTAACTGGCACGGAGCATCTACAGTGTGGAGACTCTGGACAAAGGGCGGGACAGAGCAGGATAGCATGAGATTTCATCAAGAGACTCAGAATGACGCGCAATTTAAAACTGATGAATTATTTCTGGAATTTTCCATTTAATATTCTGGGATCACAGTTGGACTGAAACCACGGGAAGTGGTTTCAGTGGCACCATCAAACCCTTTTCCAAGACCTCGTGGAAGAGTACACAGCTATTTTATCCTACTTCTTAATCATTATTCACAGGCATGCTCGAAGGGTCACCCCAGAATAGTTTATGAATTCTAAAATGACTTCTTCTTATTGTAGCTTAAAAAGATAGATCGAATAGCATGAGGAACTGGTTTTGGCACCTGACAGTCCCAGTTTCAACTCGTACCACTTACTTGCTCTGTGAACGTGCGTATTATTGCACCTCCCTAAACCCTAGTGCCTTCATCTGTAAAGTGGAAAGTGGCATTATTAAGAATACAGGCTTGTTGTGTAAGTCAAGAACAAGTGTGTTTTAAAAGAAAGGAACAAGTAGATGTAGCCAATTACGGGGCGATAGTAGACTCTTTTTTCCTACCTACCCTAGCTTAAATAAAAAGATACGGAATATACCAGAAATACCACAAAGCAAGGGCGTAACAAAAGGGGACACCCTACACGAATCAAAGCATTTTATAATATAGAGCTGCTTCTGCCCAGTAGATTGGTACATGGCCCAAGGGCACATCTAGGATTATGCTATTACTTTCTACCTATTTAAGTGTTCCATTTCAACCTCCAGCTTGCCTACAATAGACGAATTTATAAATTCCAGCATGCCAGTGTCAGGGAATGATGGAGTTGAGTTTATTCCCCAGCCTCAATGTCCTCCATGGTTCTGAACAGCCCATGTGTATGTTGCATGTGAATTACTCATTGACATTTACTACAGGGAACATGGCTTTTATTAACAATAGTAACTTGACCACAGAAACAGACTCTGTCTCACACAGAAGGACTTTGGAATAAGAAAAACGTCTTCTACTATCTACTCCTAAGCCCTTGTCAGGGAAAGGACTATCCAGTTAGAAAATTATCCAGCCTGGTGATTTGCCAGGTCATCTTATAGCTTATTATTTTCTACTATTTTTATAGGGACAAGAGAAGCAAAGATGAAGACACAAAATTCAAATCTGTCTACCACGTGGGTTTTGATGTAAGAGAGATGAGAATGTCCAGCTTTTCAGTTCAGAAATTTTCTGTGGATAGACTCCCGAGTCTGCACCGTCAGACTAACCACGTCTCTGAAGTGCAGTTTATGCTTCCAGCATCTCTGGGGCTCCCACAGTAGGAACTCAGATTCAACAAGTCCAGTTTTTAACTCACCGTTTACCTCCCATCCTGCTCTCCTTGCCCAATCATCACTGTTTGTTATTCTTCTCTCCTAAGTAGATACCTTCAGACTCACCTTGGACTCTCTTTCACTTTCATTTTGCCATCCGTCTTATGACCCCTTTCCTTCTCATTAACACTGTGGTCTTCCCTTCCCACCCCTTCCTTCCTCTTCCCTTCTGTGAATCACATTGAGGTCCTCATCACCCGCTGCATTTGGGCAACAGTTCCTTCCAACAACGGCTCCCTTTCCTCCACACGCATCCTCACCACTGAACTTTTTGAAGCCCTGTGGACGTGTCACACCTCTGTTCTAGAGCTGCCTCCCTCAGCCTAGATAATGTTCACATTGTTAAGATCTTCTGTCTCAGGAGATCCATCCCCATTTCCTACCACTCTCTAACGCACTCTTTTATTCCAATCCCTTGCACAACCGTTTGTTTCATCCTAGCCTTTGCGTCTTTAATATCTTTAATACTCACCCTCAACTTCTCCACCCACGATGCTCCAATCCAAGCTTTCTATTCAAGTCCCGCCCAGATGTGCATCTGCCACCAAATCTCCCCAAAACACTTTGGAAACTACTTACCTCTCCTGTCTCTAAACTTTTTTGTTTGTTTGTTTGTTTGTTTACCCTAGCCCCACCAGTTTAGTACTTAACTACTCTGGTTTAGCATCAGTCCTGTTTCCCTGGAAGACCCTATGTTATGTGAGGGCATCTGCACTAGGTTTCTCGTCCCGGTTCTCCACCTACATACTCATTCTTCATTTCCGCCCCCAAACGCAGGGCACAGAAAGAGATCAGTAAGAGAACTCCTGTAGGTTCCAGCCCACACCTTCTACCTCTGCTGAGGGTAGACTGTAAATTCCAACATTCCTAACTGCCAGTCTTCATCGCAATTACACAGGGTCAACAAGATGTAGTACCAAGACATCTAAAGTGTTCCACGTGCCTTTGAGAAAGACCTAAACGCCTGGTGGCTTTCTTTGTTCATTAGTTTTCTCTACAATGACGTGGGGTGGAGCTGGGGAAGGAGAAGATCGTTAGGATTTAAACTATAATTCCTAGGTACAGATGAACAAACGCATTGACTCTCAGGGGCTCGTAGGACTGCAGAGGTGAGGCAAAGGGCGCTTTATCTCATCTCGCGGTGGGGTACGCTTTCACATTCTTCCATTTGGGAGAAACTGGAGCAAACTCTCGCCCCACGCGGGGGCATTGCTCCCAAAAGCAATGGCTTGAATTGACGTGTGCGAGACTCAGATCCTCCTTGAGATGCGACTGCAATAGAAAACCAGGCGATCGAAACTGGCGCCGGCCGCCAGCAGGGGCGAGGGCTGCGGCGGAGTCGCCGGCTCCCGCCCGCGGTCAGCCGACCCGCCGCTAGGAGGCGCCGCCAGCGCGCCCGGCCCCCGCCCGCTTCCAGAGGAGGGCTCGGATCTCCTCCGCCAGCCCCTGAGCCGGCCGGGAACTGGCGGGGAGCAGACCGCAGGGGACGCGCGGCTGAGCGCCCGGGGCTGTCACCGCGGACGCGCCGTGCACACCGGGACGCGGGCATCTGGGGACCGCCAGCCGCCACCCCCGCACTTTTCCGCCGGGGATCCAACTCCCCGGGGCGCAGCTGCCTGGACGGAGGGCGATGTCTGCCGGGGCCCGCCGCCGTCCCCGGGGCAGCCGGGCGCAGCTGCTCGCGCCCCTCTGCTGCTTCTCGGCCGCGCTGGGGATGCTGTGGTCCCCCGCCTCGCAGGCGTTCAACTTGGACGTGGACAAGCTCACGGTGTACAGCGGCCCCGAGGGCAGCTACTTCGGCTACGCGGTGGACTTCCATATACCTGCCGCTCGCACGTAAGTCGCCCGCGCGGGGAGTTCGCGCGCGTGGGCGAAGCCGGCTACAGGCTGGGTCCCTGCCTTTCTGCAGGAGGAGCCGCGTCTGTCCCACGGCCTGATGGAAGGCGGTTCCTGAGGCTTCCTCCCGCTGCCTATTTGGGGTCCGGTCCGGCTCCCGGCCACTAGCCTCTTTTTTCCCTTTCTAGACTAGATGTGCCTTGTGCACTTTTATCTAGAGATCTGCCACTTGCATAGAATACACAAGTCCTGGGGACTTCCCAGTACAAAGACTCGAGCATCATACAAAGGGGAAAGCGGGACCAAGCAGACAAGCCAGTTAAAACAACGACCACAACACGGTCTGTTTATACATAGCCTGTAACAATTAACTGTCTGGGCGCAAGTGCTGTCTGCTTCAAGCAGCTGGGCTCTGTCCTATGCTTTACTCTCTCTCTCTCTCTCTCTCTCTCTCTCTCTCTCTCTCTCTCTCTCTCTCTCTCTCTCTCTCTCTCTCTCTCTCTTTCTCCCCCTCTCTCTCTCCACTGTATACACAGCTCCACTTAAAGAATTAGGACTACTTGCACCCTCTTCCAAACCAGGTTTCAAACGCCCATAGGTTTCCAAAAGGAAATCAAGTTTGACAGTGGATCTCCCTCATAAATACACTTCTGCCTAAGACCCCCACCACCCTAGTCTCAGTGGGCATGCGGCTAGAGACTGCATCGCGTGCTCGCACTTTCATGATTCCCACCGACTGATTTTCTCCAACCCTTTCGCAGACCGAGTGTCTTGGTGGGGGCACCCAAAGCCAACACCAGCCAGCCAGACATCGTGGAAGGGGGCGCCGTCTATTACTGCCCTTGGCCGGCCGAAGGGTCAGCGCAGTGCAAGCAGATACCGTTTGACAACACCAGTAAGTGATATTTGTCATTCTCAACCGTGGGCCCTGGTTTCAAAGAACCAAAGCCATCCTGCTCGAGTCAACTCCCCACTTTCTTTGTACTCATTTGGCCTATCTGATGGGTCTGTGTTGTGGGCTGTGCAGGTCCCTGGGGAAATCAGCTTTTTTCAAGCCTGAGTGGGAGGAACATGCTGAGTGAACGCCAGAGAGGGATCAGTATTTTGACCTGGAGTATTTGCAAGCATCCTAGTAACTTCTGTTTCCTTACTGTCCTGAGATGAGCATTTTTGGGGTGAGCAGATGCTTTGGAGAAATACACATGTTACACCCTAACCTTGATTATGGAGAGAATTTGGTTGCTTCCCAAAGACAGAGCTGGGAAAAGACAAATCCTTAGCATTTCCAGTGCCCAAACTCTGGAGGCAAGCCTCAGCAGCTACAGACCCAGACATCGCTCCATGTTGCTATTTAATTCTTTACAGAAAGAAAGAATTTTCTTTCAAAATATTGGACATTGGATGCAAACTAGTACAGGCAGAGTGTGGATGGATTACATTCATTTCCAAAATCCCTAGACAGATGTTTCCTATTTAATTAAAGGGAAAATACATTTTAAACAATTCAGGCTGGTTATGTTTCCTCTGGTGTTTTCTCTTTGGGTCCTGAGAAAATAATTTAAACGTAATGCTTTCAAAAACATTGACACTGAATGTTTTAATTTGTACCTCCAAAACTTCATGAATGCAAAAGATATACATTATCAGAAAGCAAATATCTCTTTTCAGAAAAATCTGACTATGTCAACTCAAATAATGTTCTTTGATGAACAATCATTTAAAATACCTTTTGCCCCACACAACTATTTTATGATATCATTCTTCATTATTTTTACATTAGTGTGCATTTAGAATTTATGTAGAAAATCCATTTTCACAGAATTTTGATGAAATTGGATGGGTGGTATTACCGATTACTTGAACTGATTTGCATTTTTTATTTTAAAGGAAAAAATAATTGCAATTCTATGAATATGGAAATCATTTCACATGAAAGAAATACTATATAAGCATTACTTTGAATTATGACCAAATTAGGAAAATATTATATAAAATGATTTTTAAATTATGTTTTTCATATGTATCTATATATGGTTACAATAGGTCATTTACCATTTTATTAAATAAATTAGTTATTTCATGTCAACTATTATAAGCTTTTACTTTTAAGTTTAACTATTAGAAACTGGAAAAAATAAGCCACTTGATGTTAATTCGCAAAAGAAATCTTTCAATTCATTTAATCAGGACTTTAGATACCTTCTAGTTACTAAGCTCTAGCCTGAGAATAAATTTCCTAAATCGGAAGAATTAAGCAAAAAATTAATGGCATTTTAATAATTCATGTCAAAATCATTTGTATTTTAAAAAGTATTTTAAACTTAAGCCTTTATAAATAAAGACATAAGTCATTGGTATTATTTGAATTTACGTTAAGAGAAATAAGCATTTATGTTTTGAGACATGTTTGATGTATTTTTATCAAGAAGCAACCTATAGTCATGGACATGATTTCAATAACCTCCTAGACCATTCCCATAACATATCACCTCAGGATCTGGTTAGCATATTTTTCCTTTGATAAAGGAAGAAACAGTGTCTGCCCAGATAAGTCATACCTGAATGCCTTTCTAAGTACTAACCCCAGGAGATGTCATGGTTTAATAAATGAAAACCAGAGGATACAGACATCAATATGAATTTTATAAACTGACCACTCCCAACCAAAAATTTCCAATGTCAAATTACAGTAGGTAACATTTTCCAAAAGTTTGTTCTAAAGCAACTGGAGCTTTGAATTCGCTTTCCCATAGAGAACTAATTGTGAAAGATTGTGCATCCATTTCCAGAATAGCCCACAGGAATGCATTTGACCCTTATTGTAGATGAATTATATTTGCAGTGAAACAGTAGGGGACAAACTAGTACCACTGTGGCAATTAAATAAATAGGAACATAATCTGAGTTGAGAAAAGATCAGTGTTACTTGGAGACGAGAACAGGGGGTAGATGGCATCATCTGTTCAGGTTCTGAAAAAGACATCTGAATATCTCACAGGACTTTACAGATTATTTCTGCTGGTTCTACATGATGTCTTATTTTCCTTTTAAATATATGAGGTTTTATTCTTGATAGGCAGATGCAGTCATCTTACTGTTATTCTTAGCAACCATAACCACAGTAATTTGAGGATTTATAAATGGAAACAAAAACGGGAAAGAAACAGGAAGGGAGGTACACGTATCTGAAGTAATTGAGCAAGAAATGAAATTTTTAAAAAAGCCATACAGAGGAGTCCACGGAATATTTGTGAGAAATGAACGGTCCATGATGGAATAAACAAAGCCTGGGGGAGTTTCACAGAGAGAGAAAAGAATCGCTGAGAAAAGAAAATTCCTCATGTTAGCCATCAGGGGGTGCTGTGGGCCCAGGAACTTGGTTGCTGCTGGGAATGGCCTGAGAACGGGTGGGGGGAAAGAAATGAAAGGAGGACACTCAGGTGTTTGCTACTGAGTGGCTGCCAACACAGTACCAATCCTTTCCATGCGCCAGTTACTTTATCCATGCGCCCCCAAGGCGATGGCACTGCCCATGGCTGCCATTTGCTGCGAAGCTGGGAAAGACAGGAAGGGACAGCAGGAGCCAGCAGAGCTATTTCCAGGTTGAGCATCTGTTCTGTGGGTAGAGTGTGATCTTGGAACCAACCATGAAAGGCAGAAACAAAGGCATTGCTGACTCGGGATCTTGCCGTCGATGTTACCAGAGGCATTACATTTATTGATCGCCTTCTCGGTACCAGTCACTTACACACATTCTTTTTAATCCATAAACAAAGCAACCATCTCAAACTCATTTTATGAATAAGGACACTGACATCAAAGGTGTTTTGATACATCCAAGACCATACAATGGTAAGAAGTAAATGCAGGGTTGGGAAAGCGGTCTGTCTGCTCCAAAGCTGGCCTTTCAGAAATGGGGCGAAGACCGGTTCTAATGGAGGGCAAGGTAAGGGCAGATGGTATGGAGCTGAGACACTGCTCACCTTTCCTTCCCCTCCTCAATTCTCCCACCCCAATGTTAACTTCCCAAATACCAATTTAAATGATCCTACAGAGAAGATCTGAAAGGGAAAAGCAGTTTGGGTAGAGGGTTATGGAAACCAGAGGACCTAGAAAGAGGCTTTGTCTTGGTGGGAATAATAGGTTGCATATGCCCCCGGGTTTGCCACAGCTCCCCACTGCATGCCCTTCTCTGTGTCCTCATCAGCTGCCTCCTTTCTTGCTGTCTGCCCTTTGGCAGCAACAGTTTCCTGAGAAAGAGGAAGAAAAGCTCTCTGCTTGACAGAGTAGTGGTTCTGAGAGCTGGACACTCACAAACTGACATTCATGTAATAGTGGAATGTTTCAGGCATGAAGATATATTGCAAATATTCCTCCGTAAAGATAGTCATGACATTCCCTATCTTTACCCGGTCTGCTTTTACTATGACATCTGAATTCAAGGCATTCTAAATAAATTTGACCTTTTGATGACATTGTTTCAACTCATTCAGGCCCCTGGGGTGTCTACAATTTTGTGTTCGTTGTGGTAACCTAGACACTGAAGGAGACTGGCCTATAATTCAGTCCCTGAATCTGGTTGTGATCTTGAACCTCAGTTTATTTAAGGTCAACTGACTTTTTTTTTTTTTTAAACTTGCCTTTTAGTTTGAAATTCTTTTCATTAAATCTTTTTTTTCTTACATTATCATATAACTTGGATTTTTTTTTTATTACTTCTCATCATAAATGCAACAACAGAGGAAGCTGGGAATAGCCTAGCACTTCAAATGCATGAATACTATTAAAATCTGTGGTCCTTTCAAGTATGGCAAAAGGAAACTTTAGGGAAGCATATGGCGGTGGGGGAGGTGCGAAGTGCAAAGAGTAGATAATTTTCCTGCTCTGTACAAAATCAAGTGGTTCCCAAAAAGCACTTCTCTCATCTCCCTTCTTTCTTTCCCTCTTACTTCACTAGAATACAATTCCCCCATCACCAAATTGATTTCTTTCACTTTTGCCTCCTTTTAGGAACACTAAACTATGCCCCATGTCTTCACTTAAAACATCACATCTGCCAAATTCATGCCTCTCATTACTAAATCTCCTTCAATGTTCATTTCTTCTTTTTCCTACATTTTCCAAACCCATGTATGGATTAAATAAGAACTGCTAGATTACAGCCCTTGGGCTAAAAGGGGATTGAGTGAAACAGAATGAAACAGACACCTATCTTTAGAATGAGTCAAGGGCAAATTGCAACCATAATAACAATGGCTAGTACACAAATATTTGGTTGTTTTAAATGCTCCAGTGAAACATTTTGAGGAGAAAGATAATAGCATGTGCTCATTAATGATGATAATCATCATAGTACTAACAATAATGGCTTGGCAATGTACCTGGGAACCACTCGCAATTAGGGACCCACAGAAGGAGTGAACAGGAAGAGGTGGGAAGTGCCACTGAGATTTGAACGTCATGTGGGAAAGACTACTTGAATTTGCGGTGCCTTAATTTAGTACCTTTGCGTAAAACAAACAAACAAACACCCCCCCCAAAAAAAAAACAATAACAACAACAACAACAACAAAAAAGAAACACCTTAAAATGGTAGGTCATTTGGTTAGGATATTCAAAACTCTGGAATGGTAAGATTTCTGTTGGAATTGTGTTTTAGCGGGGAGACCGGAAGCCTTTGTTTCGGGGGGTGTCTGTTTTATTTTGTATTGAGTGAGCCCACAGTAAGAAGCAGCTTAAAGCATCTGGTGCTGTGACTGGTACAGGATTGTTTTTTGATAGTCTTGGGTGTGCCCTTTTTCTCATGTGAGGGTTGGGAAACATATTGGTCGCATAAGTCTTACTTTTCCAACTTCCTCAGAAAGAAATCAGTTTTTGTTCAGGAACAAAGAAAAGAAAAATGTAGGTCAGAGCTATTCAAGTAAATGACAGAGGAAATAACACAAATGTGACAGAACTCACCGAGAGCAGAAATCTGGGCTCTAGAAAGTTCAACTGAAAGTGAAAAAAGGGAGAAGGCAGCCTAAAGATAACCTGCCCTTTTAAGAAAGAATAATGCCATCCATGTATTAGGGCAGACAGCTTACTCTGCTAAGTACTGATCCCACTGTGGCATTAAGGGTGGTTTAGCTGGATGGCTTACTTATTCTAGAAGCAATTCGTGATGGTGACCATGTCTGATTTGCTGGCCTGACAGATGCAACCAACATCCCTAAACTTCTCCCAGTTGGCTCAGATTTTTGTGCGACAGAATGCAGCGGAGTCCTGATATGAGAAGGGAGGAGGCAGTGGTCCCTACATCACATAGCAACTGAGGAAGCAATTAGAAAAAGGAAGTCCTTGAAACTCCAACAAGAAATGGGAAACAGATCTGCACTACGGCTTGCTGAGTCGTATGAGCGTTAGGCGCCTGTTGCTTAATCTGCAAAATTCTTTCAAGAAGTTGGAAGTCTGTGTGATGGAACAGGCTTCCAGGCTCTTGGCAGGAATGGTCCGTGCAGCAGCTGCAGCATTCTGGAGAAATGTAGGAAATGGGCTTGAAATTCTTCTGAAAGCAGGAAAACACACTTTGACATTTAAGCTTGCCGGCTGAGATGTGCTCATTCAAACTTTACCTGTTGTGTATAAAGAGTCCTGTAGCTGTCACTATGCATGAAGAGAGTTTGCCAACACTTCTGAAAAGCTCAGCTCAGGTGCACCCTGACTGACACCTCCCAGAAACGCAAACATGGATTTTTGAGGAAGAGGGATAAAAGACAAATTATTGATCTCATTAGAATCACTCACTTAAAAATTTAATTTTCCAAATTCAGTGTAAATATATCTTTATAAAACCATATTTGGTGCACCAAGCAAGGTGTACCTATACAATGAAATCCTAAAACAGTTTAAAAATAATTTTAATTCTGGGTTATGTTATATGGAGATTTAAGGTAGATAAGCAAATCATGATTCACCAATAAGCAATTTATACTGAAAACATTCTACTTGATACACTCGTGTTATTGTGTATGGACTTCAGCCAGGAACTCTCAGACCAGTTGGAAGGAATAGAGCTGAACCCCAACCCTGTAGAAAAGCCAACGTATCTCTGATATTTAGGGGATTGGCCCAAAGTTCTGCCAAATTGAGAAATTCTTCTGCAACCATAAGCATTGGTGAAAGTGATCATTTACCCTTTCAATTGTTTTATTAAAATTAAGGCATAGATTACAAAAATAAGTCTTTAGAGAAATGGTTGCCAGGCATTTAGAGTGGGAAAGAGGGGTTGTCCTCAAAGGGGCAGAACAAGGGAGTTTGGGGAGGTGATGGAACTCTCTGTGTCTTGAATGTAGTGGTGGATACACTATTATATATATTTGTCAAAACCCGTTGAACTGTACATCACCAAGAGTGAATTTTACTGGATGGAAATGAAAAAGAATGAGAAAAGAAGACATTATGGAGAATGTTATGTATCCAATATGATGATTCAGTTTGGTTTTGTGGCCATCGCTCTGAGCAGGTGGGCTGTTAGCTCTTAGACTATGGAAAGGTCCATAATAATAATGGACCTTTGTAATGTAATAATAACTGGATGTAATAATAACTGGAAGTACTAGGACTTATGATCCCTGAAGAGCTTAGACTACTGCCTCTAAATAAGGGCGAACAATTATATCATCATGGAGGACCTCCTTTATAATTCTTTAAACAAAGGATAATGCATTAAGAATGTATTTAAAAGAGAACTGTGAATGAAAACATGTTAAGTCAGAATGAATTTTGCAATGAACCGTCATACTTGTGTAATTCTCGTATCCTTACTGAAATTCAGGCATGACATCCCTCATTGACAGTCATTAAAGCAAGGAGAACTTGCTTCAAACACATTACTGTAGTTATTAAAATTAGTATCATCGTACTGCAGGACATTTGCTTATTAACATTACCTCAACTTTATTCTTTAGTTCTGATATTTAACATATGGACATAGATTTGTAAATGACATTGCAAAAGGGCAGATTGTACCAATCTACCCTGATTTCCTGGGCATGCAGAGATGAGAGAGAAGGGCACACACCATTGCTACAGGGAAAGGTTTGTGCGAGGACCCTGCACAGCCCACGTTACACACAGCATCTCACTCTAGGTGACAAGTCAACTCCCCCCGACAGGTTATGGCTCCATTTCAGATTTGTCTCAGCCTCCCCTATGATTTTCCCGGATGTCTCCAACTACGCCACATCCCTCTTGCCACACTGCTTATACAACTTTTCTCTATAGCACAGTACATCCACAGCCCAGCTTATCTGTCAAACATGTGTTACATAGTCCACTTGTCCCCACTCACTCTGGGTCCACGTGCTGGTACTTCTTTCTTACCTACCCAGAATATCTTCTCTTCCAGTAATGACTTCTGGAACTTCTGCCTTCTCTCTTCCTACAATTCTGAACAGGACATATGTTTCAGAAATTAATTCGAAAGTTGCTGCAAATCTTTTTTTGGAAGAAAGGGCGCATAACACTAAAAAATAATGTTTTCGAATATCCTCAGTATGAAGAGTCAAGTAAATTATGGCATAAATCACACAAGTAAACGTTATGTAACCATAAAAGATGGAGTCTACCAAGAACATTGTTAATAAGGGAAGATGCTTTTGTTTTAATGTTAAGTGAAAAACATAAAATTCACAATTGTTTCTACAACCTGTAAAGGGGTACAAGAAGGGGACATGCCATGAGAGGCTGTCTTTGGCGAATATGATTAAAACCATTTTTTTCTTTTTCTAATGCATTTTTCCCCTTTATTTTTAAAACCATTGAACAAGCATTCATTTATGACCAGGAAAAATAATGATAAAAATACACTTGCAAAAATTTCTGAATGAAATTATTATGGTCACTGACGTGTTATGAAGATTAACAATAAAAGACCACAATTAAGGTTCAGTACTGGCTGATGGCAATCTGACTTGCTACTTCTTTTGTGTTGAGTATAGATAATACTTTAGAAATACACTTATAGGTGCTTATGTTTCAAAATATGAAAAACTGAGGATATTTTCAGTAACAATTATATGTATAAAAATAAGAAGATGCAGTGTATCTATCCCCTGCCTTCCTTCTAGATTATCTTCAAATCAATAGAAATATGGACTTCACATCTGACACAGCTGTTTCTAGAGTCTTTTAGAATAAGATAGATGTTTGTGAGTTTAACTGCTTTTGAGTATACCTGGGAAAGCTGGGCAGGTCAAAAGAAATTAATTCACAATCTTCTTATACCACAGTCAATGCACAAAACTTGTTATAAGACACCTTTGGCAAAAATCAGAATGACCACAGGTCCGGATAATTCTCTGCACCTTAGAACATGGAAGGCATTCAGTTGAGTCAAAAAATCCAGGTAAACTCATGAAGCAGTATGACATTTCACTACATGAATCGGTGCTTCGTTTTTTATCTGTTATGTGCAACAAATCAGATATTTTTTTCTTTAAAACATATGGCCCAGGGATGAGTTACATCTATCTGGAGTATTCCTCCTTCTGAGGCACACCGTTCTACTCATTCTCAAGTAAGGTTTGTAAATATTCCGCAGAGCTAAGATGTATCCGTTTACGTAAGTTAAGAGTATGCCCGTGTGCTTGTCAACAGTACCGGATGAGCAGAAAAGAGTGAAAGTTGCTGGGGGATCTGAGGAGACTGGTAAAATGAGGCTGCAGCAGCATTCCTCAAGATCTCTTTTATAGTGAGCATGCAAAAAGAGTCTCCATGTCAAATATATCTGGAAATGGCTGCATTCACTCCCCGTCTGTATTAGTCAGGATATACGCATAAAGGAAGAGATTTAGTCTAAGGACTTGGCTCACACAATCATACAATTATAGAGGCTGAGAAGTGCCACGGGCTGCCATTTGTCACCTGGGCACCCAGGAAAGCCCGTGATATGAGTGAGTCTGTGTCCAAAGGTCAAAGAACCAGGAGCATTGAGGTAAAGAGAAGGTCAGTGTCCCAGCTCAGGCAGTGGGGTGGCGGGAAGGGCCAAATTCTTTTCTCCTCTTCCTTTTTGTTCCGTTCAGGCCCTCAACAAACTGGATGAGGCCCACCCATTTGGGGAGGGCAAACCGCCTTCCTGAGCCCACCAATTCAAATACTAATTTCATCTGGAAACACCCGCACAGACATACCCGGAAATAATGTTTCGTCAAATATCCCGCCATCCATGATCCAGTCAAGTTGACACAGAACGTTGATCATCACACCCTCTATGAGACTCACATGCAGATTCTCTTAGAAGAGGCACTGAGAATTCATGAGCTAAAGAAACCCATTAGAGTCTCAGGATAGAATAGTCATTGACAGTCATTATTTTTCCTCACATTTCTTAGGCCAAAGCATACCTAGGCATTGCTGTAGTAACAATGGCCCCAAATGTCTGGCTTAAAACAACCAAGATGCATTGCTCGCTCACACTCTATGTTTAATATGAGTTGGTAGAGAGCCTCTGCTGATCCAAGCCTCCCACAGGTCAGGCAAACGGAAGTTCCTTATTGACATATACTTTCAAGATCACTCTAACTGGAAAGGGGATGTGGTAAAATGCACACTGTCTGTTAAAGCTTGACATGTATTCCTTTTCCTCACGTTGGGTAGACCAAAGCATGCCTAGGAGGTTGGCCATGCCAACTTATTTGAGTATCTAACCCTTTCTTTATCCATACCTATCAAATTGTATCCACAACCTTTAAAAGAATACTAGGAAGCAAGTGTGATAAAAGAGGTTGTCTTTGGAAATGCAATTCAAACAGACTTTTCTTCTATTTCTAATGGGCATGTGTTGCAGGACATATCGTGGGGGACACTGTAATCGTAGCATAGTTATTTAGGGCTACAGTTCCAATTCCCACATTTATGGTAAAGAGCAGATACATGGCAAGGAAATGAAGGTGTTTCAACAGATGTGAGGATAAGAGAGACTTTTATACCAATAATCAGTCCTCGACATGTTCCAGGGAGTCTCCATTCTCTACCACGAATATTGTTTGGGAAGATGGAATACCCTTCATTCTTTCAGTCAGGCTCCCTGAGTGACTTGCTATTAAGTCGTAATGTCTTTTCCCCCTCAGAGTACCCTTTGGTTAATTTTAAACCAATTTTTTATTTTTTTAATTATAAAAATGTTATCTAAAGGGAACAGTGAAGTTGAAAATAAAGCTTAGTGTTAGCAAATAGTAAAATTACATTTCAGTGACTAGAAGTGCTAGTGACTTTGTACAAGCAAATGCAGGTCTAGACACTTGAAGTATGGCTGTTAACAAAGTCCAGGGCCTTACCCTGGTGGGGTTTACAGTGACTAACCAGTGACAAGCTGAGGAAAAGGTAAGGTTAAGGAGACAGAGTGGTGAGTGTGTGTGTGTGTGTGTGTGTGTGTGTGTGTGTGTGTGTCCGTGCATGATTATTTTAGATTAAGTGGGGTATTAGCTTCCTGTTGCCATTGTAACAAATTGCCACACATTTAGTAGCTTTAAACACCACAATTTGATTATCTTACATTTCTGCAGGCCAAATTCTAAAACAGGTCTCACTGGGCTAAAATCAAGGTATTGGCAGGGCTGTCTTCCTTTCCAGAGGCTCTCAGGGAGCATCTGTTTCCTTGCATTTTTCAGCTCCTAGAGGCTGCCCACATTCCTTGGTTCGTGGCTCTCTTCCATTTTCAAAGCCAGCAATGTCTCACAGTGCCGTCTCTGGTTCTCCTTTTCTGCCTCCTTCTTTCACTTTAAATTATCTTTGGGCTCACCCAGATAATCCGGGATAATCCCCCCTAAAGTGAGAGTAAAGAGACAGGTATAGGCAAGATTACACAGTTCCTTAAAGGCCAGGGTAAGGATTTTGGATTTTATTCTAAGAGTGATGGCAGCCAATGGCGCTTTTGAATAGGCAAGTCACATACTTTGAATTATGTTTTTAAACATTTAATACACTGTAGGCAAGCAAGAGCAGGAGCAAGGAGACTAGTTGGGAGACATTCCCTCATCCAGTGATAAAGAAGTATGGTTTGGGATGAGAGACAGCAGTTAGGATTCAGAAATGGTTAGATTTGGGATTCATTTGAAAGTGCAGTTGGTAGGATTTCATTTTAGATCAGATGAAGGGTACAGAAGAAAGAGAAAATTTTGACCTGAATAAATGGAGGAATGGGACTCAGACAGGAAACAGTGGGGAAGGAGCAAGTCTTGGAGAAGACATCAAGAGTTGAGCCCAGATATGTGAAATTTGAGATGCTTATTAGACATCCAAGTGATATCAAAGGGGCAGGTGGATAAAGAAACCCAGAGTTCAGGCAAGAGGTTTGGAGATTTAAATTTGGAAGTCATAAGTATGTACATGATATTTAAGACCATGACTTACAGAGTGAGTGTGAATGAGGAGAGGAGAGGAGAGGAGAGGAGAGGAGAGGAGAGGAGAGGAGAGGAGAGGAGAGGAGAGGAGAGGAGAGGAGAGGAGAGGAGGGAAGAAGAGAGGCAAAGACAAAAGAGAAGGGAAAGGAAGAGGACAGATTAAGGTTGAGACTGCGTCTTGGAGCACCCTGACATTTAGAGAAATTCTGGACAATTGAGGATGTATGAAAGACAGACACCAAGAAGAAGTGGCCAGTTAGGTAAAAGAAGTCATGAAGCCAATGAAGAACATCTTGGGAGGTAGAGTGAAATAAGGACTGAAATTTGAACATTTGATTTGGCAATGGAAAGTTCTGGATGACTGAAAGAAGCAGTTGCACCATGGAGTGTGTCAAGGGAATGGGAGAAGACCAACAGAAGACAAGTCTATATAGCCATTTTTCCCCTCAATGAGTTTTGCTATAAATAGGACAACAGAAATGTAACAATCAAGAAGATATTATAGCATGTTTATAGTCTAATAGGAATTATTCTGTTAAGAGGTAAACAATGATGATTGAAAGAGAGGGGGTGTATGCAGGAACAAATTCCTGAGAAGATGAAAAAGGATGGGTGGGATTCTTATGCAGATGGAGTGCTGACCTTAGAGGGGCACAAAGGCCTTTCATCCTTACTGACAAAAGAGGGTGGAGTGAGGGGACACCTCAGAGGAGGTTGGTGGGTTTGGTGACAGGAGGAAGAAACTGATTTTTCCTTCATTTCTTGAAATAAGAAGCAAGATTATCAGCTGGGAGTGAGGAGGTAGATAGAGAAGGTTGGGAGAAGGAGAAAATGTGAATTGTAACAGCAGAACGGCAGAATGAATTGAGTAGTGAAGTAATAGTATTACCAGGCAGTGCACTGGGACCGTGTGAATTATAAATATGAATTTATTTGTGAAAAGAATACATTTTTGCCTCTGCTCACCCTACAATGTGGTCCTGCCTGATTGGGGTGGAATTTAAGCCCTCCCAGGGGACAATTCCAATTCCATCTTGGGTGTTAATCTTTCATAAAGATGCAATGCAGACACAGAAGGTTCGAATTCTGAAGTGCCCATTTTGTGTAACATTGGGACTGGCGGTTGTTTTTTGTTTGTTTGTTTTTTGGTTTTTTTTTTTCACAGAATGAACCATTCTGTTAGATGCTGGTTGGGATCCTTTTTACTATAACATCCTCTGGCAACAGGGATGAGATCCTGAGGAAAATGCAAGCATACAACAGGAGTAGTGTAAATACATTTCAAGTGCTATTGGGAGGCAGGTTTATACAACCTTCATCCTGAAACCCAATCATATCCTGTATTTAAAAGCATTGCTTTGAGGTCATATTGAAGAGATTTATGTCATTTAGTCTGCTTCCTGAGATTCCCATGCTGAGAGGTTTTCATTACTTCTTGAAGCAAATAAATTATTGGGCACTGAACAGAAGCATGCTGTGCTCCTGCCAATCGGAAGGTGACATATAAGCCATATTGAGATTTCTCATTTCCCCAGCTGTATATATAACCAAGACATTTGATCCCCAGGTCATTATTCCAAGTGCGAGAAAACCTAGAGATGAGAGAATGTATGAAAAATTCAAGGAGCTGAAAGAAAATCACTAGGTTGGGAATGACAAGAGATGATACTGGCAAGGCCAAGGTGATATAAGCCTAGTTTTAGGGATTTTTGCATTTTAGAAAGAACTCTGGCTTCAGGACAGAGAATGCCTTTGAAAGTGACAAGCCTGGAGGAAGGGAAACCAGCTAGGCGGTCACTGCAGAAACTGAGGCTGAAGAAATGGTGGTCATGACCATGGAAGTGGCACTAGAGATAGAAGTAGATGGACTTAAGAGAGATTTAGAAAGAAGAATCAACAAGAATTTATGACTGAATAGAATTTGGGAGTGCAGAACGGGTGATTGTCAAGGATGTGTTCCAGGAAACTGGCTTGGTTGTTAAGGCTGCCATTATATTGGGGCAGCTGGTTAGCTGAGTTGGTTAGAGCGCGGTGCTCTTAACAACAAGGCTGCCAGTTCAATCCCCACATGGGCCAGTGTGAGCTGCGCCCGCCACAACTAGATTGAAAACAACTACTTGACTTGGAGCTGAAGGGTCCTGGAAAAACACAAATAAATAAAAGTTTTGTTTTTAAAAAAAGTCTCTCATTATACTAGCTATAAATAGTGACCAAGATGGATGTTTGTTCACAGACATATTCTCTGACCTTGCAATACTCTCTGACATCCAATGGATGAGAAGATTAGTGGCTGGCAGTGTAATCAGGGTGTAAGTGCTATAACAGCAGACAATGAAGAGCGTTTTAGGTGTTCAAAAGTAGGGCTCCTGTCCCTGACTGAAAATGGGGCGGGGATCTTTCTGTGTATCAGGGAAAGCTTTTCGGAGGGAGCATCATTAAAGGGTCAGACAGCTGAAGGGTGATGTGTGTGTGTGCATGTGTGCTCATGTATGTGGGTCTCTCAGTGTGTCTGTCTTGGGGGTGGGTGAGATGAGAGAGAAAACCATTTTAGCCAGTGTAGATGAGGTGGAGTGTGTCATAGCAGATGAGGTCTAAGTTGACGTCTCAATCTATACAACCAAACTGTAACCAGCTCTGCCTTTCAGATTTTCGTGTCATACAGAGGAGTTTTTGTTTTGAATCTGATCTGCTGCAGATGGCTTATTTTTGCCCTTTGGAGAGGTAATTCTTTCATTTAACATTTGCTCCTCTAGCTGCATCATATAAATTAGCAGAACACCCACCCAAAAATCACTTGCATTGAACCAACAAAAGTCCATATGTATTTCCAGAACAAACCTTACATACAACCTGAGTCAACTTACATGTGAAAAACATTTCAAAGGATCGTATATGATGTAGAAAACTCATTCATATTTATTACTAAGCAACGGCCTGAAGAACATTGGCTAGGCACTATTGCTTATTAAAAACAGAAATTTGGGAACATGATCTCTAGTCTTGGGAAGATAAGATAGACATGAAAATAATTGGGGCAAAAATTTTATATTCTCATTTAGATAAAAAAAACTATGTAATAGGAAGTTTGTAATACATTATTGAGTACGCTATCTCAAACCCATATTTATAAACATTATTATTAGAACTCTAAAAGCATACATTCAACTCAGCTTTATTACCATGTTTCCCCAAAAATAAGACCTAGCCGGACCATCAGCTCTAATGCGTCTTTTGGAGCAAAAATAAAAATAAGACCTGGTATTATATTATATTATATTATATTATATTATATTATATTATACCCAGTCTTATATTAAAATAAGACTGGGTCTATATTAATTTTTGCTTCAAAAGACGCATTAGAGCTGATGGTCTGGCTAGGTCTTGTTTTTGGGGAAACCCGGTAGTTATTTGGTTATGTATGAAACAAAACATTTAGATAATGATATGAAACAATTATTTAAAATAAAAGTTTCATGATTTCCAGAAAAGAAATGTCTTAAACTAGAGGGATGAGCTAGAAGTCTCTTGAACACTGAATGCTGGATGGGTTTACCAAACGTAACAGCTTCTGTGTCCAGGGAGTAGGATTCCTACTACCTCATATAATTTTCTATATCAGTTTTGTTATTTAATATTGTTTAAATTTTTAAAAATGATAATCTGAAAAAATTTCAATTCAAAAAGAGTCTTTGGCCCTACATTTTAAAACGGGTGTTTAAGGAAGTGATTTGGATTAGTTGGCAAACTACTAATGGAACTTTAGAATTCCAAAGGAATGGAATTTTGCAAGAGTAATATCACATATGAAGTTTCGGAGTGAGACTTAGTAGGAGACATAGAGGAAGTTACCTGAATGGAAGGAAACACCATATCGGGAAATCAGGTATGGGGTCGGGACCTACATTGTGGAGGACAGGGTATTTAGATTTGATCTACTAGGTAAGACAGGAAAACCTGTGTGTGTGTGTGTGTGTGTGTGTGTGTGTGTGTGTGTGTGTCCATACACACATATTTGTATGTAGTATACATATGAGGTCCAACAATTAAGTTCGAGAACTCATCCTAGAAAAAGTGCTACATACCTCATTGCTGAATATCACTACGGTCACCTTTGAAGTACTCCCCTTGGGAAGCTATGCACCGATGCCAGGGCCTAGTCCACCCTTCAAGGCAATTTTGGAACTCTTTTTCTGGGATGGCCATCAGAGCTGTTGTCGTTTTACCCTTGACGTCCTGAATGTCATCAAAATGTCTTCCTTTCAATACTTCCTTTATCTTTGGGGAAAGAAAGAAGTCATTGGGGGCCAGATCAGGTGAGTAGGGAGGGTGATCCAATACAGTTATTTGTTTACTGGCTAAAACTCCCTCACAGACAGTGCCGTGTGAGCTGGTGCGTTGTCATGATGCAAGAGCCATGAATTGTTGGCAAAAAGTTCAGGTCGTCTAATTTTTTCACATAACCATTTCAGCACTTCCAAATAGTAAACTTGGTTAACTGTTTGTCCAGTTAGTACAAATTCATAATGAATAATCCCTCTGATATCAAAAAATGTTAGCAACATCGTTGCAACAAGTTCACAAACTTACCTGTCAGACCTCATATATTGTATAAATAATAAATCTCAGTTACGTGGAATATTCACTTATCAGAATAACACACTTTTGTCCATTGATGGATTCATGGATAAAGAAGATGTTAAACACACACACATACACAGACACACACACACACACACACAAACACACAGGAATATTATTCAGCCATTAAAAAAGAGGAACCTCTGCATGTGCAACGACATAGATGAACCTTAAGAACATTATGCTAAGTGAAATAAATCAGACAGAGAAAGACAAATACTGTATGATCTCAATAGTATGTGGAATTTACAAACCACCACAACAAAAAACAACCCCAAATTCAGAGAAAAAGAATTGAGCTTTGTAAGTACCAGAAATGGGATGTGGGGAGTGGGAGAATTGAATGAAGGTGATCAAAAGGCACAAAGTTCCAGTCATAAGATAAATAAGTCCTGGGGATGTATCGTACAGCATGATGACTGCAATTAACACGGCTCTTTGGTGTATATGAAAGTTGTTAAGAGAGTAGATCCTAAGAGTTTTCATCATCAGAAAATTTGTTCTTTTTTTATATCAATATGAGATAATGGATGTTAACTAAACTTATTGTGGTAATCATTTCATGATATACATGTAAGTCAAATCATTATGCTGTATACCTTAAACTTATATAGCGCTGTATGTCAGTTATATCTCAATAAAACTGAAAAAAACTCATTTCTTGAGCATTACATGGAAAACTGAACTAGTGTGGTATTTTCTTAAATACTTGAAAATTCACCATAAGATAATCGAGAGTATCAAGGGTACAGATGTATTATTTAACAGTTTTTAGTAATCGTTTTAGGGTAGTTGAACTCATACATTTGGAAATTTAATTTTCTGGGACACAAAAAATCAATCCAGGTTCTTTTCTCGGATTTGTTTCTTTTAGACAAGGAGTTCTCCGGCCACAGCTATTTTATTTTGAATTTTCCATATGAGTATTTCCTGTTCTCAGATACAGAGTTTCAATTTCAATGAAACTTTTACAGCATACATTGACTATGGGAAAGATTATAAACAAACGTTTAAAGATTTCTTTTCCCTTTTTCCTGGTTAGAAATGTCTGGACAGCTCCTGCAATGGCTTTGAGAAAATTCCTAAGGCGATGCACTTAAAGTGATGACTTGAGGTTCTAGAGAAACTTGTTGTTTTCCAGTATGAGGTCGAGGACTTTATAAATAGTTTTCAAAAATCGTCCATCTGCCAAAACGTTTAGTCACACCTGTGTCAGTTTCAGCTTTTCTCTTCTCTCTCCCATGGTGATCTATCTTCACTTCTTGTAATTCCTCCCATTTTACTAAACTAAAAGATTAGAAAAAGGTGCTTGTAGACCATATGTGCACCATATTCTACATCCCCTCACTCTGCTCTGAAATGAATGTTTCCATGAAAAAGGAACCGACAGTGAGTAGGCTCGCCACACGTTGGGATTCGGTTGCCCAGAGACCAGTGCTGCCAATTTCAGAGAGGTGCCTTCAAGCCCAGAAATGTCAGACAAGCCAAATCCAATTTATTGCTACCACCCATCTCAATTTCTCGCATTGGCCTACAATTCTTTTTATTTTATCTTTAGGTTTTCTTTCTTTCTTTCTTTCTTTCTTTCTTTCTTTCTTTCTTTCTTTCTTTCTTTCTTTCTTTCTTTCTTTCTTTAATCATAGATGCAATAATGTTCTCTGTTGCATCAAAACTCAAACAATACAGAAATCTCTGAGGCTAAAATATAAAAAGCCATTGAAACATGGACACTGCCTGTCTTCAAGATAAACAACATTAACAGTTTGGTGTCTATATACTTACACATATCCATACACAGAACGTTTGATTTTTAAAGAAAAGTGTCCTTTACACTGAGCAATGTCCTAGACAAACTTCTGAATGAATAGATAAGAGCTTGGTCATTCAACAAACACTTATGAGGGCCTCTTGTGTACCAAACACTGTTCTAGAAATAGGAAATGCAGAGGTGAAGCAGATAGCATTTCTGTCCGTGAGATTTATGGATTTCTCAAGGGGAGAGACAGTCAATAAGCATTCAGACTAAGAAATAAGATCATCTCAGATGGGAAAGTGCTATGAAGAAAAGTATAAAGGGCAATAGGAGATGAATGACAACGGGTAGAGAACTGGCTGCTCAGGGAAGGTGTCTTGGCGGAAGTGGCATTTGAGCTAAAACCTGAGTAATGAGGAGGCAGGCACGCCAGAAAACTGTGGGAAGAGTATTTTAGGCAGCAGGAATAATAAACGCAATAAGGAGAAAGAAAAGCTAGGCATGTTCAAGAGAGGTAGTATGTCTGCAGCTTAACGAGAGTGAAAAAGTGGGAGGAGATAAGGTGCGAGAGATAGGCGGGGCCACATTATATTGCCCCCCTTTGGCTGTGTCAGGAGTTATTACTGCAGAGGTGGAATAACCACTCTCCGAGAAAAAAAGATGGATTGTTCGATAATAGTGTTGGGACAGCTGGCCTTTCATGCTGAAAATAAGTAAAACATCTATACCACATCATATACAAAACCAAATTCCAGATGGACAACAATGCCCATAAACAAAGTTAAACGACTAGCAAAAATCGGGAGAAGATATTTGCAACATATACATGAGGAAAAAGAATCAATACTCGGAATACATATTGCATTCTTACTAATTGATAAAACTAATAACCAAACAAGAAAACGAGCAAAGGATCTGAACTAGCAATTCACAGAGGAAACACTCATACAGTCCATGAGCATAAAAAGATGATCCACCTCACTAATACTCAGGGACAGGCAGATGAAAACGGAACAAAATGAGGTACCATTTCATAGTCATCTCGGTTGGCAAAAACTTAAGAGGCCTACAGTAACGAGAGTTGGTGGTCCCTCTCTCATGAGCTGCTAGTATGCATGGAAATTGTAGCTACTTTGCAGATCAGTTGGCATAGATGATAAAATGGATAGGATAATTCTCCATGACCCAACACTGTCATTTCTAGTCTAGTGCCTGAAAGAAACTTCTGTATTTATGCAGATAGAAATGAACATAAGGATTCTCAGGGCGCCTGTTTATTGGAGTGGAAAAACTGAAAAACCTAAATGTTAATATGTCAATGTAATGGATAAATACAATGTAGATGCCTATTCAGTGAGATACAATACTATACAGGGGTAAAAAAGAATGAGCTATCTATATTTACCTATCTATCTATCTATCTATCTATCCTCTATCTATCTATATAAACATGGATATATCTCAACAAACGTAAAATTCAGTGTCAAGCCAAGACTGCCACATACAGATAGCACAATACCATCTTTTCTAGTTAAAGGAACACACCAAAGGATACTGAATAATAATCAATTGCTGGCAAACTACAACTAAATCTGACCCACCACCTATTTTTTTGTTGTTGTTTTGTTTTGTTTTGTTTTGTTTTATGGCCTATAAGCTAAGAGTAGTTTTTACATTTTTAAATGTTTGGAAAACACTTTTTAATGAATAATATTTAATGACACATGAAAATTACATGAAACTCAAACTTCTGTGTCTGTAAATAAAGTTTTATTGGAAAACAGCCACGCCTATGCTCTTACGTATTGTCCACAGGCTATTTCAGCTACAAGGGCAGCAATGAGCAGTTGTGACAAAGACCACAGAGACTGCGAAGCCTAAAACATTGATTCCCAGTCCTTTACGGGAACATTTGCAGACCCTGTTCTGTATTATTTGTGGACATTGTTTTTTAAATGACCAGAAGTATACACGTCAAGTTCATACTTCTGGAGGAGGAGGAGAGGAGAATGGAACTGGAGATGGAGGTCAAGGGGTAAAGGTTAAAAAACTTAAAAATGGTTGATTCTGCCTGTTGGGAACACAAGTGTTTATTATCTTAAGTCCTTGTATTTTTTGTACTTTTTGTAGTTTGTTAAAGCCTCGGAAAAGCTAAAAAGAAGAATATATTTTGTAGATATTATTCTGTATCTGTGCATACAAACCTATTGTATATGTTCTAACAGTTGAATAGTAGTCTGTTTTATAGATGACAGAAATTTATTTTTGAATCCCGTCCTTATGAAGATTTAAGTTGTTCCAGGGTTTGCTATCACAAACAGTACAGCAAATATCTTCATATTGGATCTTAAAGCATTTCCATAATTATTTCCTTTGAACAAAATCCTAGAAGCAGAATTCCTTGGTCAAAAAAATAAATAAGTAAATTTACATTTAAAATTTTGATATATGTTGCCAAATGGCCCTTCCAAAATGCTGCATCAAGTTTTTATCTTGAAAACAATGTGATTATCCTTCTTTGCCAAACTGGTAGATGACAAGTGTTAAATCATTATTGTTTTAATTTGAGACTTAGGATCTCTCCATGAAATTACAGGCTATGTGATTTCTTTTTTTCCTACAATGCCTGTTCATGTCCATTCCTTTGTATTCTTGGTCCAGAAGAAATTTGTGGCTGAAAAATAACCCATGAGTTACACTTTAAACCAAGTTATTATATAGTTTAACCTTATAATAGCAGAAAAGACACCTCAGGAATCACAAAAGAAGAGTCATATCATTTTCTCTAGCAAAACAAGGCAGAGTTTGGAAGTGGCTTCTCTTTCCCCATAATCCATTTTCTTCCTCGCAGCAGCCTGCTTTTCTTAAATCCTTTTGGGATCTCCTGTAAGTATTTGTATTTTTGAGGTGCTGGTCTTCTTTGCATGGCTTTTACTGGTTTCCAAATCTCAGAGCCACTGTAGCACTTTCTCCCTGGGCTTTAATGAAAGCCACATTGGCATTCTGTGAGGTGTCACTAATTTAATTGCTGAGTACCACAAATCACTAATAATAACACATTATACATGTGTGTCTGTGAGGTCCTCTCCAATTCTGGACTTGGAGTGAGTTTATAAGTTTCTAATTATACATACAACTTCTCAGCTTATAAAGCACTTTCACATTCCTTTATGTATTTTTTATATATAAATGATGTATTACAGAATTGTACACTTGAAAACCTATGTAACTTTACTAACCATTGTCATCCCAATAAACTTTAATTAAAAATAAATAAATAAATAAAATTAAAATATTTAAAAATTCCTTTATTTTATGTGATCTTTATGATTCTGATCACTTGTGAAGAAGGAAAGGGGGAAGGTGTTCTCAGCCTCATTTTACAGAAGAAATCAAAACTCCGAAAGATTAAATCAATTGCCCAAGATCACCCAGTTAATGGTGACAAGATCCTTTGAGTTCTATAATCTTCCAAGGTGTCTAGAAGCAAATAGAAATGTTTATAGTTTCAATTTTATATTGTAATCTTGTAAGATGCTCTAATTCTTTGCCAGTTGTGTGCAATTGAGGTAAGGATTTCCAGAACATTTTTTTTTTTAAAGCCCAGAAACATCAAAGGCATACCATTTGTAAGAAGGAAATTCATGATTTTCTACTAATATGTCAAAATGTAAATTTTAGGTTAAGATTGAGTATATATAATTTATTCCTTTTTAAATAGTCTGTAATCATATGTAAACTCAATTGAAGGTTAATTACATGTATATTTTGGCCTCATTTAATAGGAGTTAAAAGTTCATGTTGTAATGCGTTTATTATAGTGTCAAAGAGGAAAAATTAAATGCATACCAAAGGAAACACAAACAAATAAGATACCCTAGTACAAATGTCTCTCGAAATTCATTAGTTATTACTGAGGAAGCTCCAGTTAGAACCATGTGGTTAGAGCCATGTGGGAAATACTTTGACCGGGAATCAAGAGTGAAAGAAAAGATATCTGCTTTTTATTAAGACCTGCAGTGTGCTATAATTGGATTGAGTTTCTACCCAGACGGCCCCCCTCATGCTGACATCTGCCAAGTGTATGTAAAACTGTGTTGAGGTGTTATTTTCTGTGGCTGTGTGGACACATGTTACTCAGTTAAAAACCGAGGCCTTGGGAGTCCTCCATGCTGATTCCTGCTAACCCACGTTGAGAAAGCCTGTGCCTCCCAACCAGAGAGATGCCTATGGTCTATGCGTTTCACTGTTGGAAAAGACTCAGAATTCTTTAGAGAAGTTATATACGTTTGGTCTTTTATCAGACACAAATCAATGACAAAAGTATAGAATTGAGACTCTCAGAGTCCACGTCAGATTTACTGTACCATTAGCTCTGAAAATGTAAGTCGTAAAACAAAATGTTTCCTTTAAGTGGTGAAATGTTCAAATACATCTTTTAATTCGATTGGTATTGTTCTAAATGAAAAGTCTAGCTTAGACTTACTTACTCAAAGAAAATCCCCCTCTCTATGAAAATTGTTTTTCAAGTATTTTTAATGGATGAGTTCATTATCACATATTTTAATTGGCTACCACGTTTTACAAGTTATTATTAACAATTCATGTCCTCCTTCTCAGACAACAGAAAGATCAGAGTTAATGGAACCAAGGAACCCATAGAGTTTAAATCAAATCAATGGTTTGGAGCGACCGTGAGAGCTCACAGAGGAAAAGTGGTGGTGAGTATGAATTGTGTGCTCATGGATTGCCGTGGAATAAAATGTACACTGAAATGCTTTAGAGCTCATATTTACAAAAATCCTTTCATCTAAGACTATGTCAGACTTTCAAAGTAAGCTTATCAGCATTCTAAAACAGAAATTGAGTGCTTAAAATTAAAGACTGTGTTTAAAGCTATAGGAAATAAAGCTTGTTTTCCAGATCAATGAGATATTTTCAAATATTTCAAAATAACTAAGGAAGATAGAAAAATAAAAGCTATATCTTAAAGAGGCAAATAGTTTATTGCTTAAGATGGATTTAGAGGACTGATTAAAAATTGACCGGAGAAATAGGACTACTATGGTTAGGATTCGTTAAAAGTGAATTGACTGTGATGTCATTCCTCTTTTTTAGAACTAAAGAAAACCTTTATTTAAAAATATAAGTATTAACTATCTGGTTCTCTGAGTACATTAATACTTTTTAACTTTAAAAACTCTCACTCCCAAATAGATATATTTCAGCTTTAAAATGATATAACTTTGTGATTCTATTCTCTTATTATTTTGAGTGATGATACATGTCTAAGTTATTGAGAAATAAATGAAGGCATTAAGCTAATATAGACATTTTTTTGTTGGGGGAATTTTTTAAACTGTAGGCTTTAATTTCCTTATAACAACAAAGCAACAATTTGGCTTTTAGGATTTCTTTAAAGGTGCTTGAATTATGATTTAATAAGTTTCTAAAGAAAATGCCTTACTTTATTTGGTGTGTGGTTAACCATCCCAAAAGATTTTTACATAAAACAGGTAATGTATAAAATACAGTTAGTCCTCCCCAGTTACAAACCCAGCATTTACAATATGCTCTCTGTAGAACTGTATTTGCATTAATACTGTTTTCACAATCCAGAATTGGTAAAAACTTTTTTTATCCTTTAGTGATGTATGACTTACATGAATTACTATTGAAATAGTCGTGTAATGACTATTTAGGATTCAAAAATGTTTCAGGTGCTGTACTAATTTCTTTTTAAGTCTTAAAAATGTTTCTGTAACATAATTGTTGTGTGTTTATTCAATATTTATAGAAGACTTTAAAATCATTGAAAATAAAACAATGCCCCAAGTTCATAATGGTTAATCTGTGGGCATGCTTGCATTTTCAAGGAAATGCGAAGGAAATAGGATAATATAGAGTACATTTCAAGTACCACTGAAATGACCACTGAAACTTAACAGAATCAAGAATTAAATTCTATCTTACATGACAATTATTACAACTGCAAAATGCTGCAAACAGAAGTATCATTTTGAAGATCTAGGTGTCAGGTGTGTACATGTTAAGTTTGGGTCAAAGACTAAATACATCACATCGTGATTTCACATCACTGTAAAACTGAGCAGATATAAAAAGGATAATATTTAGAGCTGACAGCAGGCAAGCACTGGAAAGAATTTTCATGGCATTTAAATGTCTTATGGTGACAGGGAAGGTGAGGCCAGCTGTCATAGCCAGCCACACAGGTGAATGCTTTCACTGCCCAAACCCCTCCTACTTTTCCCCATCTGCTCCTTATGTTAAATGTATTAACCACATAACTTGTCAGTTCACTAAGAGTACCTTAAGACAAGGGAACTGAAATGAATTAGAATTTTTAAATATTGGCAGAGACCTCCCAATATATAGAGTTGCAAAACCAAAACAGCTTAAGCTGTAGAAGCACGTTTTTTAAATTGAGAATGTAAGTTATCTTTACTAAAAGTAATTATACTTTGGACTGATTACAAAAGATACCTCTGGAATCATGAAAGGACTTGAAAATTGGGAACTGCCTTCACTTTTCTGGCATTCTTTTAAGTGTGATGTCATTAAATTAGGAGATAAGCTAGTGGTTCCATATGCCAGGAATTTGTAATTCTGTGTCATTGGAAATGACCGCTGGAATAATCAGATAAAGCACTTAATGGAGGATTCGATCTAGCAAAACAAGTCAAAAGGTGCCTTTGTTTTCTCCGCATTTATTTTTATTGTCTCTCATTCCTAGCAAAATTAATGTGATTTAATTTACTTAAAGAGGATTTCTTATATCTTTTTTTATATTTGGTATCCTTTCAAATATCATCCTCTTGTTAAGAGTCTAAGCTTTTGAAGAAGCGACCAGAATATTTCATTCAAGAATGATGTTCTAATTACTGTAAATTATTTTTGTTTTTATGCAAATAAAAACCATTAAGTGAAAAATAAAGCCAAGAACACGATGATAAGGGTGTCATGTGTCCAAAGAAAGTGATTGTTTAAAAAGTCATAAGATATACCTTCAGTGATCAACTAGGGGAATCCACAAAACAGGTTTTTAAACTTGTCTGCATCCTTTGATTAGAAAGTAAATGTTCTTTTGTGTGTTTTTTTAAAGCAACAATTAGACAAAAAAGGAACTAGTTCTTATTTTAAGACGTCACACTGATTCATTCACTGTTTAAATGACCATTTGCTTTTATGTAGGTCCAATTAGAAAAAACAAAACTGTGATTTTTTTGCGTTGAGGAAATATTTACTTTTGCCAAGTTACTTTTATTTAATGTTAAATCCTCTGGGGGAAAACGCATTCCTTTGTATACATTTAATTGGTTCCAATTCTACGGTGCATTAATGTTAACAAATTGGCTTTGGAAGTTTAATTAACTCTGACTACCAAGGTACTCATTAGCATGCTGGAGGCCAATTAATTCACCTAATCATTTAATATTGTTTGTCACAAATTTAGGTACATTAATCAACAAGTCAAATTAAATCATAGTATGAGGAACCTACGTCAAAAAAAAATATTTATTGCCTTTGATGTTTCCCAGGCTTGTGCACCGTTATATCACTGGAGAACTCTTAAATCCGCACCAGAAAAGGACCCAGTCGGCACTTGCTACGTAGCAATTCAGAATTTCAGCGCGTATGCAGAGTACTCTCCTTGTCGGAACAGTAAGTTATTTTGATTTGTTGAGACTGAAATTTAGCTCAAGACCGTACAGGTAATGTCAGCAGCCCATTGGTAAGGAAAATGAAATGGGGGTAAAGATTACTGACCATTTTCCAGGATGTCTTGCTGTGGCATGAAGACCGAGACACAGAATTCTGCTATCTTCGTCCTTGTGTTAGAGAATTTCTGGTTGTGAGATATTTTGCAGTAGAATTGATTGGGTCCTTGTTGGAGGTCTTAAACTCGCTGTTGGGATTCAAAATTCGCGCTATGATCTGAAGAATGCTGACCACCCACTTGACTCATCAATCGCAAGGATGCTGTTAGTTATTGTAAGAAAATAATAGTAATAGAAAGAGTCACTTTAAAATGGAGCTAGAGCTGCCATCCCTGAGGAACTGCCTTGCCCCTCTTCTGCCTCAAACCTTTGGAATGTTAAAACAAGGCCAAATAACCTTAGGGTTGGGCCTAAAGCAACACTGTGTCCCAAAAAAAACTGTTTGCAAAAATAACAAGAAAGCAGATATTATGACATATGGCTACCTGACTGAAAATTACAAACATTATTTAGAATTAGCGTCACTGTGTTAGATTTTCTGTACCAATTGAAATGCCTTCCTTCTATTCATGTAATTGCTCCCCTTCCCTTTCTCATAAATGTCTTTTGCCTTTGTCTCCTGATCAGAACACTATTTGTTTTTTTTGGCCTGAATCAGTGATGCCCGAATAACTATTTTTTTTTTTTAATCTTAAATAAATGCTTGTTGCCTCTCACTGTGAAAGGCTTTGTATTTTTCGGTTAAGATTAGCATGCTTGGACCTGGGGACACATTGCATATGAGCTCTCTAGTCAGCCTGTGCTCTCAATGGCTGCTGCGTTCTTTGGCAGCTATGTACTCAGGTTATCTGCGTGATACGACTTTCTCCTTTAGGTGTTTAATCCCCATTTTTCAAAAAGACTCGGTACACGTAGAGGCCTCTCATCTGGCGGTTCTAGGAATCTTTCAGTGAAGCATCCTTTAGAGTGAACCTGTGAGTGCCATCTTTGGGGCACTGCTGTTTAATCACTTCGTCTTGGTGGCATACCCAAGGACTTTGGGACATTATTAGTGATTGATGCACTGAGTCCTATTGTGAACTCTCCCATTTTTCTGTGTATCATGTAGGTCACTGGAATTTATCAGGAAGCAACCAATGGATTTTTATTCTTTTTGTTGACAATTCACAAGACCACAGTGAGGAAAATGGCATTAGAAAGAACACTCTAGTGACTGATTTCCAGATATTGATTTTTAAAAACTCAATCCTGAATTGGATTCTCAAAACTGCAAGTAAATTTTCCCCATTTTAGTAACTTTTTAAAATTCAAGATTACTTTAGGCAAAATAATGAACAAGTATAAGAAATAAATCAATAAAATTAAGAATGGATCAGTTATGATGTTTGCCAGATGGGAGGGGAGTTGGAGAGCTGGGTGAAAAAGGTGAAGGGATTAAGAAGTACAAATGGGCAGTTACAAAATAGTTACTGGGATGTAAAGTACAGCATAGGGAATATAGTCAATAATACTGTAAGAACTATGTATGGTGCTCGGTGGGTACTAGACTTACTGGGGGATCATTTCATAACTTATATAAATGTCTAATTACAATGCTGCACACCTGAAACTAATATAAAATAATATTGAATGTCAATTGTAATTGAAAATTTTTTAAAAATTTAAATAATAAAGCACTTAAATGAAATTGTGTTACAGTTTAAAAAAAAAGAATGGGTCAGTGATAATAGAGGGTTAATAAAGAGACGGCTGAGATTTAGAAATCTAAAGGACTCAGAGTGGAACAACTAACTTTGATGGTTTGGGGTGAGGATTTTGGCACAAAGAAAATTGACTTCCTGTTTAAAAATACTAACATAAATCAGCCACTTCCTTACATCATGACAAATGTCAGCTGAAATTAGGATTTTACTTTAAATGGTTTTAAAACAGGGGTTTCTTGTAGATAACGAGACTTAGTTATGTATTCATCATGTTTATTAAACACACTGAGCACTAATTCTACGTTTAGAGACTAACGCTCAGAACAAGAGAAACAAATCCCTGTCTGCAAGAGACTTACATTTTAATGGGGGAGACAGACAACAAACATGTAAATAAATAAGTTGAGATTCAGCAATTCCACTTCTGGATATGTATCTGAAGGAAATGAAATCACTGTCTTGAAAAGACATCTGCATCGTCATGTTCATCGCAGCATGATTTTCAAGAGCCAAGACTTGGAAACAACTTAAGTGTCCATTGATAGATAAATGGATAAAGAAAATGAGGTATATATACACAATGGAATATTATTCAGCCATAAAAAGAATGAAATCCTGCCATTTGCAACAACATGAAAGAGCCTTGAGGGCATTACGCTAAGTGAAATAAGTCAGACAGAGAAAGACAAATATGTCTTTACATATCTGTATGATCTCACTTATATGTAGAATCTAAAAAACAAAAAAAAACAAGATACAAACTCCTGGATACAGAAAACAGATTGGTGGTTGCCAATAGTGGTCGTGGTGAGGAACCAAATGGGTGAAGGTGGTGAAAAGGAACAAACTTCAAGTTATAAATCCTGGGGATGCAATGTGCAGCATGGTGACTATAGTTAATAATACTATATTTTATATTTGAAAGTTACTAAGAGAGTAGATTCTTAAAAGCTCTCATCACAAGAAAAAAAGGAAAAACTTGTAACTATGTGTGCTGATGGATATTAATTAAACTTATTGTGGTGATCATTTCACAATATGTATATATATCAAATTAGGTTGTACACTTTTGACTAATACAATGTTACATGTCAATTACATCTCCATAAAAATTTTTGAAAGAGTAGGGGCCAGCCCGGTGGCTTAGGCAGTTGGAGCTCTGTGCTCCTAACTCCGAAGGCTGCCGGTTGGATTCCCACATAGGCCAGTGGGCTCTCAACCACAAGGTTGCCGGTTCAACTCCTCGAGTCCCGCAAGGGATGGTGGGCTCTGCCCCTGCAACTAAGATTGAACACGGCACCTTGAGTTGAGCTGCCGCTGAGCTCCCAGATGGCTCAGTTGGTTGGCGTCCTCTCAACCACAAGTTTGCTGGTTCGACTCCCACAGGGGATGGTGGGGCTGCGCCCCCTGCAACTGGCAACGGCAACTGGACCTGGAGCTGAGCTGCGCCCTCCACAACTAAAAATGAAAGGACAACAACTTGACTTGGAAAAAGTCCTGGAAGGACACACACTGTTCCCCAATAAAGTCCTGTTCCCCTTTCCCAATAAAATCTTTAAAAAAAAAAAAATTGAAAGAGTAAATAAAGTCCTAATATAATGTTAGGTAATGAAAGTGCTACAAAGAAAAATATAACAAAGCAGGTGAGAAGGGAGCGACATGGCCTGCACAGAGAGAGGAGCTTTTCCACAGGAAGATGAGAAGGGCATCTCTTCTCAAATGACTGTTGAAGTAGGGAAGTGGGGAGCTTTCCAGGCACGGGTTACAGCAATAAGAGCCATATTTTGTGTCATGTTCCACTGAAGGGGCTGTGCTCCTTCCTGTGTTCAGTAAGAAATCATTATTATGCTAAAGATAAAAATCACGTAGAGAGATAAGTTAAATCCCGAATCTTCTCAGAATTAATTGTAGAGCTGAGATTCAATACGGAACTTGTTTCATCAGTTTTTATACCGATGTGCATCACAGTTCTCATGATTTGCTACAGATGCTAACCCATAATAGTAAACAATTGCAGCTAAAATGACGCACCCATCCTTCACGTGCCTCTTGCCGTCGTGATATATCCTTCTTCCCACTAACATCTAGGATAATCGTTTAAAACACTTGTCGCTGCTTCTTGTTCTGCCTTTTTGACTGACTGCCTATGTGATGGGAGAGCTCAGATTAAAATACAGCACGTGGCATCTAGACTGGTGGGGTAAGAGTTGCAGTGTGAGTTTGAACCATTGTCTAAAGATATAAATTATAGGAGGCTTGCATCTTGAGTTACACAGCACATTATAATGCCAATTTCTTACTGTTTATTTTCCTAACTAAAGGAATAGCTTGACAAAGTTAAAAGTGGAGTTTATAGACTGCTGTCAATATGTACCAAAATTAACCCAAAATGGATCAAAGACCTAAACAGAAGACCTCAAACAATAAACTGCATAGAAGAAAGCATAGGTACTAAATTTACGGACCTAGGTTTTAGAGACGATTTTATGGATTTGACCTCAAAGGCAAGGGAAGTAAAAGCAAAAATAAATGAATGGGACTATATCCAACTACAAAGCTTCTGCACAGCAAAAGAAACCATCAACAAAACAAAGAGGAAGCCAGCTGAATGGGAGAAGATATTGGCAAACAACACCTCCAATAAGGGGCTAATATCCAAAATACATCAAGAACTCATACAGTTCATCAACAAAAAACAAAAAATCCAATTAAAAAATGGGCAAAGGCTGGAGCAGACACTTCTCCCAAGAAGACATACAATGGCCAACAGATACATAAAAATATGCTCACCTTCACTAGCTATTAGGGAAATGCACATCAAAACCACAATGAAATACCACCTCACACCTGTTAGAATGGCCATTATCAACAAGACAAATAATAACAAGTGTTGAAGAGGCTGTGGAGCAAAAGGAACCCTCCTACACTGCTGGGGGGAATGTAAATTGGTGCAGCCACTATGGAAAACAGTATGGAGGTTCCTCAAAAAATTAAGAATAGAATTACCATATGACTCAGCAATCCCTCTTCTGGGTATCTACCCCAAAATCTGAAAATATTTTTCTGCAAAGATATATGTGCTCTGATGTTCACTGCAGCATTATTCACAGTGGCCAAGTCATGAAAACAACCAAGTCTCCTTCAATAGATGACTAGATAAAGAAGATGTGGTACATATACTCCTATATACTGGAATATTATTAAGCCATAAGAAAAGGTGAAATATTGCCATTTGTGACAACATGGATGGATCTTGAGATTATTATGCTAAGTGAAATAAGTACAACAGAAAAGTCGAGAACCATATGACTTCATTCATATGTGGCATATAAAACTGAAAACAACAAACAAATAAGACAAACAAACAAAAACTCATATGCACAGACAACAGTTTAGTGGTTACCAGAGGATAAGGGAAGAGGAGGGGGTGGTAGAAGAGGGTAAAGGGGGTCAAATATATGGTGACGGAAGGTGAACTGACTCTGGGTGGTGAACACACATGCAATATATAGATGATGTATTACAGAATTGTACAGTTGAAATCTATATAATTTTACTAACCAATGCCACCCCAATAAGTTTAATTAAAGAAGTGGAGTTTATGTTGAGTTGCAGAATAGCTAAATAAGTTGCCAAGAATTCTTTCAATTATAGTACACATCCATGGTTTTCACGTCCTCCTGGTCTCTAACGATTCTTCCTTCTCCAGTCCAGCCAAGGAGCATACTTCCTGTCTTCCTCAGGAGTTCACAGTTCATTAACACAAAGCTAGCTTGTTCATGAGCATATGGTCCATCTCAGAGAACAGGAACATCAGCAATATTATTTTCGGAAGAGAGTTTAAAGAACGCACTCATGTTCATCCACACCACAAACCCCCTCCCCTGATAACTTGGAGCAATATGGGTGCTAATCTGCTCATTCATATTAATGGTGAGCCTATAGCTCTTACGGTCATTCATAAATCAGGTGGGGATGGTTTACACACACCCTCATTGTATTTTGGAAGCCAACAAAGAGTAGCGAGGGCTCAGCATGATTCCCTGGATTCCTAAGTTTACTCTGGGACATAATTGTAAAGTTTATTAAGTGCTCTGAAATTCCAGGAAGAAAAATTCCTTCAGCTCTCATGAACTATAATTCTAAGAGAAAAAATTGCTTTGCAAAAGAAAGAACCTCACATTTCATTATAGTCACCACTTAAACATTTGAGGTTGGTTATTATTTTCTCAATTAATTTTATGAAAAATTACTATTTTCTCTTAATTTTTTCAGTTTTGAAGCAAAATAATTGCCAACAACAGTCATACTTCTCTTTTGAATAATTTACAATGTTAAAAATACAAAAATCAGTTGATTTTCAAAAGGATTTTTAGAAACGTTTGAGCATTAAAAAAGTATGTCTTAAATATACTCAAGATTACATATGTATGTTTACATTATATATCATGTATTCATATATTTTTCATATATATTTGTATTCATATATATTTCTAGATGCATACAAATATTTACACATGTGAGCCAGAAAAATGGTACATAGGCATTTGAGGTTATAGAGATGAACTTTTAGGGAACTATTTTATAGCATTCATAACTATAAACTACAAAATATTGTTATCAAATAAGGAACAAATTTTGTTAAAATACATTGTAAGGTATCATGCACTTAAAAATTTGTTAAGAGGGTAGATCTCATGTTAAGTGTTTTTATCACAAAAAGCAAACCACGAAAAGCAAGGGACACTAGAAATATTTTAGAAGTGATGAATATGTTTATTTCCTTGATTGTGGTGATGGTATCACAGGTGTATGCATATGTCCAAACTCACCAAAATGTATACATTAAAACATGCAATGTTTTTGTATGTTAAGTTTACCTTAATAAAGCTGTAAGAAAAGAACTTAGCTTAAAAATGCACAAAGCATTAATTGACATTTGAATTAAAAACAGATCTCATCATTGCCCCCCTCCTAACCCCGCAACAAGAAGAAAAAGCAATCCAAAATCCACAGTGTATGAGGTAGAAAAGTATTTTAAAAATATGAAAGGAGCATCTGGAAAGAGTAGGTGATGACAATGCTAAAATTAGCTGAGTAATAGCCAATGGGGGGAAAAAAAAACACACCAGAAAACATTCTAGGGAAAGCTGGAAAGGTCAAACCTATTTCAAGAAGCTTCTGGAACAGGCACATACCCAGTCTATGAATTTTTTTCTGTGATGATGTGCATTTCCTCTCCTGCCATCTTCTTCTAGTTTCCATTCAGGTATATCCTTGATAAGAAAGGAGCAATTATTTACATGTTCATATCTAACTGTGTAACGACTGAGATTCCCCTCTACTGAACTACATTTTCGGTTTAATTTAAGCACTTTAGAAGTTGTAGAAACTCTTTCAAAGTAAAAGTGACAAGTAGTAAATTCCTGATCCTACTGTCCTAGAGACTTTTTAATGATAGTATCATGGGAATTCACATGTCGGGCCAGTCTATGGTTTCAAAAACTGGTGCATTTCGTTAGTGACCTGGATTGGACAGAGTACAAAATAAGCCATTACTAGAGTTTGCTCTCTTGCGAACACTAATATTGCAATGTTCAAGATTCACTGTGACCAGAAATGCAATTTCCAAACTGACCTAACTAATGGCAATAGAATAATGTAAAGTTAATTTCCTATTAGAGATCATAAAAATTGGCATATTTGTTGGTGCCCTCACCGTGGTGACCAGTACGTTTAGCCCTCCCTTCCTCAAGACATTGCTTTTGGGAATGATCTGGCTTCATTCAGAACACACAGTCAATGCAGGAACACATTACTGCCACTTAGAGAACTGAAGCCTATCTGGGAGGTGGAGATTTCATTTCTTCAAATGTGAGTTGTAAAACGCAGTATAATAACTCCAAGGGACATCATTCCTATGGATCTTACTCTAGAATCACAGTGATATTTGGGACAAGAAAATGATGGAAATAGGTTTAATAAATGACTTGGAATAAATTTAAAAGTAAATATAAAACACATATTGATCATTTTAAATGTAGAAGTCTAGAGAGAAAACAAGAGAATATCCTGAATTGGTTATTAAAATACGTCTTGGGAATGATGACATTATAACATCATATATATTTTGATCATTCTAGGTAATGCTGATCCTGAAGGACAGGGTTACTGCCAAGCAGGATTCAGTCTGGATTTTTATAAGGTGAATTCCTTTTTCCTTGTACCTTCTAAATATTGATCTTACCTGATTTTTTTTTTTTTTACCTTCTGCCTCTCGCTTCCACCCTCATCCCTCAGTAACCAGCAACAACAAAAGAACCGTTTGGTATATATCTAGCCTCTTTTGGCAACTCCTTTAAAGTTTTCTGTTTACTCTTTATTTCCACTAATCTATGCATATGATAACCTACTAAAATAGTACAGAAATACAGATGATAAAAACAACCGTCTTTCTTCCCACCCCTTGTGGTAATCATTTTTAAATGAAAATAATCTCAAAAACTCAGTAAAGAAATGTGCTTTTGAAGAGATCACAAGCATCTGTAAATTGTTTTATCTCTTTGCTGTAATTGACCTATTAGATTCAACGTGTGTTAAAATTCACATATCCTTTCCCAAAATTAAACACAGAGCTGTGTAATAAGAATACAGAAGGCAAAGACTCCATGGTTTTAAAGATATAAACTTCATCAACATCTGACGTTTTACTCTCTGTCTTTTCTTCCCCCACTGAAAATTAAAGATGCAGAGTATAGAAGGTGGGGTTATTATATAAGAGAGAAAATTTATATTTGCTAGTCTGGACTTTTTGCTCTCTCCTGGGAAGGGTGGGTTTGCAGATATATATATGGAAAAAAAAAATAGGCATCACTGTGGCCTTGAGATAAATAGGAACCAAATTTTCAATTTTATTGCCAAGGCTCAAAAGACCAGGTCTGCTAATTGCAAAGCACTAAACATGTAGATATTTTGCTTCATTGCAGCAGTGCCAAAAAAACAAAAAACCCTGAACTTATATATTCTCAGGGGAGAGAATTCAACTCAACTAACTGCATCCAATTAAAAGTATTTAATATAACATTAAATAATTGAAAGCAAGAAAGGAAAGGAAATGACCTGTGTGATTCAACTATAAGGGCCTCTTTTAAAAATTGCTTTTTTATGTATCACACATTGTTAGAGCAATCCTTATTAACAATAACTTATCACCCTTTAAGAAAATCACCATCTTTCTTTTCCAATTGTTGTTTCTGTTTTATAGAATGGAGACCTTATCGTAGGAGGACCTGGAAGTTTTTATTGGCAAGGTATGTTGTGTTAGCAGAGAAGAAATGCCCGTTTGTTGTTACTAACAAGGAGATGAAGCAGAGAAACGTTAAATATTGACTTTTTATTATGTGAATTTTATATCCAAATTTATCATTTCTCAAATGTATCAAGCATCATTTCAGTTTGTACTTTGTTATATAAATGATGTTTTAAAGTACAGTGGCAACATAATTCATTTATTCACCACCTGTTTGCTGCAGCTATGCCAGGCTTTGTGCCAGCTGCTGGGGACATAATAATGCACAAAGATAGACATTGTTCCTGCCCTCACAGAGGTTACTATCTGCGGAAAGACCAGGCATTCATTGAATACTCATTCAAGTACCTGAGAAACCCCAGGCATGATACTACCTATGAAGGAAAGGTGTGTCAAGATGGGCCGTGAAATGATAGGAGGCTTTTCCCGGGTGGCTGCATGCAAATGTCCTCTGGCTGACAGGTAGCTGAAGTGCCACCTGTGCTCTGCTGCGGAAGCCCTGAATCCTGGGCAGAATGACATCTGCCCAGAGGGAGTGATTCCCTCTAATTCTTATAAAGGTGTTACATAGGCCAACAGCAGCCCGGCGGTCTACTCATTTGGAAGCAGGCAACCCTGAACTGAGATCTGAACCTCAAGTAGGAAATAACAAGGCAAAGAGAGGAGGGACTGTGTGAAAATGTCCTTTGCAGAACATTTGGTCCAAAACGTCCATGGAGACTTTTGGTCCATGCCAACCCATCTACCTAACCCACGCGCCATGACCAGCTAGGCTGCTGAGGCAGGAAGGGTTATTACTGCCAGTATAGCCACAACATAATTATTGGACCAATAAAATGTAACAGTATTTTTATGCTTTAATCCTGTAACCCCAAAGTGTAAATAAACATTATGGGCTATTTGAACCCAGGGACCTTTTCTAAGCCTGGACCTTTGGGCAGGACCAAATGTCCACTAATTGAAAATGTTCCATGACATAAAGGAGTGCAGGGAGGTGAGAACGGAGGGAAATCAGGGTGACGAAACCACTGGAGAATTTTAAGCTCAGGACACTAGAACCACGTCTGTGTTTTGAAAAGATCGCTCTGGCTACAATATGGAAAGTGGATAGGCGGCTGGCCAAAGTGAAATATCAGCAAACTAGTTAACAGGTTATAGGCTGGTTCTAAGTGTGTAAGGTAAACTAGTTATAAGGTTCAGATGAAGATGTTTGCTTCTTAGAGTGGTGACGGTAACATTTAAAAAGAGGAGAAATTTGAGAGATGCTTTGGAGGCAAAATAAACGGCCTAGATAATAGTTTGGACGTATAGGGGTGAGGGAAGGGAGAATGTCAAGAGTATATTTCTGACTTATGGAATGGTTATAGGTGGACCCAACACACTGAGATGGAGAACACTGGAAGAGCATAGGTTTGGAGTGTGTTGGAGAGGAAAGAATATGAGTTTCCTTTGGTTATGTTGAGTATGAAAATATTTGAGGTATCAAGAATTTTCACCTAAGTATGTATGTATGTATGTATGTATGTATGTATGTATGTATTTTGCAATAATAGATCTATTTTATTAAACAAATGGATGTACTTATTTTATGCAAAACACAGTAACATTTCTTCCTCTCCTCTGCCTCAGGCCACTATAGTAGAACCTCATGTTTATAAAAACACTTTTTCACCTAAGTATTTAGATGTGTGGGTTTAAGCTCAGAGGAGATATCTAGGCTTAAAAAAGAAAAATTACTTGTGTATTGGTGATAACTGAAATCATGGTGTGGACAGGCTGCCTAAAGAGAGATTACAGAGAATACAGACTGAATTATGGCTGTATTAGGACAAAGACAGAGTCTGAGAGAGAGAGAGCTGACTGATGTTGTTTTGTTTTTCATGGAAGGGGCCATGATCATTTTTAAAAGCCAATGGGAAAGATATAGGAGAGACGGATTTATGATAAAATTTTATATGAAATTACTGTGAAGCTTAATTCATACATAGACATCTATGAACGTCAAATAATTAACATTTCAGTCTTTAAAATTGTTTTGCAAACTGAAAAATAATATATTTTATGCAGTGGATCACTATAAAATAAAATTATGTGTTTGAAAGATTGTCTTCTAATTCATTTGATTAATTTCACACAATTCTGTCTTTTCCTTAAATAGAAAAATGTCTGCTACAGATGATTTGCTGAAAATTAGCCATATCAAGGGTACATAGAAGCATTTGTCTGAGATAGATCATTTAAAATTTTATTCAGTCTTAAGATTATAATGTTTACAGAAGCAGCTAAAAGGAAACAAGCAAAGGCAATATGTATATAAGAGGAAGAAAGGGGGTATTTAGCTTTACCCTAGAGAAAATTGGCAAATTCTACAGATATTGTTCCGAAATTCATGTGTAAATACCATTGTCTTAATATAAGAACAGTTATTTCAGGCACAGTCACTTGGAAATATTTATGGCCTCGCTTGGCAGTTTTATTCTTTTCGGACTTCAAATAAGACTGTGGGAATTATGTGTGAATTTTCAAAGAATAATTTGGCTTTAAAATTAATATTAAATGTTAGTCTCTTGAAAGCATTCCTCCATTTTTCCTCCAAAGAGCATGAGATCACATCTTCCTTAGGTGTCCATAATAGACATAGGAACGCTAGAAATTGTAGTGGGAAATTACTGGCCATCTTAATACAATCATATTTCAAGATGTCTGATAGTGACTTTATGTGGGAGTGATTAACCAAAGTTCTTATCCTATCAATATTGGTGGCTATGGATTCCTTTGTTTGCTAAAATTCTGAATCTCACTGGACCTTGCTGCCTGTCATAATGTTACAGTTTAGCATAAAAAGTAAATGGCTCAAAGATTTGCTAATTCCTTCCTTTAACATAGCTGGTATTGTTTTACAATCTCCTAATCACATGATTTAGATTTAATACATATTTTGTGAGAACACAAAAAGTCTTATTAGAATGCCAAAGGAGACCTTTGTTGTAATGCCAGATACCCTAATAGCAAAGCCACGTGACCTTGGAAAACATACTTGAGCTCTTAGGGCCTGTTTCCTCACCTGTAACAAGTTATAATTTGGCTAGATGGTCTCAAAGCTAGATGACATTTCTTCTAGCTAGAATGTTCTAGAATAAAAATTTAATCACATAAATTTTGCTTGCAGGCATTTTCACTCTTAGATATTATTATCTTTTGGAGGTAGAGGGAGTATGTATGGTGAAGGCAGCAGGAAGACAAATAAAATATGTAGTTCATCTTTGGTTCTTCTATCAGAATGGAAAGCCCTACCCAGCTATAACCAATTTCACACTGGAGTTCTAGTGACAGGCAAGAAAATTTATCTTGGAAATACATACAATTCCATGACCATTTTTAAGGAAGTATGTGTTGTTCAGACATTCTGTGTCTGTTGAGGGAGGGCCTGCCTCTTGCATTCATTCAATTGATGTATTTAATTCGTTTGAATGCAGGTCAGGTGATCACTGCTAGTATTGCCGACATCATTGCAAATTACTCATTCAAGGATATTCTAAGGAAATTGGCTCGAGAAAAACAGACAGAAGTGGCTCCAGCTTCCTACGATGATAGTTACCTTGGTGAGATCCATTGCTCAAGATATTTGTGGTTTCTCAATAGACAAACATTAAATATAGAGACAAAATTTATCCCTCAGTTACCTGATATTATTTGGTATTTTATGCACGTTTTCTTTTCTTATTACCTCAGAGTGGACTCTTTTCTTTTCTTTTGATTCAGTCATGACACATAACCTACATGATATGAAAGCTATTTTATAGGCTCTCTAAACAATCTCTTGCATATAAGATATTTTGCCGGTAGTGAGTAGTGTGGATTAGTGGGGCTGCCTGGTACTACACAGGCAATATGATAGCGGCCTTTCTGGTTTCTAGAGCAACCGCAAGAGACATTCCAGTTGGTAGAATGACCTCAAAATTCATTATGTACAATATCATTTCATCACTACTGTTTCTTACCTTTGGTATCCTATTGGCATTTTGATTGCTCAATGAATTTCTAAAATTTATAGCTAGGTCTTGTCACCTTAGGTCTTGTCACCTCACCTCACTTTAGAGCTAAATGAAATTTGTGGAAGACCGTCATTAAATGAATTAGGAAGTAGGCCTCGTTGGTGATCAGACATAGCAAAACCTTTGCACAAAGGATACCTTTAAAAGTATCATGTCTGATCACCGTGAATCAGTGACCTTAAAATCCAGTGGCCGCCATTTACAATTTAAGGTGGGGTATGAAGCATTCCTGCTTTAAAAAGTGACTTCAGAGACTGACTGTGTGGCCACACTCAGAAGTAGGGGGTCTATTGAGCCTAGAGGATTTAGTACAAAAGTGTTCATATTGGTTCAATTAATGTTTCCCTTTATAGAACCCTAAACTTTTATGTTATAGCATTTGTTGAGATTTCTATACAAAGCAGTACTATGGTAGTTCTTTCAGTTTTCTAGATATAGAGCTCATTGGTAAAGCCTCATAAACTTGTAATTAGTTTGTCTCTTTTCTTTAAAACAGGATATTCAGTTGCTGCTGGGGAATTTACAGGAGATTCTCAGCAAGGTGAGAGACATTGTTCAATGTAAGTCCTTTATAAAACATGGGGATAAGGTAAAATGATCTAAAAAGACCTTTTACAGGTGTAATTTTGTTTGCTACACAAAATGTATATAAATAGAATCCCAGGATGTATATGATAATATTTTGTAGGAAAAAAGTACACTTTGGCACAGATTTTTAAGTCTCAAAGGATTTCAGAAGACTGAATACCAATCTTTACAAATCTAGTTAAGCAATAAAAATTAGTCCAGTAGTCCCAAGTTAGGAATGAAAAAAATACAGATGATTAAGTGACTTAGACAAAAGCCATGCTGTTAGTGACACATCAAATGTGAGGAATCAAGATCCTTCATTTTAGTTTCTGGAATCTCATATCAGACATGTTCAAATTAAACTCTCTATCCAACAACAGCCCAACATCTCCACACTATTTCCTTTTTCCCTTTGGAGATGCCCAAACCTAAAATAACAGAACAAACTAATCCATATTCTCATATATGCCCCTCACTTTTTGTTTCCCCACCTCTGATTCTGTATCCATCCTCACTTTCCAGTGGTCAAATACTGCTTGTTTTTTTTTTTTTGTTTTGTTTTGTTTTGTTTTGTTTTGTTTTGTTTTTTTTTGGGGGGGGGGGGTTAGGTCCATTTCAAATGTCATTTCCTCCAGAAATCCTTCCTTAGTTTCCCTCTTTAAACTCCTATATCATCTCATTTTTCCTTTTTTAAGGCATTTACCATTCATTCATTCATTAAATATTTTTTGAGCACCTGCTACATACCAGGCTATGTGTGAAGTGTTGAAGACACAGAGGCGAATAAATGGTCCTTAATCTCAGAGTTTACAGTCTAATGGGGCTGACAGACATTAAACAATGAGCACAAATTATCTGATGAAAACACTGTAGTAAGTGCTAGGGTAAAGTTCTAAACACAGAACTAATCCCATTCATGAGAACTCTACGTCCATGATCTAATCACCTCCCAGAGGTCCCCACTTCCTCATATCATCATACTGGGGGTTGGGATTCAGCATATGAATTTCACGGGACACAGACATTCAATCCATAGCAATACCTTTCATATACTAGACAATAAATGGTAGCTTTGACTTTACTACTGATATTTAAATATTTATTTATTTATTTAAATACTGATATTTAATACTCAACCAGCAATCAATATTTGCAATTTTCTATCTTGTTTCATATGAACATAACTGTTTTTCACTAATGTGTTTTAACTAATTCACAAATAATTAAGAGTAAATGAAATATGGCCATCTTTAGGAATCATCACAGCTCTTTTAGTGGTTTCATGTGGACAAGACATTTGTAAAAATAATAATAAATGGAGCCACTTTAAAATGGAGTTGGAGCTGCCATCCCAGAGGAACTGTCTTGCACATCTTATGCCTCAAACCTATGGAATGTTAAAACAGAGCAAAATAACCTTTTGACTGGGTCTAAAGCAACATTGTGTCCTAAACAACTGTTTGCAAAGATAACCAGAAATCAGATATTACGACTACCTGACTGATGGCTAATGGACTGAAAATTAAAAACATTCTTTAGAATTAGCATCACAATTTTACCTTATCTGCACCTATAGAAATTCTTTCCTTCTGTTGATGTAATTGTTTCCCTTCCCTTTCTCATAAATCCTTTCACCTCCTAATCAGAACAGTATTTGTGTTTTTGCCTGAATCAGTGCTTCCCCAATAGCTATTCTTTTGGATTCCAAATAAATGTGTTGCCTTTCACTTTGGTCTTTTCTGTTTAGGTTAACACATACAAAGCAGAAATTCATAAAAAAAAAAAAAAAAAAAAAAAAAAAAAAAAAAAAAATTGCTGTTACATGGATGTTGAAAACAGTTGTTTTTTTTTAAAGAGCATTTTTCTTTTAAATACAAGCTAATTCGTAAAGGCCCTCTCTTTCCATAATTTTCTTCTTCAAGATACTAAAAGACAATTTATTGTCGTAGTTAAAACTATAGACCATGACTTTGCCACTTACTAGGTCTATGACCTAGTTGCCTAACATTCCAGTGCCTCCATTTCTTTATTCCTATAGAAGGATGATGATGGTGATGATTGTATCATCTATCAAAAGATTCTTGGGGGCAGCCAGGTGGCTCAGTTGGTTAGAGCACGAGCTCTGAACAACAGGGTTGCCAGTTCAATTCCCATATGGGCCAGTGAGCTGCGTCCTCCACAACTAGGTTGAAGGACAACGACTTGGAGCTGATGGGCCTTGGAGAAACACACTGCTCCCCAATATTCCCCAATAAAATTTATGTATAAAAAAAGATTCTTGTGAGGATTAAATGAGTTAATCCTATATATTCATAAGACGGTGCAATACCTGACACATAAAAGCACTATTTAAATATTGGCCATAATAAGGACCTTTGGGTTAGGGACCATCATAGACAGAATTGAATAGCTATCACCTTTATAAAGTCAGATCTTAAAATCAATAATTTAGCAAAGGAAAGTGCAAAATGTGCCAAGTAAGTTTTAAACATGGAGCTAGGCTCTTGTTGGAAAGCTTTCCAGAAGAGCACACAGTTCTCACCCAGGGAAATTAATGATGATACATGACAACTCATCATGTGGAAAGATGGTAGAAAATTAGAATTTTCCATCGGATCTCAGAATATCTAGAAAATAGATACAAATTTTAAGTGATTTGCAGGTCTCTTAAAGTAAAGGCACTAGCAGAGTTCATGATCTGTTCATCAGAACACTCCAAGTCCAAGGATGCCCATATTCACTATTTACTTACTTAGACAAGAAGGAATCGGAATTCTATGAAAAACAGTGAGCAACTTGATGTTCAAAGATGAGAGATTCGTAATACTGGATCCTTATAACTCTTGGGGGGACTTCATGGCATTTGAACCCCTAGTAATTATATGCAAAATTTTATATATGCGTGAATTTTTCTGGTGAGAAGATGCATCACTTTCATCTAATTTTCAAATGTGCTCAAAAAAGGTCCTCCATTCTCATTTTAAAATGAGGTGTGGTGAGCTAAGGCCCAAGAAATTGATCTTTCCCTAATGAATCCTAGGAAATTCATTTAATATGATGGGAAAAAAATATTGATTTTGCTGCCAGCTCTTGAGTTCTACTGCTCACTAACTATGTATGGTGACTGAACCTTTCTAAGCCTCGATTTCCCAACCTGCCAAAAAGGGACAACTTTTGAGAGGTTCAGTGAGGGAAATATTATAAAAAAACATGGCACATTGTCCAGTGGGTAGAAGACATTCAATAAACCCTGGCTTCCGTTCTGAGTCTCACCAGGGGGGTTGATGTCCACATCATGTATTTTGAGGCCAGAGATCTAAAACTTTCCTGCACATACTTATGATATTAAGAGACCTCTAAAGGTTTTGCCACGAGTTATTGAAATGGTTCTAAGAACAGTCTCCTATTTTTCCTTCCCACTGAATATTTAGGCAGATGAGTGACAGTTCTCCTAACTTGCTTCAGATTCCAATCAATTTACTGGCTCGATCATTTTTAAACAGTTATGAACACTTTTAATCAATATTACATTTAATAACGTCTTAGTGTCGTGGCCATATTAAATTACAGACTCCAAAGTTCCTGAGTATGATGATGGTTGATGTGTTTCAAAGAAAACATCAGTGTTTGTGGGATGTGAGATGTAGTAGTTGCCATGTATATCAAATGGCATAATTTCTCTTAATCTTTCCTGGTTGACAAACTGGTTGAAATCTTTCCTGGTTGAAATCAAGCAACTCCATTACTTAATTCCTAAAAAACAGATTACTGAAAACCAAGCAGTGTGCTACCAATTCTAACAGCTTTCCTGACCACCTATCCAGATAGCTTAGTTTTTCTGAACCCCGTTTCATTGTTTAAGGACTCACTTCCCCTTTCCTCCTGTTGCTACAGTTGAACTGTCCATGCTCCTATTTAAAGCTAATCATTCCACTTTGCACCAGATCCCACCCCTTTTGTGACTCAGAGATGCGACTCTAGCAATTCTTGATTCTCTGTCTCACATCATCAGTTTTTTCCCTTCTTATGGGATCACTTCCACCAACATACAAGCACACTCTTATTTCTCCCATATTAAAAAATCTCTTATCCCACTTTCCTTTCCAGCTACCGCCTGTATTTCTCTGCTTCAAAACAGCCCTCACTGTTCTCTGCCTGTATCTCTGTCTGCTAGTTCTGCAGCTTCCCTTCTCTTAACGTCACTCCTATTAGAACAGACCACTATCCCTCTAGTGAAACTGCTCCTGTCAAGCAAACCAGAGGTCTCCATGCAGTTCATCTTCCGAGACAAACAGGAGCATTTGCCAGAGTTAATCCATCCCTCTTCATTTCTTCCCTTGCCTTCCCAGACACTGGCAGCTCCGTCTCCCTCTGTTTTACTGGTTCCTCTCTAGTTTCCCTCACCTCATTCACGTGTTCCAGGGTTAAATATCTGGACTCTTTTTTACTCTTTGAATTCTCTTTGGATAATCTCATCCAGTCTCACTTACTTCTCCAGCTTACACTGAATTCCAAGTTCATGTATCCAGTTCTCCACTCAACATCTCTATCTGAATAGCTATCCTAAACTTAATGAGCTCGTAACCGAGCTTAGGTCTTCCCACTGACACATGCCCTACCCTCCGTCATCTCCGTTTCAGTAAGTGGCAATGCCAACCTCCCAGTTACTCAAGCCAAACACCTTGAAGTCAGCCTTGAACTGTGCTCTTTCTCTCATACCCCATCTATATCTTACCCATGAGCAAAGCCTGCTAACTAAACTCTCAAAATAAGACCAGACTCTGACCCTGTCTCATCTCCTCCACGGCACCTACGGATCCAAGTCCCCATGGGCATTATTGCAATAACTTCCTAATTGGCGTGTGTGTGCTCCTCCTTGCCCTCCTGTGTTCTACCCTAAACCCAGCAGCGAGAGTGGCCCTTTAGAATCAGACAGCAGATCCTGTCATTTCTTTGCTCCCAATGATGTCCCAACGCATTCAGTCTAAAATCCAAGTCTTCACAATGACCTAAAGACTCTAATCATTAAGCTACTAACTACTTTGACCTTGACTCCTACTCCTCTACCTCTCAGTCCCTCTACTCCAGCCACCCTGGTCTCCTTACTAGCCTTTGAATACGCCAGACACACGTGTACCTCAGGACCTTTGACTCATTCCCTCTGACTAGAACATATTTCTCCGCAATCTCCGTAATATTTACTTCCTCACTTTCTTCAGTCTTTGCTCAAGAGTCACCTTCTCTAAGTCCTTCCGTGACCACCCTAATAAATCACAAGTCCTTCTTCATCCCAACTCCAGCAATCGCTGTACCACGGTACTGCTTAGTTTTCTCCACCAACCTTATTGGCTTAACTGCTTCTTCCAACTAGAGGATTGGCTCCATGACAGCAGGCAGTTGTGTCTGTTTTGTTCACTGCATATCCTGTCTGCCTGTAAATATTTGTGGTTTAAATGAGTTAATTTACTATGGACAAGTCCAACATCTAACCCCAAAGGCGTCCTCTCTGATTATTAATGGTAACCTCAGGAGCACCCAGCTCTGCTGGAGTTCGGCACACCAGGGAGAGCTCCTGATGGAATTTGTGCTCTCTCCTCAGGGGCAGGATTGGAGGAAGAGGAATTGAATCAAAGGGGGCTCTCTTCCAGGCCCTTCTTCTTTAAATTAAAATTTTAACCCCAATGAATCAAAGAATAATTTAGGTTTACAGAAACAAGAGCTGGAATGATCTTTGATAAACAGCAATTCCAGCTCCTACCTGTTGAAGGTGCCTGAAAAAAATTAGGTTCAGTGACTTATCTCAAGTATACAGCAGAGCCAAGGATCAAAACCATTGCTTTCTGAATCTGGAGCCAGATCTCTGTGCCTTGGGAGACGCTGCCGCTTTCCACCAGAGTTGTTTCCTGTGTGTCTATAGTTGATTAATTGATGCTTCCTTCTGGGGGTCACCTTGGCTGCCAGGTTGTGTCCTAATTCTGCTGCCAACAAACAGTTCCAGGGGCCAGACTTGTATCACCTAGGCTATGTGGCTTTTCCTTACGCAATCGAAGCTGTTTTAACATGGTAGTGTGACAGGAGCTGTTAGTATTTACATTAGTACTGAAGATGTCATCACGATAAAAACTGGAGTAATCAAGGTTAGAGGTTTAACCTACAAATCACACACAGACCTGAGAAGCCAGGCGTATGTTCTGGAGGCAGAAACACATGGAGACTGGTGATGGAGACTGGTAAATCTCAGAGTTTGACTTTTGGTCTTCTGTTTTCTATTGTCTATAGCAGAAGCAAAATCCCATGCAGGCAAAACCATGACTTCAAACTTCCAGCTTCCTACATGATGTACTCATTTAAAAAGCACTATCTTTAACTGGTTTGTTGTATAGCTTTAAAGTATATGTGTAATTCACCTTCTAAATAACAATTTTTCTCACCAGAATTGGTTGCTGGAGTTCCAAGAGGAGCACAGAATTTTGGATATGTGAGTATGAAGAATGCACTACTGGATATTTTCTTATGTATGCAAAGAAATGTTTTGTTTCATACAACTTTCAAATCTTTTTAAATGCCCTTTAATAGCAAACCCTAATGGATCCATGCCTATCTCCTTCCAAAAAGAGGCCCGATTTTTTTGTTTTTCTGATCTAAGTGTGAGATCAGCTACATAATCAGTAAGACCCGGTGTCTAATGAAAATGCAGGGCACCTTGTTCAAAATTATTAAGAATTTCAGGTCAGTGATAGCTGGACATTAAACCAAGGGCAGGGTTCATCTGAGCCTGGGGCCCGTTTGACTGCACAGGTCACACACCCATGCAGCCAGCCTACCTTTGTACATAATCTAGGAATAATTGCAGAGGATCCCATTGTTGATGGGATCAACACGTTAATATGTCTTCTATGGTAGAAATGATAAAATCAAGTGTTATTGCCCTAGGGCAGGAGTTTTCCTAGGGCTGCCATCACAAATTACCACATACTGGGTGGCTCAAAATACACAAATTTATTCTCTCAAGAGGCCTGAAGTCTGAAAGCAAGGTGTCTGCAAGGTCACATTCCTTCCAGTGCATCTAGGGGAGAACCCTCCTTGCCTCTTCCCACTTCACACAGCCCTGCCTTTCCTTGGCATCCGGCAGCTTAAACTCCATTAGTGGCTTGGTTTTCATATGGCGTTTGTCCATCTGTATCCATGTGTGTCCTCCCTTTTCTTACAAGGACACCAGTCATTAGATATGCGGCCCACCCTAAACCCAGGATGATTTTATCTCGAGATCCTTAATTTATTTCAATTGAAAAGACCCCACTTCCAAATAGAAACATGGAGTATTCAAACCCACTATAACTAGTTACCACACAAATAGGAAAAGAAGATAAATAGGTTTATGGAAAGAAAAACTTTTGAAATAAAAATATTTTAAATATTTTCTTTTCTTTTTTAATTCTACAAACCTGGTAATATGTACAGAGTTGGGGTTGACAGAATAGAATTTAAAGGAATAATTGTGCTATGTGAATAACATTAAAATTGCATTTTTTGCAAAGAGCCATAATCTCCAATCTCTCACAGTAGCATGTGCACAAAAATCCTGATTAGATCAATTAACTGACCATCAGATTAACTGCTCTCAGTATTCTTGAATTCAAATATTATTTCTCCACTTCAGAGTAGTAAGCATGCATTTTGTCTGAAAGGATCCCAGACTTAACCCTAAACAAAAAGTTCAACTGGATTCCTTTAAAGATCATTCTCATGGCCTTACATTTTTATTTTATATATAGCTAACCATTTATCAATCTTCTGCAAAATTTAAAAATGATTTAAGTTATTATTATTTTTTTCTCCAATGCTATAGCAAATAATGTAACCTATCTAATTTCTGTAATTTCAGGTTTCAATCATTAACTCTACAGACATGACCTTTATTCAGAATTTCACTGGTGAACAGGTAAAGACATTTTAATATCAAATAATTACTGCCACTAGGTACTAATAGCATATAGTAATACTTATATCATTTATTCGTTCATAAAATAAAATATTTACTGTGCACCTACTATGTTCTGGAAGCTGTTCTAGGCACTGGGAATAAAACCAAGATCCCAACTTTCATGCCGCTGGGAAAGGGAATTGGGGAGAAGACAATAAACAAACAAATAAGTGCCCATGATAATTTCAGGTAGTGGTAAATCATAAATAGAGAATATGATTCTTAAAAGCCAAAATACCACTAACTGCTAGGATCTGAGAGGGACCCCGTTATATTGCTGGGATCTGAGAGGGACCCCGTTATATTGCTGGGATCTGAGAAGGACCCTGTTATATTGCTGATATCGGAGAAGGAGCCTGTTATATTGCAGTCCTGTATGTAGTGTACGTACTGGTGAGTTCTGGATTCCCGCCTTCCTCTGAGAAGACACAGGCTTCTCGTAGGTCCCACTAGTGGTTGAATCAATGGGCCTGGGCACTGCCTCCCTTCCTCACTGTGACTGGAGCCCTCCCTTGATCCTAACATTAAACGAGGTTGACAAGCTACCTGGTTCTGCTCCCTGCCTCCCAGTGAGGAAGTGCTCCATACTCAGTCACTGGCTGAGGTCTTATTAAGAATGGGCCAACTTTCTGAAAACAGGCTTCTGTCACTCTCCTGATGTAACATGGCCTGGGGTCACATTCATCAACTACCCTGCATTTCCCTGGGTATTGTGACCTGTGGAAATTCACCACATTTCTTTAACCAATGAATGTGGTACTGCCATCTAAGGGAGCCAATCGTGAGTTGAATTAGTTTCTTTGGGCAACCAATTTTCTCTCTTAGCTACCAACCCAGGTTACGGAGCTTCTAGCAAGTCTCACATTTTAATCTGGCCAAGTTACATCTTGGCCTTCTGGATTATGGTATGAGATACTGAAAAATGCTCAACTGTTAGCGAGAGACATAAATTTGGAATAACACATTTGTCAAGCAATTTTGATTAATAGAGTTTTTCAATGAACACTGAACATTTTTTACATTCCTCCTCTTGCCCCCAAAATTGGGGCTTTAGTTTATCCATTATTCTGCAGTTTCAACAAAACATTTAACGATGTCTCTCATGATACTTTTGTGGTAAATATGGAGAAATAAGGCTGGGATGATAGTGAAATTGGATGGATTTATGAACTTTGAACATTATTCCCAAGTGGTGATAATTAATGGTTTAATTCATTAAACCATTTGGCAAGACTTCTTTGCTCAGATTCACTTTACATTTTTTAATCATTATAAGCTTTTTAACACTGTTAAATAATTTGGCCTTTCTATAATTTCTCATCCTCAATGCCACCTAGTTCTGCCATCTTGAACCTCAGAACTTAATACATCATAGATGAAATTCCTCTGAGTAAAGGCCATACAACACTACACCAGGAGTAAGAATTTCACACAATGTATGTTTGGAATAGAGAAAAGAGGTGGGGGAATTGAATTATTGTGCAACACTTGTTAACTCATGTATTCGTTCTCTGCAGAGAGTACTGGCAGCTGCTTTAAGCAAGGCCTTGGTCATGCAGGGCCGACGGAAGGGTGAACAACACAGACCAAAGTCTCTGCCTTCTGTGGAGCACTCTTTCTAGCGGATTGTGGCTGATTGGGCACTAAGTCACTAAAGCATTGGATGGCAGAATATGGAGACAAAAAATCTTGACAAGCTGAAACTATGGGCCAAATCAGAAAAGATTACAAATCTTGAAAGCATAGGTTGAAAAACAAAAATTTAAGAGCTAGAATACGGGAAAGATGATGGCACTCTGATTAGTTACACTCAGTGTACTCATAGGTTCGGATGTTTTCTTTGGTATCTCTAAGAAGGAGGGGCCCAGGATGGTGAACCAGCTGAAAATATTTCCATATGAGATTTCGTGTGGCAGTGGAATTCGATTTATTCTGTGAGGTTCAAGATTGCAGAAGTAGGCAGAATTAAGGACACGTAGTTATAGACAGATCAGTGTTTAGCAAAGAAAATTCTAATAACTGAGACCACAAATTGAATGGGCTGATTGTTGAACATCTTCAAAGGGTGTCCAAGCAGACGTCAGGGGTATCGAGGGGAAAATTATGCATTGGGTCAAGGGTTAGCCTAAATGACTCCAAGACTCTGTCCACATCCAAGAGTCTGTGAATTTAAATGCACAAATGTGCTGCAATGAGATTAATCTTTCAGGAAAAATTGAGACATGAGTATAAAAGTGATATTTTTAACACAAAGTATGTCCTCTTATGGTTTTCCTTTGCAGATGGCATCTTATTTTGGATATACAGTTGCTGTATCTGATGTTAACAATGATGGGTAAGTTAGTGAGAGCTTCCTCACTTACCATGTATTATACTCATCCATAAAAATGTTATATTTCTTCCTTGATGAAATACATCCTTCTATACTTCCTCAACAAGATAGAGGCTCTCTTGTTTTAACGTTTTTTTCTTTCAGAGCAACAGGATACATCTACTAAAGAATCCTCTGTCATCCTAGTTTATGTCTTTACTGAGATTTTCCAGCAGTTTTCTACTTCTAGAAAAGGACTATTTTACTTCATGTTGTCTTCAATTTTATGAATTGAATAGTCCTTAACCATACAAAATCCACAGCTGTTGAAGAATCTGCTCATCTGTCTCTCTTCACCCCCTAGCACATGATACATTCATTAAACATTTGCACATAAATAAGTATTTTTTTCTCCTGACATTGCTTTAACCAACAGACTAGTAAACACCCATAGAAGGGATGAAATAATAATGCTATTTTTTAAAGACTATATCAGTAAATGACAATTGAGCTTGGACCAAACAAGATGATAAGTTATGGTTGTGTTTGAGTCATTACTTCAACAATAAATTATTATTAAATATCTCTTTGATTCACTAAAAGCACCTAACTGACAGATAAAACAAATGACCAAATAAGAAAACTAATAAATTGAGATGAACTGATTATCCATCCAATTAATATTGTTGGAGCACTTACTAGGTACCAGGCATTGTTCTTGGCGGCCAGGATATAGTGGTGAGTAAGGCAGGACAGTTTTCTCCTCTCACAGAGCTCACATTTTTGTAAAAAGCAAATACCTGAGGAACCCTGACTGTGTTCCAAGATACAGGCTAAGTACTTGAGGTTCATTATTGACATTAGCTGTGACCTGCGTAAAGCTAGAAATGCACTTTATACGTCACACGGTGGCATATGATTAGAGATACATTTAGTAACTTTTGTACCTTTTGGAAAATACCTTTTTGATATTCTTTCATTGAATGTGTATTTCCCAAGTATCTACTATACACTAGTACAGTTCTACATGCTGGGATACAGCAGAGAACAAAATAGAAAACCCCACCCTCATAAAGGTTGTATTAGAGTTGGGGAGGTATGGACGCTACAGACAAAAAATGAACAAGTCAAGTCGAGAGCGTGTTAGGTGGTGATGAGCACCATGTAGGAAAAGAAAGAGGCTGAAAACAACCAAACTGTCCTTCGACAGGTAAACAGATTAATGAACTGTGGTACGTGCTGGCAATGTAATATTTATTCAGTGCTAAAAAGAAAGGAGTTTTCAAACCATGAAAAGACATGGAGGAACCTAAAATACATATTACTAAGTGAAAGCAGCTAATCTGAAAAGGCTACATACTGTATGATTCCAACTATAGGACATTCTGGAAAAGGCAAAACTATGGAGACAGGAAAAGGATCAGTGGTTGCCATGGGCTGTGGGGGAGAGAGAGATACACAGACGGAGCCCAGAGGGTTTTTAGGGCAGTGAAACTGTCCTGTATGACACTATAATGGTGGGTACATGTCATGCATTTGTCAAGAGCCATAGAAGGTACATCACCAAGCGTGAACCCTAATGTAACCTATGGACTTGGGTGATTATGATGGGTCAGTGTAGGTTCATCCGTTGTAACAAATGTCGCCGTCTGGTGGGGATGTTGGTAACGGAGGAGGCTGTGCATGGATGCTAGAGAGGGAGCACATGGGACCTCTCGGTACTGGCTGCTCCAGTTTGCTTTGAACCTAAAACTGCTCTGAAAAATAAAGTCTATTAACTAAATTTGCAAGAACAAGAACAGAAGGGGCATAGGGACCATGGGGAGGTATATGATTTTAAATCAGGTGGGTAGGGAAGGCCTGGATGTTAAGCTTACAACTGAGGAAAGACACGAAGAAGGTGAGGAGGCAAGTCACGATGATATATGTGGAAGAGTGTTCAAATTCCTGGAGGTGGAAGCTGCTGGCATGATCTAGAAACATCAAAGACATAAGGAGAGGTCGCAGTGGGCAGCGGGTTCATGAAGGTTTATGAGCACTGCTTTCCCTCTAAACGGGTTTATCCAGTGCCACCCAGACTCCACCCTAGATAGATGAATCTGTTTCCAAGAAGGACACCTCATCTCATGAGCCCCTGGACAATTCTGAGTGAGGCAGTGGCTTGCTCCACCTTTGGTTTTAGCAGGTACGCTGTGTGTGCAGGGTCTCGACGGCCGGAGGCCTTCCGGGAGCCCGTTGCCATAAGCCAGGTGAGGCAGGACAGAGGCTTGGACCACAGCCATAGCAGTGACAGGAAGTAGAAGTAGCCATGCTCTGGAGAGATTTCAAAGGTATATTTGAATGCCAACCTTATCCTAGAAGCAGATAATTTGAAATCAAATTGCTTTCATCTTCAGCTGCCTGGGTTGTGAAAAGAAAGTAACCATTAGGACCACCACTCACCATTTCCAACCTGGATGAACTGTATTTGTCATCAGAGTCTTTTAGTAATTTAGGAAGAAAATTGCTCAAGAGGAACTTGAGTCCTAAACTTGGCATGTTGTCCAGATTTAAGAAGCCTATTCTTTAGGGAAAACAAAAAGTCCCACAGTGGCCTCTGGAATATGCGCAGACATATTTTTCTCAACAGATGGTGACACGACAAGGCCAAGGGCTTTTCCCTGGAAGCCACAGAACATTTTCTAGGACATAGATTAACTCAGTATGTTCCCTTCCATGGTTCACTCAGTTTTGAATCCTTTCAACTTTCCCCCAGTTTCACAATACGCCCTGCAGGGCACTGTCTCCTTCCTGAAAACACATGCATTTTAGTCTATAGCAAAGTTTTGTGACAATGTTTATAGTACTTTTTTTTTTGCCATGTTAAGAAGAAAAAGAAAACTTGTGAGAAAAGAACCTCATTGGTTTCCTGCCGATCAAAACAACATGGTAGTAACAAACACAGGAATTTTCCAGTGATAATTTGGTCTTTTTTGATGTTCTTAAAAATTGCTATGCACGTTATTTCTTTCTTATTAGTCAGTATATTCTGAATTCTTTAGACTGCATTGAAAAATACATTCATTATCTTAATATTGCTATTTTTAAAAATAAAGTGCCCACAGATTCTCAGCCTGTATGTAATTTGCTGTTTTAAATTACTTAGATGCTCCATTAAGGTCCTAGTAGAAGAGAGTGTGCTATGAAGCCACTGAGAATCTTTCATCCCAAATAAATATAGACAACTCATGTGAAGACTGAGATTACGATAATGAAGATATAATCTGCCATTGTCTTTGTAGCACTTGTGTTTCTAGAACAATCACTTGATATTGTTGGCTTTCAAATAGACACAAATGGGGAAAACATAGCCGCTTGTGTTTCTGGGATTATACTTGATCCCAGGATGGGGGCTGGAAAACGACTAGTAACAGTGACAGCCAGTGTCCTCACTGCCCTGGATGGGTTCTCATCCTCAGGGAAAGTACAAAACAACCCATCTGGGAAGAGACGTAAACCTTCAGTCCCTCAAAAATCTCAGCAGAACAAGAAAAGAATTGCAGTAGATCAGGTGTGTGGCAGTGACTTTTCCTAAACTCCAGGATGACTCCATGTCAGACACATGTGGCCTTGTTCTGAGAACATGGGCTTTTGTCATTCTCAATTTCTGACCAGGTTTGCAGCAGAGAGCCTAAGGTTACATGGGATTTGCAGCAAACATGAATCCTTATGTCAAAGTTTTCCTGGATATATATATTTGGTCTCCCCAGTTAGCAGTTTCAAATGCAGATATCTCTATTCTCCAATGAAACTATTGTTGAACTTAATATGGCTATTAAGTAACACAATTTTATCATGTATGATTAGCAGACAATTTTTTTTCCTTTTAAAGTGTCTTCATGCAAAAGATGTCTCATAACATATGACGAGTCATACTACAATCCCGTGAAACTGTCTAAAATTCACCTATAAGGAAACTGAGGCACAGAAGTCAATGAATTGCCCAAGATCACACATTAACTAGGGGAAGGTCTTGATTAGTTCCTGGACCTTCTGCTGATTTAACCAACACATTTTGTTTTTTCTATTTTTCTCTATATACAGAGAATTCTTTACTAAGCTCTATAAAATATATAATTTCAGTCTTCAAGGGTTTATCATCTGTAACTGCTAGGAATTTTCAATCTAATGAGTAAAATAACCGGCATGCCTCTCACTTACTTTTAAAAGTTGGGAAATGGGGTAAACTACATAGTATATTTGGAACTGAAGAAATCCAGTAACCTTTTTTATTTTTCATTTTTATTTTTTAAAATAAAAACTGTTTATATTTAAGGTGTACAACATGTTGCTTGACATACGTAGTGAAATGAACTACGTCCAAGCTAATGACTATATCCATCTGTGTAATCCATCTATATCCATCGCTCACATAGCTACCTTTGGAGTGTGTGTGTGTGTGTGTGTGTGTGTGCGTGTGTGTGTGCACACATGGTGACAGCTTCCGAGATCTACTCTCTTAGCAAATCTCCAGTATACAATACAGTATTGACTATAGTCACCATGCCATACACTAGATCTCTAGACCTATTCATCCGATATAACTGCACCTGAGCACCCTTCCCCCACATCTCACCTTTCCCCCACCTCCCCGCCCCTGGTAACCACCGTGCTGTTCTCTGCTATTATGGATTTACAGAGATAAATACATCACAGAGATAGATAGCTAGATAGATGATAGATAGATAATAGATATAGATAGGTGTTGTCTAGCTACATCTATATATACACATATGTAAAACATGTAGTCTATATATGTATATACATAACATATACATGTACAATACACAGAGATTCCAATAACCTTAACTAAGGGTTATAGTAGAAGAATAACATATGAGTATATGCGTGTTTCATGTGTTCCAAGTGTTTTACTGTATTTTGGCTGTTCGTAAGAATCTACATTCCTATTTATTAAGTGTGAATTTTATCAATTTCCATTACTTTTATAAGCAAGGTCTTACTTCCACCTTTTAAAAATATAAAATCACAATGTCAAAGTTATTTCACCCAAAGAACATTAAGATTGTCTTTAATGATGCTAAAAAGAACTGACTATTAAAATAATTTTCAGTTACAGTTTTTAGTGTCATGGCATATAAGAAAAATCAGTTTGTTTGATTATATTAAAATAGCCACACTAGAACTAATCATTATTCTGTACACCTGAAACCAATATAAAAAACTAAATTTAAAAAAAATCCACACTTGTCTGCTGCATTTTACTGAGTCACTAGTTATAATTCATAAATAATTTTACAGAGTCTGTAACTGCTACATTTTTTTTTTAAATTAAAGTTTATTGGGGTGACAATGGTTAGTGAAGTTAGTAGGTTGGTGCAAAAGTAATTGCGGTTTTTACAATTATTTTTAAAACATTTTAAACCACAATTACTTTTGCACCAACCTAATATCTAGATTTCAGGTGTACAATTCTGTATTACATCATCTATAGATCACATTGTGTGTTCACCCAGAGTCAGATCTCCTTCCATCACCAAATATTTGTGGAACTGCTACATTTAAAAAAAAAATTTCCAAAACATTTTCTAGGTTTCCCACATTTATCAGTGATTAAGGAATTATCAGTGAACATTAATTTTATCCAGCAGAGTTCAGTACTAGAATTGAGATTTAATTCCCATTTTCACCCCCAAATTCCTAATTTCCAATAGCCTTTTTTTTTAGTAGCCTGAATCTTTTCTTTTAAACCCTGGACCTGAGTGGATGTTGTGCAGCGACTCAAAATAGGATTAAGTACATCGCTTGGCTAGCTGAGTGTTTACGGTTCAGAAGTTAGGACTCCCCACGTTTTGTGGGATTGAACCAGACTTTCCTTTCTCCCGCCAAGAGATAATTAAGTGCTATTGTCCATGAGGCTACCTAGGGAACATTCTTTGACAGCATATGTCATCTTCTCTATCCATTAAATGACAAAAGCAAGCTCCCTACAAATGCTCCGAAATTTCAAGATCAGGGGAAAACAGAGAAAAAGATAGTGCCATTAAGTAATGCAACCAAATAAGTAAATTTGTGGGAATGTTCACCTCACGTTTTTTTATTTTAAAAAAGGTCTTCAGATATTATGAGTATATCCCAAAAGTTTAGACCAAACAGTTGCATGCATGCTGGTTGGTGGTTGGTATTGTCAAGCCTGTGCCTGTTTTGAAAATGTAAACAAAGCTGGTGAAATTCACGTCAGTTTAGTTATCTTAAGATAGCCAGAGCTACAAACTCTGTCAGTGTAAACTCTGTTAGGAATTTTTGGACAAACTTAACAACAAATGGAGATGGTGTTTTTCATCTTGAGCCTAAACAAGCACATCTGATTTTTTTCTAATGGCTTTTGAAAGTTATAGTATTTATACGATTTCCGAAATTCACAGAATTACAATTTAATCCATTGGACTGTTTCTAGCCTCTGGAGGGCCAAAAAGAGCTAACATTAAAGAGATTTTTAGCAGTTAGTTAACTTGAGAGCACTTTTGAAAAAAGTGATTTGAAAGGAAGCAGCTTTTGGGTGACTATGTTTTAGCACTAGATTTAGTCCAAGAATTTTCTCTCAAACAGGAGAGAGCATTATGACTGAATAAGTAGGAACTCTAGAACACTAAAACATAAAGAAACTAAATTTAATTGATTTCTATATTATAATTGATAGGCTATATTATTTCTTGCCTATCATAAGTAATTAAGTTAATTAGATATCAACTCTAGTACACAGTTTTCTAATCTATATTGTTTCAATAAATAACTACATTCTGAAAATTAGTCAAGAGCATTAACACGCAATATGTACTATTGGGGAAAAAGAAACATAGAAAAGTTTATATGTTAAATCAACACATTAACACTATTTGGCTACAGAAAACTTGAATTCAGATTCTTCATATTGAATATTCTCATAGGTGGTATCTCTCACCCTCTCTATTCATTATATTTATGCTCTGCTTTTCAGGAACATATTTATAATGTTTCTATATCAAATGACATGTGAAAGATGAGAAATTGAGTCTTGCATGGTATTATTAGAGTAGATTTAGATATACAAAAGAGACACGAATAAAACCTGTGTGAAAGCTACACAGAGATTTAATGTAGACATTTTAGATAAAATGAAATTTAGTATATATATTCTATTTTTATGAAATCCCTTTAAATAATAACTTAATCTCATCCAAACCACCAACATGACCCAAACATAGATGATTTTTGGTGAAAACCTGATCATTATAATTTCTTCATCAATGTTCTTTAGTTAGATAGATAGATAGATAGATAGATAGATAGATAGATAGATAGATAGATAGATATACAAATATATAGATATATGGATATATCTATATCAATCTAAATCTCAGCCAATCTATTACTATGTAAAGAGTCTCGTAGGATGGCACCCAGCCTATTCCACAACTCTTCTATCAGAAGGTCAGTGAAAATAATTTTTACTAATAAATATTTAAAAACTTTAAACTTGAATTGGACATCCTCAAGAAAGGGAAGGATTTGACAAATTTTGAAATAACCTAGTAGTACACATAGCCTACTGCAGTGGTTTTTTCAATGATTTCTTTGCCTCCCGGTCCTTAAGGAATACATTTGACATTGCAACTTAATACACATACACAAAACTGAAACAAAAGTTTCATGGAACAATATTTTCTTGGAAGCTTATTATGTGTAATGCATTCACTCTGATATTTTCTATTGTATTCTATTTCATTTCTTAAAATTGCTTGTCAAGACCCATTAAATTTATTTCACAATCCACTAATGAGCTGCAAACCGAGATTTAAAAACACCAGCCCAAACAATAATATACATTGTGCCTCTTAAATGGTATTGCTAATGTAAAAAATATTGACACTAAGTGCAAAGAGTTCTACAAGACACATTGTACCAATTGCATCCAAGACAGTTATTGTCTCTCAACCTTATGAGAATACAATTATAAATTAAGAACAAATGTCTTTCTCTCTCTCTCTCTCTCTTTTTTCTTTTTGGCATGTAGAACATTTTAGAAGACTTACACTTCAATATCTAGGGACATGTATTTCTAAAAAAAATAAATCAGTGCTGTTATAAAATACTTTCAGAATCCAAAGACTCCTTGGATTTGCTAGTGTTCCACAATGATAGGTCAACTAATTTTCCATTTCTAGGACTCGCTGTTGGCAGTGAGAAATGTAGTGAACCAATTGTGTCAGTCCCATGTCATTGTTCAGAGACCAATTATATGACATTGTCCTTCCTATATAGAATGAGAAAATGGCCCTGCTCAATCTCTGCAATACAGAACTAGGGATTTTAGACATCTTTCAGCTACAAGGCAGCAACATACACAATCCAGTGTTTAACAAATGCCTCTTCATACAGGCAATAATAATATCAGAAAGCAAGGCAACCAGGTTCCTGCAAGGCAGGAAGGGGAAAAGGGAATGCATTTTGCCTTTTCAACAGGAACTCTTTCTGTTTGCACTGTTATAATGTAAACTATTGTGTATTCCCATCAATGGGTTGCCCAATGCCTTCATGATAACTATCATTTATTAAATACTATTGTATAACCTGTGTATATGTGTGCACATCTGGAGGCAGAGACAGACAGAGAGAAATCTTACGTGATATAGCTAACGAAGTAGCCTATTTCTATCTTATCCACATTTTAGAGCTAATGTAGCATGTTCAATAGGACACAGCTAGTTACTGAAAGCCAGATTTTAAATCTAGATCAGTAGGATGTAAAACTCATGCTATTCTCATGTCATCTGTGCTCAACTTATTTTTCCAATTATCTTTTTTTTTTTGCTTGTTTGTTTAATTAATAAACTTTATTTTTGGGGGGCAGATTTGGGTTTACAACAAAATTGGGCAGGAAGTACAGAGAGTTCATACAAACTCCCCATCCCCTCTGCCCTCAGTTTCCCTATCGTTAACATCTTGCATTGGTGTGGTACATTTGTTACCGCTGATGAACCCACACTGACACGTTACTAACTAAAGTGCATAGTGTACATTAGGGTTCACTCTTTGTGTTGCACGGTTTGTCGGGTTTTACCAAATACATCATGTTGTGTACCCACTTGTAGTACCATATAGAATGCTTTCATGTCCTAAACATGTCCTGTGCTTTACCCGTTCATCCTTCTGCTCACCCAACCCCTGCCAACTACTGATCTTTTTGCTCTCTCTATAGTTTGCCTTTTCCAAAATGCAATAAACTTGGAATCACAGAGTATGTAGTCTTTTCAGACTGGCTTCTTACACTTAGCAATTGACATTTAAAATTCCTCCATGTTGTTTTGGGGCTTGATAGTTCATTTCTTTTCATCGCCAAACAATGCTCCATTGTATGAAGTGACAGGGTTTGTTTATCCATTCACCTGTTGAAGGTTATCTTGGTTGCTTCTAATGTTTGGCAATTGCAGGTTTTTGTGTGAACATAAGGTTTCAACTTCTTTGGGTAACTACCTAAGACAGGGGTGTCCAAACTGCGGCCCGCGATTCATTGTTAATTGGCCCGCATCAAATTCCAAAAATATATTTAGTTTACTTAAATAAACCAGGTGAGGCAATACGTACTTCACCTCGAGTGAGTGGCCCGGCTGTTTGTGTATTTTACCGCATATGGCCCTTGGTGAAAACCGTTGAAAAAAGTTTGGACACCCCTGACCTAGGAGAATGATTGTGGGATCACACGGAAAACATATGTTTAACTTTGTAAGAAACTGCCAGACTGTCTTCCAAAGTGGCTGAACCATTTTGCATTCCCACCAGCAATGAGTGAGAGTTCTCATTGCTCCACATCCTTGCCAGCATTTGGTGCTGTCAGTGTTTGTTTGTCTGGATGTGCTGCAATTTGTTTATTCATTCACCTACTGAAAGATCTCTTGGCTACTTCCAAGTTTTCGCAATTCTGAATAAAACTACTATAAACATTCATGTGCAGGTTTCTACGTAGACATAAGTTTTCAACTCGCTTCGGTAAATGTTAAGGAGTCCAATTGCTGGACCATGTGGTAAGAGTATATTTAGTTCTGTAAGAAACCACCAACTCTCTTCCAAAGTGGCTGCACCATTTTGTTTTCCCTCCAATAATGAATGAGAGTTCCTGTTGCTCCAAATCCCTGCCAGCGTTTGGTGTTGTCGGTGTTTTGGATGTTGGCCATTCTGATAGGTGTGTGGTGGTGCGGAATTGTTTTTTTAATTTCCAGTTCTTTAATGACATATGATATTGAGCATCTTTTCGTATGCTTATTTGTCATCTGTAGATCATCTTTGATGAGGTGTCTATTCAGATCTTTCACCCAATGTTTAATGGGTTGTTTTCTTGTTGTTTATAGTATATACAATATTTATATAATATTAATTATATATAACAATAATATATGGTGTTATAGAATACATAATAACAATATTATATTGTATGTTATTGTTATACATTATTATTTCTATTTTGTATTATTGAATTTTAAAACTTCTTTCTATATTTCACTTTTCCAATTAAAGTCATTAGCATCACTCTAGCACAGAGCCCACTTGCATGGACCACACTCACTGTTGCCTGACTCCACGCAGAGACCCTCACTTTGGTTCTCAGCACCACCACCTAGAAAGCCTGCCTCTAGATTTAGCAGTCAGACTCCCACCCAGGTCCAATGCCATCTCCTCCCTGAACCTTCCTTGATGCTTTCCAAGTACCAGCTCTCTCCGTTTCCAGAATCCTCAGCATTTAACTTGGATTTCTCAATCTTTTTCCCCCTCTGCCTTGTTTATAGTTGTATGAGTAGCAATTTGACCTAACTTGTAAATTAATTAGGAACCAAGTTGACCTAATAGTCATTGTATTCTTTAATCACTTACCACAGTACCTTAAATATAGTCAGTACGCAGGATGGATATTGAATTATACAGAGAAATAGACAGTACATGACCACCACAAGGAAGTCAAGAAGTTGGAGAGAGGGGTGGGTCAGAGTGATGTTGCAATGTCTTGCAGATCCTATAAAGGAGGTGTCTTACTCGGTAACTGTTCCCACTTCACTCCTGCCTTTTAGATTAATGATAATATTTTAGTAATTAGTTTCCTTGGCAAACTTCTGCATATTACCTAATCAGCCTAGGCATGAAAGTCAAATGCAGATTTGTATTTCTGTCTGACGTCATTCTTCAGATTATTCCATCTCCCAGATGGGCGTGTCCTTTGGGCAAATTTTTGTCGAGGTCATTAGTACAGATCAAATCATGAATTTCAGTTGATGTGACTTTGTTTAAAATTGTTTAAATAACAATAATATATCTGTATGTTTTTTTAAAAAAAACAAATAACTTAGAAGGCTCTGTTTTATTCCTCTTTGTGCCATCTAGCTCTGTGAAGGAAACACTTCTAACGATTTTTGGGTTTTATTCTCTTGTTGGTTATGTCTTCATCGCTAAACAATTTGGTTAAGTGTCTGTTCCTTGAATTTTTTTTTCAACCTTAAAAATTATCTATTAGTTTTCTACTATAATAATATCTACATTTACAAAAAATAACTATAAATTCTCTTTAAGAACGAAAATTTTACTTTTTATCTTTCTAGCCTGTACTGTAACCCTCTCTGGGCTCTGTTTTATTTAAATGAAGGTAACAACAGGAGCGAGGAGAACAACATTTATTTTAAACACTATTACTGTAAAGAAACATAATTTAAACATGTAGTCATATAAATTCAGGACAACCTCTAATCCACTTTTAGCAAAATCTATTTAGGTCTTTTGATATATTTCACTTGTGTAACTAGTTTCTGGAAATGCACTCAAAAGCTGAAAAGGGAGAAATATCTGTGGTTTTCTTAAAGCAGTCACTTTTAACATAAAAAGTTCAGTGCGATCATTTCACAACTCTGATTGTCTTACCACATACTATTCTGTAGACATAACAAAATGATGAAAGAAAGAGGATGATTGTAAAATGTCCCTTGCAAAAGGAAGACTATCATTGAAAATGTACTGATCTGGTTGATTTTAAATGTACCAAAAAGAATCCCACGTTCGCCAGTGCAATGACCTCTCTCTTTTGTCCCTACAGAATGGATGACATATTGATTGGGGCACCTCTCTTTATGGAACGCGAATTTGAGAGTAACCCTAGAGAAGTAGGGCAGGTTTACCTGTATATGCAAGTGAGTGCTCTCGTCTTCGGAGACCCACAGGTCCTCGCAGGCACGGAGGTTTTTGGAAGATTCGGCAGTGCTGTGGCCCATTTGGGAGACCTGAACCAAGATGGATACAATGGTAATTTACACCAATGTGTGGACATCATTTACGTGTCATCATCTAACGTTACTGTGTCATGAAGGAAACAGTGGACCTTTTGAAGTATTCACAGTGTCGTGTTTGGCACAGTTGCTATTATTGGTTTTCACTAAAGTATAAACAATCTCATGGCAACTTAAAATATATATGTTTTACTAATTCAAAAAGATATATGCATCCCTATGTTCACTGCAGCACTATTTACTATTTACAATAGCCAAGATATAGAAACAAACTAGATATCCATCAATAGACAATTGAATAAAGAAGAGGTGGTACATATATACAATGGAATATTACTCAGCCATAAAAAAATGAAATCTTACCATTGCGACAATATGCATGGACCTAGAGAGTATTATGCTAAGTGAAGTAAGTCAAATTGAGAAAGACAAATACCTTATGGTTTCACTTATCTGTGGAATCTAAAGAACAAAGTAAACAAACAAAGCAGAAACAGACCCATAGATACAGAGAACAAACTGACAGTTGCTAGATGGGAGGGAAGTTGGGAGGCTGGGTGAAAATGGTGAAGGGATTAAGAAGTACAAATTGGCAGTTACAAAACAGTCATGGGGATGTAAAATACAGCATAGGGAATACAGTCAGTAATATAGTCATAAGTATGTATAGTGCCAGGTGGGTACTAATCGGAGGGATCACTTCATAAATTATATAAATGTCTAACCACTATGCTGTACACCTGAAACTGATATGAAATAATATTGAATATCAACTACAACTGACAAATTTTAAAGTTTAAAAACAATGAAATATTTGTTTTGAATAATATAGATGTTACATAGAAATTTTCTCACATTGATTTAGGGCGTCATATAACAGCTCTAAATACAGGCAGCAATTATTTTTAAAATTTATATTTGGATTTAGTGACTCGAGAACTAGAGAATCTTCTATATGTATAGAGTCAAGACAAATAAATACATGTTGCTATATTAGCAAATATATTACCCTCTGATTAACCTGTATGGGTTATGGATAGGTGATGCTGAATTTTACTTGGTTTATAAACTTTAGCTGAAAGTCAGCTTCAGTGTTTGCAGTAAAGTAGTATTCAATTCTTAATTTAAGGTTGTGGTTCTTTAAGTTGGGAATTTATGAATGTCTTATAAGTACCCTTTCCTCAGAAAACCATGCAAGCTCACACAAAATTCTGCATGTGTTTTCAGGGCCTTTAGGTGAAGAACCAACATTTTGTAGCTTTCTTGTTTGAAGTTTGAGGAAGTAGTAGGATTTGCTCTAGTATTCGCATCAGATCAGTGGACCTTTGGCGGGTCATCAGGACCTTTGGCAGATATTGGTCTTTAGTATTTGGTATTGTACTTTTATGATTTCTTTGAAATAAATATCTCAGCAATGCATGGTTAGTAATTTTTAAAGTGTCATAAAACATAAATGCATATTAAAAGCTCATGGTTCCAGGAAGTTAAAAAAAAAAAAAGACAAGTTCATGTTTAACTGATTTGCTGTTTTAAAAAACTGCCATATTCCTGAGCATCTAAGTGAAAAAAAGAATGCTAAATTATCAACTGAGTCATCTTTGTCGTCATAGTTTCTTTTGTGTCTTTTCTCTCAAATCGTTCGCGATATTTTTAAGAGCTAAGAGAAGCATTTTTCACGACATAGAAGGGGTTCTCCTTCTCTAAGCCGTGGTGACTTTGAGTATAAAGTGGGTAAATAATGCCCAACTTACTGGGATTAATCAAGGGGACAGATACAAAGTCACTGATTTTAGAAGAAGTAAGCTTAGTGCTCCTTTCTACCTGCCATATGACAATATCGCTATTTCCTACAACAATCTGAGTTTTTAGATCATTTACCTTTACCTGTTAAATGAAAGTGCATTTATAATCCTCATTATGTAATCAAAATCGATTCACAATTTATTCAGTCTTATCAGACTTACCTAGGGATAAAGAGAAATGAATGAATAACAACATGAGGACACATACTGTCATCTACTGTGGTAGACAATTATGTCATGGGGGTTTGGAACTCTTTTTCACATAAACCTAAGTATTTATGTTGATCATTTAGAACAATCTTGATGAGCCCAGGTGTAGAAGATGATTTTCATTCAATGCCGTATTTAAGTGGGAGTCAGTCAATAGGGCTCTCTCTCGGTTTCCCAGAGTCCTCAACTATAAAATGGGTCTTGCCTACCTTGCAGGATGATGTAATCACTAAATGAAAGATTGTTTATGAAAGAGGTGGTTTATTGTCTTAATAAAAACCTCTCAAGTACCCAGCAAAGGTGCCTGACCTGGTCCAGCCAGCCCGTGGTCTGATCCAGGTCTCTCTGTCACTCACTGCGTCCCCATGTGACCATCGCTGGCTATTCCCCAAATGGACCAAGCTCTTACCACCTTTGAGCCTCTGCACAGCAGCCTCTTCTGCCTGGAATGATCGTCCCTCTGATTCCATATGGCTCATTCCTTCTGATCCCTAGATTTCAGTTTCAACATCAGCCTTAGCGACACCCGTGTGGCCACCTACTCTTAAATAGCCATCCAATCGTTCTCCATCACATCAGTTTTTTTAAGTCTCTGCACAGCATTTGTCACTTTTGTTCTCTTCTTGATTATTTCTCTATTCAAATTGTCTAGTACCTGCACCAGAATATAAACTTTCTACAGGCAGTGTCTGGTTCACAGTTGTACCCACTGTATCCAACACATAGTAGCCCCTCAATAAATATCCGTTGGATGGATAAAAGACAACAAATAACTTACTTTTGCTGCGGTCCTACATATGTGCATGGGAAACTTACTGAGCTCTTTGGACTGGATGGTACTGCTCTTCAATTGTACTTAATTCTCTTTCTAAAATGTTCTTCTTTATTTAAAGAAATGTCCACGTGTCTCTGTTTGCAGACGTCGCCATCGGTGCACCCTTTGCAGGCCAGGATCAGAGAGGGAGAGTACTCATTTACAACGGGAACCAGCATGGCTTAAACACCGAGGCTTCCCAAATTCTGCAAGGAGTGTGGGCCTCACAGGCCGTCCCTTCCGGGTTCGGCTTTACTTTAAGAGGAGATTCAGACATAGACAAGAATGATTACCCAGGTAAGGTTTTCTTTCTTTCCCCATGAGAGGGGCCACTTCCTAGAAAGAGCCCACATTCTCTGGGAAATGTATCATGTGTAAGCAGCTCTCAGACAGGCGGAGGCCAGGCTTGCCCACGGCACAGGTTTTTGTGTACAATTCCAGAGTGACTTTCATGAGAATTTGAAGGCAGACAAAACAAACATTCCCTTTCCTGTCAAGAAAAGCAAGATGGCTTTTTAAAAAATGCATTGGACATAAAATTTGTCAACTTTGCAACAAAAGTTTTTACTTGAAACCCCTCCATAATTTGGTCTCCATTGACAAAGACAGCTTGCACTGAATGGATACCTTTCCAGAGCAATTTATTTTAACCCCATAATTCCCTTTTGAGCTCATAGGTCCTACTAATTAACTGATGAACCTCAACGTTTCCGTTCTAAAGCTCACGTTTTTAGAGCATAAATATTTTCCAGCCATACTTTGGGGTTTTACAAAGACAGACTGAATATTTTTAAGGGGAGCGAAAAGAACTGGTTCATGATAGAAATCATAAACCATCCTTGATGACCTAATTCGTATTGAAAACTCACGGAAATCCATAACGCAGAGAAGCATAATTCATCTTTTGTGCATGCTGTTTGAAAATATGGATTGGTCTTAAAGAATTGTTTCAGTAATTAGGGTTTTTAACAGAGAACATTAGACTTCTTGGTTTTATGGTTCACTTTTCACTTTTATGTTGGTTATGTTAAGATGGTTTCAATAAATACTTAGAAATCATTAATAGTTAACTGACAGCTTCAACTATTTATTAAAACCTTGTCTCTTTCCACCACCCCTCCCCTAATTGAGTATTTTCCATATGTAGAGCTTTTTCTGGTTTGGGGCAGGGTTCCAATCAACTTACTGCCTAAATATACATCACTAATTTCAGTCCTTCAGCTTTCTCTTCCCCTCTGGGATCAGGAAAAAGAATACCACAACAGATTCTTATAAATCTGCCAGAAATCTCTTATGGCTCTAACACAGACATTGTAATGCGCTCCAAGCATGTTGCCACTATATTGCACACAAATGCATCCTGCCTCCGGCAATTTCAAGAGTATTTAGTTAAATTTATTTTCTTTGGTTACCTTATACTAGTCTAATTAGTAACCGTTAGTGTTTTTGTGGGGAGGAATCTCACACATAATATATTCTATTTTAAATTATCCCCAAATTAGGTTCCTTATATGATTATTTCCCCCAAAATATGCAGTTCCTGGGTTGCAATTTTAGACAGTTAATTTAGAAAGTTACTGCTCTTCATGACGGTTGTCGTTGTCTTTCCTTAGTGCCAGGGAACTTGACAGACAGAGTGACCCTGCCTCCACAAGGGAAAGGAGATAAAGGATGTATAGGTCACATAGCCAGTCCATCGACTTCCTTTGAAGTCGCCTAAATAAGGGCCAGGAAGGAGAGAAATAGAAAACAACTTTTCTGTCAAAGAATATTCCCTTCAGGTAGGAGTAGGACAGGGAACAGAGAAACTAAAGTAAGCGCAATAGTACTAATTGGTCACTTATTATATCTTTTTCATCCCTTCTTAAAAATCAGTAAAATGTCCTTTGAAGCCATTTACTAGTCAATAACTTTATCTTCTGAGCCTGATTCGATGTATCGTAACTAATGACGTTAATGAAGTCTATAGCCATCTGTCTGTCAAGTAAATGTTCTTCATTAAGACAGGACCATTAATGCCCCATCCTTGAATTCTTATCCCTCAAGAGAGTCTTGAGGCTGTCAGGGTTCATCTTCGTAGACCTGGTTCTGGTCCCAGTTCTGCCTCTTCAATGGGACTATAGATGTCTCGTGATTGGTGACCCTATAACATTTTTCCTCATCCTCATCTTCTTGCAGAAAAGAATGCCACTCAAAGCCTTTTTATGTTGACACCAAGTTCCCAGCAGCCTATTGAGAGGAAAACTGTCTTAGAGGCAGGCAAGTAGATTCTGTTAACTTGTAGAGTCGACTTGAAATCTGCAGGCATCATTCAGGAATTAGACATGCAACGCCCCTCATTTTTGTGTCCATGAATTCCATTTAGCTGTCCAGCCTCCATTTCCACCACGACAGAAAACCTTAATCCTGCCGTCACTTCTAGATTCGGACTTAATCTGATGTACAGAGTGGCTGTGAGCAGGGAAAGGGAACGCAGACCATCTGGGTGCAGAGTCCCCCATTAGTCACTGATGAGCTGTGTGGCAGCGGACAAGTTATTCGATTTCTTTGCGCTTCCATTTCTTTATGTGGTATCATGGGCCAATGATACCTACTTGACTGGGCTGTGTGTGCTTGAACTTTCTAGGATGGGAAAGAATGTTTACGAAACGTTGGGAAAGAATGTTTACGAAACGTTGGGAAATGGCTTAGAATAGGAAAGGCTGCCAAGCTGATGAACATGAGCAGAATCAAAGCTACTTAACGGCACAGACATATTGGGCCACCTAGGAATTTGAAAACCTGCGTTCCAGGATGCCGCACCTGGACAGCACAAGCGTGGACTCCACTGTTTTTTAGCTACATACGAGTGAAACGATTTCTTAACCTCTCTGAATTTCCATTCCCTTATCTGTAAAATTAGATTATAACATGTTGGTATAAAGATGAAATGAGATTATTTATATAATATGAAATGAGATGATGTGTTTAGGTTAAAATGAGATTATACAGAACATAGTTTAATGAATGGTGGCTCTTCAGTCAAGCTGTAAGACAAGACTATATTTTGGAGGTATTCCTTTTCTTAAGCACACTCGTTGATATTATTTTCTTTTGCTTATTCAATTTCCATGGTCCTCAAGCTTAATTGACAGATGCGATTTGCTTCCCTTGCCCCAGACACATAGGACTATGAAAGTAAAACATACCGTGTTTCCCTGAAAATAAGACCGGGTCTTATATTGATTTTTGCTCCATTAGGGCTTATTTTCAGGGGATGTCTTAATTTTTCATGTACAACAATCTACGTGTTTTTTTTTAATTTATTGGGGTGACAATTGTTAGTAAAATTACATAGATTTCAGGTGTGCAATTCTGTACTACATCATCTATAAATCCCATTGTGTGTTCACCACCCAGAGTCAGTTCTCCTTCCATCACCATATATTTGATCCCCCTTACCCTCATCTCCCACCCCCCACCCCCCTTACCCTCTGATAACCACTAAACTATTATCTGTGTCTATGAGTTTCTGTTTCTCATTTGTTTGTCTTGTTCTTTTGTTGTTTTTGGTTTATATACCACATATCAGTGAAATCACATGGTTCTCTGCTTTTTCTGTCTGACTTATTTCGCTCAGCATTACTCTCTCAAGATCCATCCATGTTGTCACAAATGTTCCTATATCATCTTTTCTCACCACCGAATAGTATTCCATTGTGTATATATACCACAACTTCTTTATCCATTCATCTACCGAAGGACATTTTGGTTGTTTCCATGTCTTGGCCACCGTAAACAAAGCTGCAATGAACATTGGAGCACATGTGTCTTTATGTATAAATGTTTTCAGATTTTTTGGGTAGATACCCAGGAGAGGGATTGCTGGGTCATATGGCAATTCTATTCGTAATTTTTTGAGGAACCTCCACACTGCCTTCCATAACGGCTGCACCAGTCTGCATTCCCACTAACAGTGTATGAGGGTTCCTTTTTCTCCACAGTCTCTCCAACACTTGTTACTATTTGTCTTGTTGATGATAGCCATTCTGACTGGGGTGAGGTGATATATCATTGTGGTTTTGATTTGCATTTCTCTGATGATTAGTGATGTTGAGCATTTTTTCATATGTCTATTTGCCATTTGTATGTCCTCTTTGGAGAAATGTCTCTTCAAGTCCTCTGCCCATTTTTCAATTGGGTTGTTTGTTTTTTTGTTTACATCAATCTACATTTATTCAAATACAGTCATGTCATCTTCTTCTGGAACATCGTCATAACGCACTAAATGCATCCGTCTGACTGTGATCTTAACTGGGGCTTATTTTCAGGGTAGGTCTTATTTGCGGGGAAACACAGTAGCTATGGAGACTCTGCTGGATTGAGAACCATTCATAAAATTCCTGTCACTGGACCCTCACTAGAAGCTTCCCCTAATATGAGGTTGCTGCCCTACTATGACATAATTCTAGCACTCAGCCATCCTAAGTGGGAGATGAGGCATATGTGTACCAGTGATGTTAGTAATCAGTCACTTACTTTATTTTTTCGGTCACTTATTATGTCTTTTTTATCCCTTCTTAGCAATCAGAAAGAGGTCACTTGAGGCCATTTACTAGTCAATAACTTTATCTACTGAGCCTGATTTGATTTATAATAACTAATGACATTTCTCCCATTTCTCACTATGGTGATTTACTGGGTACCAGGAATGGAAAATACTCTTTCCTCTCAACCCCTTAGCTATTTAAAGATATTTCATTTCACATAAATATGGCCTGAATTAGGGTGATGCCAATGACAATTGAAAGGAAGAAACTGACAAACTCGTGTAAATGAAAAATAGACAAGACTTGGTAATGAATGGCTGTGATGGAAGGTAGAGGAGGGGGTGTGAGTAAGGAAAAGGGGACGTTAAAGATGACTCTGGAATTTTGATCCGCGTACCCAAGAAAAGTATGGTAATAATGGGACAGACATGGGAGATTTATTTATAGAAATATATAGATTCTATTATAGAAACAATATTTGGAATAATTTTTCTAACATTTAGCTTAACCACTCCATATTTTTTTAGGCTTCTTACGGTAAATATTGTCATCAGCATACATACATGAATAGGAGTCATAAGTATTTTCATTGCTGGCACCGAAATTCTTTTTCCAATTCAAAAAATAGATGTGTTCAGGTTTCTACTCTGGTGCTCATTGGAAAACTAGGATTGGCCAGAAGAGTATCTTGTACACATTAATTGAGTGAAAGCATTTCAGAGAAGAAACAGCTGTCATAGTCAGGAATCCCTAAAATTCAATGATCTAGTCTAATCCTGTTAGACATGATTGTATAACTAGGCCATCTGCTAAGTGCATAGTCCAGACATTGGAGGGTGGAGGAGGGGAAGTACTGGTTTTGTTGAGGAGCAGAAATCGTACAGGCAATAAAAACAGGAGGAAAACATGAACTGAATGCCAAGACTATCATTGTCTTGTTCAGGCCCCTAATTATACTACGATTATATCATGAAGCCATTGCAGACAATTACGCCAAATGAAATAAAATGACCCATTTTCTGTTTTAATAAGTGGTGTGTGTGTGTGTGTGTGTGTGTGTGCATCTGCGTGCAAACCAAGCAAGAGAAGCTACACATGAGAAGAAATAAAAGGATGGCTTTTACCAAAGAGAATAATGTATTGTAATCAAACCTTGAGCTCCTTGAATTAATATGAAGTTTAGTTGAACTAAGTTTAAATCATAGTTAAGTCTATATCTACTTCTCAAACTGCTACTCAAGTTTTTATGAAAAGCAAAACATTACATTCTTCTTGAGCAAGATTTTTATAATTTCATTATAAACACATTAGAAATTGGAATATTACATTTCTTATAAGAAGAAATTGTGATTAAGTCAACTGAAAGAGTTCTTGGATTTGAATCAGCAGTGCCATAAAGAGAAGTAAAAATGGATGGAGCGATTGAAGAACCAGTTCTAAAACCTGTTCTCCCAAGACAGTGTGAGGTTAGTAACTCAACTTCTCTGGGCCTCACTTTCCTCACCTGTAAGTGCTTCTCCAAGGGTCTTTTTAAAATTCTAAACTTCTCTGGTTCTGTAATCCAAGATCTAGACTTATTGCCTCCCTAGATTTCTCTGTAATATTGGGTAGGTTATTAAGGCTCTATCTTAAAAAAAAAAAAAAAGAAAAAAGAAAAAAAAAGATTTTATTAAACTAGACAAAACTTTTTTTCTTGAAAATAATTTTAAACTGACAAAAAAAGTTGCAAATATAGTACAGAGTACCATAAACCCTCTCCCGACTTCCCCTAATATTAACATTTTATATAACCATAGTAAAATTAGCTCCTAATTAATCTATAGACCTATTAGAAATTCTCATAATAGAATTTCACCATTTGTCCCACTGTGACGGGCCAGCCGTCACGAGTCGATGGGTTCCCGAATGGGGGAGTGGGAATGAATAAAAGACACTCTCACATATGATGGCGATCGCGGAACTTCAGTGATCCTGAAGACACTAAGTTTATTTTACTGCCCCCATATAAGCAGTTTGAGCACGTGCAAGTATGTATTAACATAACAAATGTAAATTCTTTAGCTTTCACATAGAGGATACAAAATTCACCGAAACTCACAAGTAATTATCTTATCAATTGCCCTGATAGGCATCAGCCTTCTGTGTCCGGGAACTGGCCGCTCCCACCAAATTCCTCAGCAGCTTACAAGCTCAAGATCCCCTCAGGTGCAGGCAGAGACAATTGCCTCAGGGGGAGGAAACAGGTAGCATAAACTGAGCCATTCTGCAAAGCTCAGAGTTTCCTGTAACCATGGCTCCCCACATCCCACTAGTGTTCTTTTTCTAGTCCAGAATCCAATCCATTGCATTTGGTTGTCATGTCCCCTCCAATCTGTGACAATCCCTTGATTTTTCTTTGCTGTCATGACTTTGACATTTTCAAAGAGTTTGGCTAGACATTTTGAAGAATGTCCTTGAAGTTAGATTTGTCTGACGTTTGCTCATGATTACTTTGGGGTCATGTATTTTGGGCAAGAATACCACACAATTAATGCTATGCTGTTCTCAGCGCATCACAGCCAGAAGTACATTATGTCTACTGTCTTTTTGCACCTTGGTCACTTGCTTGCAATGATATCAGCCAGGTTTCCCACAGTAAAGTTACTACTTTTTCTTTTGAAATAAGTATCTTTGGAGAGATACTACGAGACTATGCAAACATCCTGTTTCTCATCAGACCTTTGCCCACTAATCTTAGCTCCATTGATGATTCTTGCCTGTACCAATTATTACTGCCTAATTGCAATTTTCTATTTCCATCATTCCTTCTACATTTATTAATTGCAATTTTAATGTAAGAGAAAGATGTCTCTTCTACCCATTTATTGATTCAATATGTTATATTTGTATGGACTCATGGATATTTATTTTATTTTATGGGCTATAATCCATTTCTGTATGTATTTATTTATGTTGTTTAAATTGTCCTGTATTTGGCCAGTGGGAACTCCTTCCAGCTGGTTCCTGTGTTCTTTTAACATTCCCATCCTTTCATGAGCATTTCCTTACTTTCTGACACGATGAGATACAGGCTCACCTTGTATATTCCCTGCCCCCGCCCTGGAATCAACCATTCTTCAAAGAGCTGTAGTTCTTCTAATTGAAGAATGGTGTTTAGAAACCAAGATCTGGGTGTCAAGGTGAGACTTGTAATGCACTGAATTCTATAGATTGCCATGTTCCCCATATAGTATAGCTACATTTCAAATCATTCATAATACTTGAAATCAACACATTACGTTTTTATTACTCAACCTATATTGTGTAAGTCAGCATTTTTGCATTTTAGTTGTCAACAACAGGTATTTGGGCAACATTAATAATATTCAGCTAATATTGAGACCAGCCAATCAATTTGTTTTCATTTTTAAAGATGATGAATATGATGGTGATGATAGCAAAATATTTACTGATTATATAATACTCAAGAGAATGTGCTATGGGAATACAATTTGTTAATTTATTCAACAAATACTTATTGTATTTGTTGTATTGCCTTTCATGCACCTGGCACTCTTCTAGGTTTTTAGGATACAGCTCTGAATTAAACAAAGATCCTGCCCTCAGGGGCCTGAGTTCAAATTCTAGCTGTAACAATGGCTGACTGTATAACTTTGATAAGTTACTCAACCTCCTCAAGCCTCAGTCCTCATCGGTAAATGGGTGTAGCTGTGACTAATAACATTTCCCCTTTAAAGGGGTGTTGTAGATGTTAAATTAGATAATAAGTGTAAAGCATTGGACACTGTGAATAACACCTAGTAGCAATCATTAAATAGCAGTTATAAATGACATATTCATACAATTTGACATAATCCATGCCCTTAAGAAATAATGCAATTGTGGACATAAAGGAGTCAACCATTGATTGTAATACAAGACAGCATATGAGAAGAGTTTTAAGAAGGTTAAAAAATAATGAATGGAAATGCAAAGAGAAAGTTCTTCTAGCAAAGACGTTCAAAGAAGGCTTCATGGAGGAAGTTACGCAGGGTCTTAAGATGTAGGTATGATTATAAAGTGATTTTTATGGAGAAGGTGTTCCAGAAAAGGAACACAGCATGAGCAAAGATTCAGAGATACGAAAAGGCAATTTTGGAAGTGATTTGGTTCAAACTGATGAGAAGAGAGTCAATGAAATCTTAAGACAGATAATAAAGGACCTTGAATAGCATGTCAAACAATTGGTGCTTTGCTAGGAAAATAATGGAATAAGAGAATATGTTTTATATTTCAAAATGACACTTCAAGAACGTTAGTCTTTAGCAATGAGCAGAATGAGTCATAATGAAAAAGAAGCCTGAGGTCAAAAACCATCAAAGTAGCCCAGGTGAAAGTAGTGCACTGAACCAGGTGAGTGCAGCAGTCATGCCACTGCCGTGTGAAGGTGCTGGGGATAAAGAGCCTCAGGGCCACCTTCAACTCCTGCTGAGGGTTGAGATCTGGTGGGTAACTAACCAGGCAGATAGTTTGGGAGCCTTTCAGCACACGTCTCAAGAAACCACATTGTCTGTGCCTTCAACCTTGAAATGTACCTTTATATTCAGAGGTGTGGTGGTAAATGTTTGCTAAGCAGATCTGCAGTGCAGGAAAGCCCAAATCGGTCTCATTTACCAATTTCCATAGTATAAATAGTCCCACTATGGTTGATTTCAAGCTACAGCGATTCTTATAGCATAAGAGTTATACAATTGCTCTATGTACAGATGAGGTGAACCTGGCACATCCCCTTGTACCTGCCCAGCCATGTATAAACACACTGACCTTCTATGTTTGTGATAGCATTCCCAGGGGGAATCAGGATGTGTGATTTTCTGTTTCAATTCAGAAATTCACAGATCTGAATTAAAATAGAAAATCACATATCCAGGCTGAGAATGACTGTTGTCTATACTCAGAACTGCATTTATGAAAGTACAAAACAAAGATTAGCAATAGTCATTTTCAAGTCCAATAACTTAATATGCGGACTTTATCTTTCCTAACTTAAATGAACACATCAAAGGTGGGAGACTGTCATGTCTCTAAAATAGATATTTCTATTTTGTTTATTCTGGTGTAAAGATCTGTGAGAACCTTTATCTGCTTCATTTCTGGCTCACCTTTGAAGAGGCAGTCAACATTGAAAAATCATGTCTTATATCCAAAGCTGGTTATCAATGATTCTAAAAATTAGGTTAGAACTCCCTTACTCACCTGAACTGCCTCCCTCCACACACCTGAACCAGCTTCTAAGATACAACCTTTCACAAATAAGATTAAATCCATAAATATTTAACCCCAGATTCTGTCCTCAACAGATTCAAATCATATCCCACTTGTAAGTAGTAAGTATAAGTCACCAGATAAAAGAAATCTAACCATATGGCTGTTACATTTATATGGTACATATCATTTGTCAGTTTACGGTTATTTTTTAATATACTTTATTTTTTAGAGCAGTTTTAGTTTCAAAACAAAATTAAGCAAAAAGTACAGAGAGTTCCCATATATCCCCAGTGCCCACACTTGCAAAGCCTCCCCCGTCCTCAACATTTCCTACCAGAATGGGACATGTATTACAATTGACAAACCTACACTGATTATCATTATCATCATTATCACCCAAAGTCTGTAGCTTACATTAGGGCTCATTGTTGGTGTTGTACACTCCATAGGTTTGGACAAATAAATGTATAGTAACCTGTAGCCATCATTATAGTATCATATAAAGTGTGCTCCACCTACCGTGTTTCCCCGAAAATAAGACCTAACCAGAAAATAAGCCCTAGCATGATTTTTCAGGATGACATCCCCTGAACATAAGCCCTGATGCGTCTTTTGGAGCAAAAACTAATATAAGACCCAATCTTGTTTTTAAGGAAATACAGTATTCATCCCTCCCTGCCCCCAAAACCCTAACTAACAACCACTGATCTTTTTACTGTCTCATAGTTTTTCCTTTTCCAGAATGTCACATAGTTGGAATCATACAGTACATACCTTTCCAGACTGGCTTCTGTCACTTAGGAATATACATGTAAAGTTCCTCCATGTTTTTTCATGGCTTGACAGCTCATTTATTTTCAGTGCTGAGTAATATTCCATTGTCTGGATGGACCATAGTTTGTTTATCCATTCACCTGCTGAGGGACATCTCAATTGCTTCCAAGTTTTGGCAATTGTGAATAAGGCAGCTATGAATATCCATGGGCAGGTTTTTGAGTGGACATACATTTTTTTAATCCTTTGGGTTAATGCCAAGGAATGAGATTGCTGGGTCGTATGGCAAGAGTATGTTTCGTATTATAAGAAATCACCAAACTGTCTTCCAAAGTGGCTGCACCATTTGCATTCCCACAAGCAGTGAATGATTTCCAAGCTTCTTACACGCTGGACCAGAAACAGGGAAGTGTGTCAGTTTAAGTAAAGTCACTACATTCCAAACACTTGATCATACAAACTGGCTTCTTTCTGAAACCCAAGGCACTAGTAAATGTGACAGGATACCATTTACCTGATCTTGCTTGTAAAGATGGTTAATAAAATCTTGCTGCCTTGCCATGGTGGGAGTTAGGGGGGGATGTGGAGGAACTGGAGTAAGTTCTCCTATATTAGAACCTCCACATTATTTCTGACCTCCCACTGCATGTTCTTTCTGTAAGTCATTTTAATTTATTGACACACAATTTAAAAACCATATTTTAATGCAATTCACTTGAAGCATCCCTTCCTTCTTTGCACACCCTGGACATGTCCCCGGAGTTCACTCCCCATTTAGAAACTCAGTTCAAATGTCACTTCCTCAGGAAGCTTCCCCTGGCTGTTCTCCAAATTGAAATTATACATGTGTGTTATTATTTGATAAATGTCTCTTTTGCACCATTAGACTGGACACGATTAGTGGAGGGCAAGCATTGGCTTTGGTTTTGCTCACTGTGGGATCCCCAGTGCTCAAAGTAGTTGCTGACACTAAAGGTACCTAGTAAATATTTGTTGAATGAATGAATGAGAATAGATAAATGAATGGATGAACGAATGAATCGATTTCCTCACAGCCATACACCTTGCATATAAACCATTGCTCTCCTCTCTCTCCACCTAGCCACTATCTTGCAACTCTGCTTAAATCTAGTATACCATTTTATTTTTGTGCAGAATATGAATGGAAATGTAAGTGGAGATGAAGATGCCCTTTAAAAATGAACTTTGGCATTTTCTCCGGAGACCACGGGAGGCTCCACTCAAGGTGGTGCATTTATTCTTGAGAAGCAGAACCCTGGACCCTAGCTCTGTATTCACTGGGCGCTTAAAGGCCGATTGCTGTTCGAACTGTTAGACCAGGAGAACAGGTAGTCAGCACAATGGAAACAGCAACAAACTGGGAGTCGGAGGGCCCATATTTTCATTTCTTCACCCATCATTTATCAGGACATGCCACTTACGTCTCTGAACCATAGTGTTTCCAGCCATAAAAACGCCATCAGACCAATCCCCCACCCCTCAGGATTGCTGGGAAGGTGATTTGCAAACTGTAAAGAACTCTATACAGTCAACTGTTGTCATTTTTGAACACCACCCACCAACAGGAGGTGGGAAGGACCAGAAACAACCTCTAACACTGAGATCCAGGCTCTCTGTGCCAGACCTAGGCATGCATTCAAGGCGATGACTCAGGTAACTTTTGCCTAAAGCCTCCTATGAGACGAGGGAGGAGAGATTTTCAAAATAACTAACACACCAGCAAAAATCCTCTTCATTTCTTCCTATTTGCAAACATTGTTTGTGTCATGCTCTTCTTCCTATATGGCCATCATTTTATGTTTCCTTATTGACTTTTTCCTGTGATGACATTACAAATAGCTGGTTTCCTGAAAAGTACCAACCCTAGCAGAAATTCATGAGCTTGTGAGTGTACAACGGAAAGCCTGGGATCAGAGCAGCCCTCAGGCTAAATCGGGAAGTGGTCATTCAGGGGCTGCTCAGCCCCTCTCATCGCTGGCTTCCTTTTCTTGCGGTCCCTCCACACCAGCTGCAGAGACTTACACTATTTATTTCTTTTTCTCAAGCGTGCAGTAGGGAAGGATGTAATAATTTTATTTTCATCAGGATAATAGTTACCCAGGGGAAGTAGGTGACACCCAGGGACTCCAATTCATTGGTGCTGGCCTGCATTTTTAACCAGCCCCTCGAAAAGCTGAGTGACCAGTGTCTCAAGGGCAGGAAACCTGTCTGTTTGCTCACTGCTGAGTTCTCACCAGCTCGGACACGATTTGGCTCGTAGTGGGTGTTCAACAAGTTGTTGAATGAGGATGCCCAGTATAAGGGACCACTGCATAAATGCCATGCCTTCCTTTCCTTTCCTACCCCCCTTGCAAGTCTATAAATTTGTATCTTTGTGTATTAGTTTGCTAGGGCTGCCCTAACTAAGCATCACACACAACAGAAATTTATTTTCTCACAGTTCTAGAGGCTGTAAATCCAAGATCAAGGTGTGGGCAGGGCTGGTCTCTCCTAAGGCCTTGCTCCTTGGCTTGGAGCTGCCATCTTCTCCCCGAGTCTCCCCATGGTCTTCCTTCTGTGTGTGTCTATGTCCTAATCTCTTCTTCTTATAGGGTGCCGGTCAGATTAGATTAGGGCCCACCCTAATGACCTTGTAAAGACCTTATCTCCAAATAGAGTCACATTCTGAGGGACTGGCAGTTAGGACTTCAGTATACAATCTTTGGGGGGACACAGTTCAGTCCATAACACTTAAACTTATAAAGTCCCACAAGGTTTTAATCATAGGATTTTGTCTATGGGGCTGGATGTGGGCGAAGTGTCTTGTGGAATACCAGGCTCTTCTGAAGACTGTAATCATTCCCAGTAGGCAGCCTCCTTCAATGGGACTGGTCCTAAAGAAACAAACTTTTCTCCAGGATTTGGAGCAACTGATTGGATAGCACACATATTGTAAGTGTGGCCACCACAATGATAAAGGGAAATGCCTTTGTTACAGTGAAGCATCCAACAATAGGAGAGGAAAAGGTGATTCTTGCAGCCACAGGTTACTAATAATGTATAGAAAACTGTTTCCTTAAGGCAGACTCATTGTTTGATGTTTCACTCTTATTTTTTGTGGGATTGTGGGATTTTTTTTTTTTAAGGAAAATAAGCCCTCAGTAAATTAGAATGTTGCAACCTAATACCATGTTCCAACTCATAAATGTTTTTCTTCAGAGTTCATTTGGAAGCATTTCAGACAGATTGTTAGGATTATTACTTTTTGGGATAAAATCACACTTTTTTTTTTCAAACATTTCTCCTTCAATTCATAACCCTCCTCTCAGTAATATTTTGCATGTTGCAAGAAAAACGCAAGGAAGAGAGGCTGCCTCTGTCTATTTTTAGATTAATGCGTTGGCCAAACTCAGGAGACTCAGCTAAATGCCTGCTTCCCACAGACATGAACTCTTTTTCCAGGGCCAAACACTTAAGCCAATTTCATAACCCACTTGCAAGTCAACATCGCCATATTCACACACCATCTTTAACCCCATCATTTTACACGTTGTCTTTAATCCCATCATTTCTCTTAATATCCTCGTTGTACAAAAGTGAGCAGACCCTGGGTGGGTCCAGGTAAACAACTATACCTGACTACTCTCATTCGTCTATAAAACATCGTGTTATGTGGGAAGCAGGCTCAGCAGAGATGGAGCCTGGATGGTGTGAGACGCGCCTGGAGAAGATGCTCTGAGCCGTGAGCATCAGCAGTGCCAAGACAGGAGCCGAAAGTCTCTGGACAATGAGCTCAGGTAGCTGAAGCATGGAGGTGCGTGGGGCTGATGTCCAGGTCTGGTTATGCCAGAGAGAGCCAGAAAGTGGCTGTCCCACCACGGAGACAAGAGAAGATCCAAACCCTGCAGGAGCAAAGCTGACTCAGGAGGCAAAAGAGAGCCCTGGATTGTAAATCAGAGCAGAGAGGTGCAGTCGTGGGACCCCATCCAATTCTACTGAACTCTTGACTTTCTCATGTGGAGAACTTTGAGGACTTCGCCAGAGATTTGGCAAGAAATAGTGACTTGTCCAGAGTCATTCAGAAGCCAATGGCAAAGTGAACTAGAATTTAGAATTCCTGCTTTTTTACCCTCCATTTGGTGATTTTCCACTTGAGCTAAAACACTGCGTTTGAAAGAGGGCTTCAAAGATATTAGAGAGATTCAATGAGAGATAATTTACAAATCAAAATTTTCCTGTAGGTACACAAAGTACTGCACACAAATGTTTATAATGACTTTCCAACAACTGAAAACAACTCATATCCCTTAGCCAGAGATGGATAAACAAACTGTGGTCCATCGACACAGTGGAATACTACACGATAATAAAAAGGAATGAACTCGGACGCATGCAGTATCACAGGTGAATCGCAGATGCACTAAGCTGAGTGAAAGAAGCCATACCCAAGAGGCTACAGACTGTACGCCTCCATTTATGTAACATTCTGGAAAACAGATTAGTAGATGCAGAGGATAGGGGTGCGGGTGGGGGTGGCCTTGACCACAAAGCCGCAATGGACATTGTTAGATGATGGAACTGTTCTATATCTGGATTGTGATGGCTATGTGACCAGATGTATTTTTCGAAGCTCTTAGAGCTGGGGACTAAAAAGGATGAAATTTACTCTATGTAAAATATACCTGAATTTTTTTCAATTTTAAATAGAGAAAAATAGCCTGTAGATATGCTCCTGAGAGACAGTGTGGTAAAATAGTTAAGAAGGCCTGGGTTTAAAACTTGGCCTTGCTATCTATTATATTTAGCTTCTCTGTATTTCATTTTCCTTATTTAAAAATGGGGGTAGTTCAAGTCTTTGCCTCATAGAATTGTGGTAACAATGGAACTAATATATATATGTCGTACATGTTTAGAAAGTTAGGTTTTGTTTGATACATCTTTGCACAATTGCCCAGTATATCCTCAAGATAAATTCCTAGAAGTGTAAATGCCAGTCAAAGGTTTGATATGATGTCATCCATATCACCAAACTACCTTCCCAGAAAATTGTACCACTTCTCCCAAGCAGACATACAGATGGCCAATAGGCATATGAAAAGATGATCAGCCTCACTAGCTATAAGGGAAAAGCAAATCAAAACCCCAATGTGGAGGAAAAACTGAGGGTTGCTAGAGGGGCAGGGGGGTGGGGATAAGGGGAAGGTGAGAGGTTTAGAAAATAGTCGGTAACCACAAGATGGTCATGGGGTTTTGAAAATTAATTTGGGGAACGTACAGAGGGATAGTGGATGGGGGGAAGGGGGTTCACACAGTGTGAGGGATATAAATGATAAACGTCTAAGTTTTGCTTTGTCTTATGCACCTGAAACTAATAATAAATAAATAAATAAATACCCCAATGTGATACCACCTCGCTCCTGTTAGGATGGCTGCTGTCAACAAGACAAGTAATGACAAGTGTTAGAGCGGATGTGGAGACAAAGAAACCCTCATGCACTGCTGGTGGGAATGCACTCAATTGGTGCAGCCTCTATGGAAAACGGTATGGAGGTTCCTCAATAAATTAAGCATAGAGCTCCCATAGGACCCATCAATCTTTCTTTGGAAAAATTTTAAAATTCTTATTTATAAAGATGTAGGTACCATGATGTTCATTGCAGTATTATTCATATTAGTCAAGTGTCCTGTGACAGATGACTGCAGAAAGAAAATGGAATATACATATAAATATATATACAATGGAATACCACTTAGGCATAAAAAAGAAGACGAAATGTTGTTATTTGTGACAACGTGGATGGATCTTGAGAGTATCATACTAAGTGAAATAAGTCAGATGGAAAAGGACAAGAACCATATGATTTCACTCATAGGTGGGGTATAAAACACAAAGTGAAAAAAAATGAACAAACTCATAGACACAGATAACAGTACAGTGATTACCAGAAGGGAAAGGGGGTGGGGAGGAGGAAGAAGTTAAAGGGGATCAAATATATGGTGACGAAAGGAGACTAGACTTTGGGTGGTGAGCACACAATGGAATATACAGATGATGTGTTATAGAACTGTATACCTGAAACTTATATAATGTTATTAACCAATGTTACCCCAATAAAGTTAAATTTTTTAAAAATTGTGCTAACTTATAGTTCCACAAACAGAGTATATGAGTTCTTGCTTCTTGGCTCTCTACTTAACACAGCCTAGTACTAATCTTTATATCTTTTCCAATTTGAAAGGTCAAACACAGTATCTCCTTGTTCCTTTCCTTTGTATTCTTTTGATGACTAATGAGGTAGACCGTCTTTTCACATACTTATTGGTCACTGCTATTTATTTTATGTGAATTGCCTATTTATAATCTTGTATTCGAATGTTTACAATTTTGTTATTAATGTATATGACTTTTTATTATGAATTAGGATTAATAATAATCGTTAACATTTATTTTTTACTAGGTGCCAGATATTCAAGTAATCACTGAAAAATATTCACATTTGATTAGGCATATACATTGTAAACATTTTCCCCTGTTTCTTTCACCACCCCTTCGACCTTGCTCAGATTTTTTGCTAAAGAAGTTTAAATTTTAAAATTCCTTTGTGACCTCTATATTTCCTCATGTTTATGGAAGCTTTCCCTTTTGAGTAATTGTAATCATTTTCTACAACTGTTAGATTTACATTCCCATGTTCTCATTTATTTGGAGGTGCTTTGTGGCATTCTCATTGTCCAAAATTATTCTAAAATACTAATCGATTTTTAATTCCAAAATAAAACTGCTGGCGCCTGATTGCATTTTTAGCAACGGGCTTCAGCATTAACGTTATTTCTCAACGAGATGAGAGAGTAAGAAGTGAGAAGTAAGACAGTAGCAGATAAAACGGCTCACAGTTTCTGAGATGTCAGTGCTTGGGTGGCCATGGTGATTTAAAAAAAAACGCTGGGTGATTCTTTAATCTGAACCTGTCACTGCTCTTCCTGTTGTCTTCCCCTTCATCTGCCTCCCACCCCTTCTCCTGGGAAGTTTCCACTCTCTCCTTCCTGCTCCCTGCCCACCTAAACCCAGACATCAAATCCACACTCAAAACAAAGCTGATATTTTCAAATAGAACTTCTTCCAAGTCCAAAACTTTCTCTACAGATTAATGAAATCCGACTCTATGGTCCAAATATCACTTTAAAAGCTCAGCTCCTTTCTTCTTCCACATTTAAAAATAACAGTTTGGAGAAATGAAATACAAAACGGAGGTGTAATGCATCTCCTATGACCTCACATTTTTAGGGTTATTTTTTCTTTCCAACTGATCCTGCATTCATGCTAATGTCCCTTTTTTGGATCCTTAAAAGGACTCAGTTATTCCATCAAAAGCCAAAAGGAAAATAAACTGTGTTTCTCAGTCAATGTGAGGTGCTAACAAAGGACTTAGCGTTTGGAGAACAGTTTTGATTAAGAGGGAAGAATCAATTTTAGTTGCCAGTTTTTCCTTCAAGAAAAAAAAAAAAAAACTGGCTAAGTGTCTTTGTATAAAGAAAGCCACAGTGTTTTGTTTATTTGTTTTCAGAATCTGCCTTTAAGAAATTTCTAGAAGAAAGGAGACATTAGCTAAGGAAAATTATCATTAAATAATGATAAATCTTCTTGTCTCAAAGTGAGAGGAAAAGTTTGCAGAGATGAATCTGAGTATCAGAACCAAATTTTTTTTGTCTTCTGATTATCATTTCTATTCCCAAACATGATGGAATTATTCAAGATTTTAAAAAATTGTGTGTGTAGAGGTGTGTGTGTGTGTATGTGTGTGTGTGTGTCTATGCTTAAAGACAAACGGTTGATCATAAAAGTTGTATTACTTCATACTGAATTAAATTGGAGAAAAACTGTATGTTTAGTTGGTGCTATTCAAAAAGCACAAAATAAGAAAAGGTTGATATGAAAAAAAATCCATTTCCCTCTTTCAAAGTACATAGTTCAAGTCTCTTTGTTTTATTTAAACTATATCCATGTATGTCAGGCAGTCTGTTTTGGACTCCTTTGCTGGTGTTAAAGATGGAAATATAACCATTAATTTGAATATACAGAGGGTGCCAAAAAAATGTATACACATCTTAAGAAAGGAAAACTGTATTAAAATTGTAATACTCAATACATACCGATAACAAAAGATGAATGAATACAAGTCATGTTTGACTTCTGCAATTACAAGAGGTGCTCAAAGTGGTTACCCTCAGTGTCCAGACACTTCTAATGATGGCGAACTACTGCTTGAGCAACGTTGACCAAAGTGTCCACGGGTATACATTATTTTGGCATCCCCAGGATGTGTGTGTCCCTATACATACATGTTTATGTGCATATGTACACATAAGTGTATATACATATATACACAAACATAATTCTATATGTATGTATGTACATGGAACATACATAAAAAACATTATGTAGTACTTATCAAAACAAATGGCATATTTTGGAAGGAAAAATTGGTTAGGAACACAAATCAGCAGATTACTTCTCCTCCCCTAGGGAGATCTGAGACTTTTAAGGTCCTGAGCATAAAATGCTTCCAGCCTTTTCCAGCAGGCGCAACACCAAGGTGGTGTCTCAAAAGACAAACATACTTTTGGGGTAGATAACTGTTTCCTTGGCCTCTAAATAACTGTGGCCACATTCTCAGAAAGAAAATTGTGGCCTATTTTGCCAGTTATTTTATTTTTTCAGAGTAGGAAAATTCCCACCATAAGGCACAGGAATTAACGTCCCTAAAAGAAAAGGCCTTCTGCTTGTGACCATTAGGAGGGTGTCTCTCAGCTTCTCATCTATAATGACATGTAATCAGGATGCAGCCTCTATATTACTTTCTAGAATTTTCTAGAATCTGGAGCATGTGTGTGGTGTGTGTGTGTGTGTGTGTGTGTGTGTGTGTGTCTGTGTGTGTATCTATGAATGTCTTCAAGTGCACATGCAAAAATCCAGCAGAATTTAACTGTAGTTGCTATTAGTCGATCTCAATAACTGTCTCATTTCCTTCCTCTCTGTCATCTTTAGGATATTATATTGTTATTACTTATCCCCCAATTTCACAGGCATTTATAAATCCCTGAGTCTGGCAGGCTGTCTGGTCATATAGGTACAAGGATTCTTTATTTCTTCATTTATTTCAACCCATCCCGTTCCATACAGTATTTGTGATACACGTATGTAAACCTGAAGAAAGATTCCTGCCCTGGAAGAGCTTACAGTCCTGTTTTCTTTGCCATTTGCAGAGTCAGTTCTTAAATATATAAGATGTCTAATCTTGGTTTATAAATATTTGGAGCCAAATCAGTTTTCATAATGGAATGCTCCTGGTATGGTGTCATGTCAACAGATATGGATCAGGGCAAGGGCCAGCTGTGTTACACTTGTCTAAATATCGGAGCCCATGATTACACAGGAAGAACAGAGTTCATGTTTCATCAAATCAGTAGTTTGTCCACTGGCATAGCCACAAGGCACTGATATACTAGAAAAGATGAAAATAACAAAAAATAAATGTGAAAATAGTTGAAAAAGTTAAAATGCTGATACAATTTTTTTAAGTGGGCGACTCAGAAACTTGGACTTCTGTCATCAAAGATTTGAACCCTTGGAAAGGAATATTTTATTCCATGAACCATAGTTGGCCAAGTTATAGCCCTTTTCTTACTGTGTTTTTTAATCTCAGGAATACAGAGCTCCTTCGATGACCTTTAGTTGACTTATTTGAACGTCATCATACACAGCTTTTAAAATATGGAGCTTTGGAGTCCAATCCTGGGCTATAATCTAGATCGGATTCTATATCGATAAAGCAAGAGACAGTCTGACTATGGTTTTAACCCTGAGGGTGTTTGAGTCCATTTTTTTAAAGACAAACATTTTTAACAAGAATTATTGTGTCTTAGGTTGGCTTCTTCCAGCATGGACATTAAGATGATTAGAAAACAAGCAATTTATTTGAGAAATAATCCAAAGAAAACATTGCTAAGGGAGAAGGGAAGACATATGTGGAAATGAAGGATATAATAAAAAGATTAACATCAAGGGCTGACACAGTGGGCAATCAGGGGCTCTGTCTTGCTGGGGAAATCTGGGAGATGGGGAAGTATGTGCCTCAGAGTTGTCCCACTTGATGGGGTAAAGAAGCTGTGACAGCTCCTGTCCCTAGTTATCGTCCAATTCCTGTCCCTCATTGGCTGAAGGCTATGGCGAGGGCACTTCTGGCCTGCCTTCACCCAGCCAAGAGAAGCTTTCCAGAGAAGAATCATAGTTGCTTGCGGCCTGACACCGTTCCTATGTTCTGGAAAGGTGAATTCTGAGGGTTGTGGCTATAAATCATTTTCTTGTGCAAATTCCATTAAACCAACCTAATTCCTTGATCGCTTTTCCATATGGAGCAGTCAAATATATCCCCCCACCCTTCTTTTTTTTCCATTTTCACTTCTGTTCTACTAGAATGAACCAATTATAGTTTCGACCATCGTAAGTTTTCTTCTGTGGACATAATTTCTACCAAGCTGGTTTTCTCATCTCTACATCTAAACTTGACACTGCAGATTTAGCCATTGTCATTTTTATTTTTCGCTTGATTGCATTCACCAACAATAACCCTATAAATTCGATTAAGAAAATCAGAGTTCTGCCTATATATTAGCCAGTCACTGAGATCACTGCAAGCATTACCCCTCAAATAGCCTAAGACTGCTCTATTGCCCAGGACGGCTCCACCTCTTCCTAGTTGTGTGAACTTTACTGAACTTATAGAGTAGCCTCCTTAAACCTCAATTTACTCCTTTGCAAAACTGTGCTAATAATATTATATTAAAAATGCAGTCTTATATATAGTAAAATAAGACCGGGTCTTCTTTTAATTTTTACTCCAAAAGACGCATTAGAGCTGATGGTCCGGCTAGGTCTTATTTTCGGGAAAACACAGTACTGCTTGCCTCATAGGGTTGTTGCTGGTAGAGCAATAGTAAAACAATATGTTTAAAGAGCCTGGTACACAGTAGGTACTAAGCACATGCTTTTTCCCTTTTGCTTTCCTTAAGATACGTGCCTTGAGTCTAGAGGATGGGCGAAATGGTGTTATGATGAATTTCTTAAGCATTTCTAGAAAGTTGGCCTTCCTAAGTCCAGAAGGGTTTGAGATCTACTGGTTTGTGTGTCATTTTGAGCAATTACAGTGAAGTTCCAACATCCTTTCAAAAATGTCTTAAGAAAGGTGTGATTTGCTATTCTTATTTGTATAATTCTCACTCTGCAGTCAGCATTTCAGGATGCTCTATGTGTTAGGTATGATCATGAGCTTAGATTGTTTCTATAAAATTTGGGCATGTGTTTTTGTCTTTTTTAGATTTAATTGTGGGTGCATTTGGAGCAGGAAAAGTTGCTGTTTACAGGTATGTGGTTGGTGATACGCAAATGTTTTTTTACTGAAGTATAATTGACATATAACATCATATTAGTTTCAGGCATACAGCACAATGATTCAACATTTGTATATATTGTGAAATGGTCACCACAATTAGTCTAGTTACCATCCATCACCATACATAGTCACAAATTTTTTTTGCTATGATGAGAACTTCTAAGATCGACTCTCTCAGCAACTTTCAAATATACAATACAGTATTATTAACTATAGTCACCATGCTGTACATTACATCCCAGGACTTATCTACTTTATAGCTGGAAGTTTGTACCTTTTTACCACCTTCACCCATTTCACCCATGCCCCACGCCACCCCATACCATCCTCTACCCCCCGCGCTGGCAACCACCAATCTGTTCTCTATATCTATGTGTTTGTTTTTTGTTGTTGTTGTTGTTTTGTTTTGTTTTTAGATTCCACATATGAGTTCATACGGTATTTGTCTTTGTCTGAATTTTTTCATTTAGCATGATGACCTCAAGGTCCTTACATGTTGTCGAAATAGCAAGATGTCTTTTTTATGGCTGAATGATATTCTATTGTACACTCATATGTACACCACATTTCCTTTATTCATTCATCGATCAATGAACATGTTGTTCTAATTGTTTCAAATGCATTTCCTTTTTGTTGCTAGTTTTGCCTTTAAAAAGATACACCAACCATTTATTTTGGAGAACATTTAGATGCTCTTTTTAAAGTTTGGAGGAATTTTATCATCATTTTCTTTCCTTTCTTTCATCCCTCTGTCTTTTTATTCTCACACCTTATGACCACAATTCCACCCCCTTCTAACATATTGTGAAATAAGATAAATCTTAGCAGAACTTATCAACTGACACACTTTTTCGATGTTACTATATTTCAATGTTTTCTTTTGCATTGGAAATGCATTAAAATGTGCTTATAGAAGGAATAATGGGTGGGAGAATGTTACGATGTACCCTGGCCTCTGTAATCACGTGTGGACACTAAGTTCAGGAATAGAACATACCCGGGATTCATAGCCTCCAATAGCAAACACTGAACAACAGTTCAGATGTGACTGGTGTGATTTCAAAAACCTGGTCATTCCACAAACTCACTAATTTGTAATCTTGGCCAAGTTCCTATAATTTTTTGAGCCTCTGGTTTTTCATCTATAAAATGGGGATAACAATATTTGCTTTCTAAGGTAGCAGAAGGATGAGGCAGTGTTTGAGGTGATCTTGAGGATGCGCCCCTTAGAGCTGAGGAGTAAAACTGACTCTCGGTCTAGCTACTGGCTGTGAATCCATCACCACATTTGTGCCAACGTCATATATTCCATTGGCTGGTTCCCAGCCAATTACTGGGCACCACAGGGATATAAATACAGGCCCATTCCTGTGAGCCGTGGAGCTGCTCTAATGGGCAACTTTGGCTCAAGGACTCCCCCCCGCCCCGTGCTCTGGCTGGGGCTTCCTTACTGCACCCCCTTTATTCCACTCCCGCCCCTTTATCCCTCCTAGGTGTTGGCCCCACTAAATGTCTTGCATGTCGAATCCTGCCTTATGGGCTGCTTTTCCGAGAACTGGAGCTAACACAATATTGAAAACAAAACTAGGTAACAGAGTACAGATAAATAGCATAAAGGATTTTAGGAAAATCCCCAGTGGGCCCATTGTGGTTACGGTGAATTTGTTTCAAGTCCTGTCCTAAGCAACACTGTCTCAAGGCACAGCCCTCCCACCTGTCAGAGGAAAACATATGCAACCCAGTATCGTTTCATGTTGTCATCTGGAGACTGGGCTTGCAGCTATCATATCTTGGAACTAACTGGGCTTTAAAAATCGCCCCATCTCCTTTCTCTAGGATTTACATTCCCATCTGGTTTTGCTTACCTGGGTGGTGGGAATTGAGTTTACTCTATTGGCTGCACATTAGAATCACCTGGAAGGTTTGTCTAACATTCCAGTGCCTGGCCCTGACCCCCACAGGTTCTGATTCAATTCGCCTGTGGTGGGGCCTGGGTGTATGACCTGTTTTAAAACTCCGTGAATGCTTATATTGTGCAGTTAAGATTGAGAACCACAGCCCTGCGTGAAGTACAGCATGAATCTGTCAACCCACCCTCATGTGTTTAGCCAAATCTGCAAAGCTTGGCTAGAACATTGTCAACCCAACTAAAAAATCATCCACCGACAAGGCAAGAAAATTTGCAAAACTCAAGTACTTACAGACACGAGTGACCGGAGGATGTAGTTCCTCAAATATGAATAGAGATATAGTCGCAGATCCCAGAGAGGTATTTCACAGCAAAATCACCAAATACCATGAGTGCACTCCATGAACAAAGCAGGTGTGTGAATGCGGCTTTTCTTGACCGGCCTATGACATCCTTTATTTGTATTCGCACGCTACCAGATGTAATTAGTTGAGTCTGGTGCCCACCTGTTCCCGCAAATTCTTGGCACAAAAGCCGGGAACGTTGGCAGGGATCCCTAGAAGTGGAGTGGGGTTCTGCCTGTGGCTCCTGTGGCTCATTTAAACCCTGCGTTTTCTCCCTGCAGAGCGAGGCCAGTGGTGACCGTAGGTGCCCAGCTTCTGCTACACCCGATGATTATCAACCTGGAGAATAAAACCTGCCAGATTCCAGAGTCCACAACCTCTGTGGCCTGGTGAGTCAGTCCATTCGAATCACCTGGGGATCCTGTGGAGACACAGCTCTGGGTCAGTAGGGCTGGATTGGGGCCTGAGACTCTGCACTTCTAAAGAACAGAGCTCCCAGGGGATGCTATGCTGCAGGCTGTGCACCAAGTTTGAGTAGCGAGGAGTTAGTCTTTCCAACGAACAAACAAACAAACAAACAAATGCCGGGATCTATGACATGATGATCTTTCGCTGTAACTTATCACATGAAGGCTACTTCTCTAGTCTACAGGTTCCAAGTGAGGTGAGAGGTACAGGTGACTCTTGAATGGCACAGGTTTGAACTATGCGGGTCCACTTATATGCATTTTTTTTTCAATAAATGCAGTCGGCCTTTCGTGTCTGCTGGTTTCACATCCCCAGATTCAAATGACCACTGATCAAAAACAGTATTTTTGCGTTCCCAGCCGCAGATTCCCAACCACGAACGTAAAATACTGTTTCCATTAGTGATTGGTTGAATCCGCCAATGCAAGGGGCCAGCTGTAAGGGGGATCAAATATATGGTGATGGAAGGAGAACTGACTCTGGGTGGTGAACACACAATGGGATTTATAGATGATGTAATACAGAATTGTACACCTGAAATCTATGTAATTTTACTAACAATTGTCACCCCAATAAATTTAAAAAAAGGGGGGGCAACTGTAGAGTCAAAAGTTGCATGTGGATTTTCAACCGCGAGGGGTTCAGCGACCCTAAGCCCCACCTTATTGAAGGGTCAATTATATAAAACCATTTGGGAAAATTCGCAGTGAAGCAAATGTTGGAGATCTCTTTTAGATTCTTGGCATATTAAAAGAAACATTGACCAATCTGAAAACACAATCAAATACCTTGACTTTTGCATTTGCATATGCTAGGGATACCACTTTTCAGATATATATAATACCTTTTTTGTAAATAGTCAAGCTTGTGTTACATTACCTGATTTCCTGTGCTGAAAACGGATGTCAGTTTTTTAACTTCGCATGGACAGTTAGACAGAAAGTAAACATTATGAAAACAGAGATTTTTGTATCCTAAACTATATTTTTGTGGCCGTGAATTCATCATCAGGAATCACAGGAGAGGTAATGGTTCCTTTGCCTGGGCCATAAGAGAGCATGACATATACAGCTTCAGAAAGTGTTCCTTTTGAATCATTCCAGTCCTCCAAAGGAACTAGGAGATGGCACTTGATTGGAACACAGCCCCTTTGTGTCAATATTAGGTCCCCGAGGATCAGAAGTCTGGCCTACTGGGTAATGCTAGCAGGATATGTCCTCTGCAAAATCAACAAATACTTGAAGTGTTTGAGATTTGCCCTCATTTTCCAGAAGATATGGTCTAACTCAGGCAATATGTTTGGTTCCTGAGAATGTCAGAATGTAGAACAAACCAGTCTTGACCCAAAGAAGCTGCAGTATTTCCAGCCAGTTTCAACGTGTTGTTGATGGCAGTACCGTACCACAGTCAAAGCCTTTGAAGGGGAAGGGTGGGGAATGAGGAGCACCCTGAAGAATTTTTTTGGAAAAATATCCTTTGTGGGGAGCTCCTCATTTTTGGAGGCCTGTCCTCTCCTTAACCAGTTTTGGGAAGTAGCTGGGAACTGCCCCGAGCACTTTTTTAAATGGTTTAAAACCATAAAATATTATAATGAAAACCTGATCTGAGAAAATATGTGAAAGAGCTAGCATCTATCCTTATTCTGGCATGATTGCATGAACTTGAAATGAGCTGTGAGAGTTACTTGGGCATGAGTATTAAAAATTCAGTATTTCCCCAAATAGTCCTATGTTTACATATTCACAGCTGAACGGACTCTAGGCTGAATTCTTTTAAGCATATGTGTGAGTGGCATGCTCTGGTATAGTGATAATTGTTTCAAACTAGATCATTTTTTCTAAGGATTTTAGTATTTTTTTAAATTTCAATATTTTAATAGACTATGTGATATATTTGTTTTTATGGAAAGACTTACTTTGTAACAAGAAAATGTTTCTCTTCATGACCCATTTTCTTTGTTGCATTAAATCATATTATTAAGATAAAATGCCATTTATGTTGACAGATGTATAATGTATGTCTTTATTATTTATTTGATTCCATTGCATACATTTTCTGAAAGATGTTTCATTTTCACGTTCAAAAATTTTGAATAGTGGCTCAGAGCTTTAAAAGATGGAAAGTTAACAGCTGGTTCAGTCTAGAATGTGTTTCTCTGATACCATTCTAATTTGTTCTGGAAATTTAGCTCAGTTTTTCCAAAATGATTGAAAGGCATTTGTTGATTTTCTTTTCTGTAATTTTGGTCTGTATTTGATATAACTTGGTATTGTACATCTGAAAACTATTAAGTAAACTCTAACTGGGAAATAGTTCTTCACTTCCATTGATAGGAATTTCTGAGTCTTTCAAACAGCTGTGTAGTTTTATAAAGTATCTGCTACTAGAAGTTCTAAATTAGAAATAAAAACATAAAGCCAGCTCAATAAATCTTAATATAATTGTTATTAACCCATCAGAAAAATAAAAACTACTTAGTAACTATTTCCATTTTATAAATGTAAAAACCCATAACTATCCACTTTTCAAATCTGAAAAACAATTTCAGCTATGCCTAACTTTATGTAAAATCTGATCTTTGCTATCAATGAAATAGGATTGACCCGGTTAGATTGAAAAATGAATTGCTTTCTACTTTTCAATCCTGTTTCGCATTTATCTCATTCTTGCTCACTCATGTATGGATATGAGCACTGATACGTCACAGAATCATTGTTCCAACCTTTATTGATTGGTTTAGGACTCGTGTTAGAGGATTTGTAGTGGATTGTCCTGCCTCTGACACATCACAAGCACTGCAGACAATGAGTTTCATGTAGAATTTATGTGACGAGGGAGCTGAGTTGATTTAATGGTTGTGTTCTAATCAGTCCTATTCAAACCATAATGCACCACGTTGAATACGACCCTAAATTCTAGCTTGAAATTTTAACTCGATTAATTATTATTAATAACTCACAGCTTTCTCGGACAACCAAGTACTTCCAAAAAAAAAATTGGACACAGAAAAAAATTCCAATTTTGAAAGCCAGACCTGCTAAAAAATTTAAAGATGTGATTACCTATTCATCTTTCTTGAAATACTTTAATGGAAGTAGAAGTGGGCTGGAATTTGTGATTTCTCTGGGGAAGTGGTAAAAACGCTGTAATAGCAGAGACATCTCAGGAAACTTTTGGCTTAATGGCATGTGGCAAATTATTTACCCTGAAGGGAAAGATTGACTGAGGTCACGGTAGATAGATGAATCCCAGATGTGACACATTTTCATTATGTTTGACACAGGAAGCTGACACATAATTAAAGTATGATTGGGGATTATTTACTCCTTTTGGATTCTGTAGAAATATTCTAATCATTCTCTAGTATTTTACTAGTAAAAATGCTAAAACTGTCATTAAGTCATCCTTAGGTACTTCCTTATGTTTTCACTATTTTAGAAATATGAAAAAGCCCCATTTCAAATGCCGGCTGTTAGGACTTGAACATTTTCAGGAGGGAGGCGAGCACATCCAGCCAAGTCAAAGTCAACCGGTCATGTCTCATTCCCTCCACAGTCACAGAACAGGCCCAAGTGTGGGTCATCTGATAAGCCATGGCAGACCTCTCTCTGAATTGAGTGTAGGTCACGTTCAAGGCAAAACTGTAAAGTACCTCTTGTGCACATCGACCCTCTTTTTATTGCCATACGCCATGTCGCTGTGCCTACCTTGCTTGAGACAGCCACTCAATGCCCCTTATGTTCTTTCTCTCTCCCTTCCCTCTTTCAGTGTTTCTGCCTCAAATTGTACCCCACCCCTAGCATTTCCCACCCAGTTCGCGTCTCCATCCAAGCAGAGTGGGGCTGTGGGTTAACCACACACCACAGTGGCCCAGGCCTCTGAGGAGTAAACTCAAGTTCTTGAACATGACTTTCAGAGAGAGCTCTGGCTCCTGCTTATCTTCCCCATCTTGTTCTAACTCACCAGCCACAGCGAATTTCTTCAGGTTCCTCAAATGGGGTCATGTTCTTGCTCATCTCCCGGCTCTACCACTAGCTGTTCCCCTGCCTTACTGCCCAGTTCTTCACTTCCTGGTGCGTGGAAGATACTCATTTGTCGAATAAAGACAGCAAGTAATTGATTAATCAAGCCATTAATTAAATCAGCTGACCTCTAGTAATATTTTCAAGTATTACATTCCTATGTAATAACGTTACCTGTCTTAATTGTATTAGTGTTGTGGCCATCTGGTAGATACACACACACACACACACACACACACACACACACACACGCCTATATATGTATATATACTGATAAATATATACATATTAATTTTTTTAGTTGTGAGTATATAATAGAGGTATAGAGGAAAATCATGTATTCATTTTATCTGGGGTGAGGTAAAGGAAGAGTTGTACTTCAGATTCAAAACTTTATTAATCAATAAATTGTTGACTATTATTTTCCGTAGCTTTTCCTTAAGAGTATGTGCGTCTGTAACAGGCCAGAGCATTCCAAACACAATAGGTGAGCATGTTTTCTTTGTTATACTCCTATAATATATTAAGAAAAATCAACTGTAAGCATTTCTCTGCACAGACCACACAGAACTTTTAACGAGCTCTTTATTAATACCAAGATTTCTAATGTGTATATGTGGAAACTTCTACGTAAATATTACTTGAATAATTGCTGTTAATATTATCTATAAAAACATAGAATTGGGGGAAATGACGATTTGTATTAAATTATTACATAAGTGTTTTTTTTTAGTTTGGGGAGTAGTTTATAAAATTTTCCTCAGCTCTTGTATTGTTTTTGATCCCAGCTACGAAAAAAAAAAGTTTCCTGAGTAAGCAAGTTGAAATAGGAACTCATACCTCTGATAAAGCACCGCATTCACTGCATACTTTTCTTTTCCTGATTATATTTACTTTATTTCTGTCCTTCAGGCCTGACTGCCGAGGTGCAATTAGATTCCTTGAAACAAAAAGGAGCCGTTAAACGCACACTGTTCCTTGAGAACCATCAGTCACAGCTCATCTTCCCTCTCGTGATAAAGCAGCAGAAATCCCACCAATGCCAGGACTTTACGGTTTATCTGCGAGTAAGTGTCCCAGAATCACCTTTCTGGCCTCTCACATTCAAAGGCAAATTCCAACTATTTTTCTCCATTTCAGCATCACACTTGTCCACATCTATTTTCATATTATAGAAGGAAAGTTTATTATAAAGACTCACACTTCCCTTTCCAGTCTCACTTCAGCTCACCCAGTGATGTGTTGCTATTAATTCCCATGGCTTCTTTTTGTTTTGCACACAATCTTGATAATAGCACTAACTCAGGTGGTTTTCATTTCTAACCACCTCCCCTGCAAAAAAGCATAAACGTTAAACACAATTTATTTGAATTTTTCTCCTATGTGAGTATGGTTGGCCAGATTTTATCAATGTGCATTTCAGAGCCAACTCAGGAAACTGTGTAGGCATTCAAAGCCTTTATTAAAAGTCATTTATAATTATATTTTTAAAGGAATGGATTTTTACAATGACTCCAAAACCTACTGTGAAATTTAAAAAGCTAAAATATTTATGATACAATTATTCCATCTTCTTAGCAGTTGTGAGGCTGTTCTCACTTGCATTCTGTCTCCTCCTCTCACAGACTTAGTGAGGGGAACTCTGGTGAAGGCAAGGTTTACAAACACGCTCTAGAATGAAAAGCTGGGCTCCTGAGCTTTGAGTCCCCTTCCTACAGTGACTGGCCCACAGCTGAAGGGTGGCATGTCACCACAGGGTGCAGGGTGTTGTTTCCTCTGTGCTCAGGGCTTGCTACTGGTGCCACTCACTCACCTCACAGGAGTTGTGTTCCTTTTCCTGAGGGAACTCCAAATACGCTGAAGGTATTTTGAAGTTCATGCCAATGGAGGGCTTGAAGACATGGTAAGAGAGAAAGAGAATCAAGATATTTTCTTCCTCTGAGTCCAAGAGGACTCATACATTCTGCCCACTTCATGCAAATAAAAATCCCAATTCATGAAACCTCCAATGACGTGTATTGCCTGTATAAGTGTGATTTTTTTCCTTTGCAATTGGACCCATCAGGGTGATTTTCGAAAATCGGGAGAACCTAAAGGTTACCGTTAGCAGCATATATTTCAGAGAAGCCACAGCTCTAAGTGATTCATCTCTGAACATATATTCATTAAGCTGGCTACGGCCACTGTGTGCTTAAGCCTGCTGTGGTGATAATTACTTCATCATTCACTTTCATTGACCAAAGTCAAATGCCTTTCCCAGGCTAACATCTTGCAGCTATTTCACAGAGCCATTCTCCAGTTGGTGATTATTTTCCCTAGGATGAAACAGAATTTCGAGATAAATTGTCTCCAATCAACATTAGTTTGAATTATAGTTTGGATGAATCCACCTTTAAGGAAGGCCTGGAAGTGAAACCAATATTGAACCACTACAGAGAGCATGTTGTTACTGAACAGGTAGGTCCCTGACGCTCTACGATGGTGTATTATTCTCTGTCAGGCCTTGCTCCTGTGACCTTAAGACGGAATCCAGTCCCTTTTGTTTTCGTTCCGGTGCACAAACATGTAACAGTTGGGAGATTTTCCTAACATGTTTCCTGAAACACTGCATCATTGTGTTTTCGGAAGCCCTTCCCTTGGTGCCACCAAGATTCAATTTGTTCAAAAAGCAGCTGTCATGGAAGCAATACAGCCTGTAATCCTCAAAACATTGCCAGAGTAGCATTCCTTATAGACATTTCAGGATGAATTGGAATTGGACTATTATGTAAACTAGCCTATATCAGGAGGTCCCTACCTCACATAGGGTTTCTAGCTGGGTAGAATTATGCCTGGTGAAATAAAAGCTTGGATTTAATTTGTGGAATCGTTCATTATTTTCAAGAAAAAAGGATGTGATTCAGGGTTTCCAAGATTATTCCTGATGTATGTTTGCACAACACAGGCTCATATCCTGGTGGACTGTGGAGAAGACAATATGTGCATTCCAGACTTGAAGCTGTCAGCTAGACCGTAAGTTTAAATAAATAAACTTGTACATTTTATCTAATAGACTACAGGTGTTTACTTAAAGGTCCTCTGGAGAAAGTATACACTTCCAACTACTACCAAAAAACAGTGTGCTGCATGAAATTCTTGAGCTTGGCTACACTCTGAGTGAGCCTGTGGTTTGGGTCAGTTCTTTGTCATTGGTGTCAAGTGACACACCCTAAGGTTTCGCCTGGGCTGTTTCATCTTTCAGCAGAAGTGAAAAGAAAAATGTTTTTGTTCAAAGTCAACTCATCTATGGGGTGGTTCAGGTTGTATTTACTTGTCTCAGTTCTGTGGGCAAAGGACTCAGACAGGCTGGTCCTATCAACACCTTTGCCGAACTGGTTTTGGAAGTAACCCATGACTCAAAGGCATCCTTAAAATTGTCAAAACAAAATCAACTTTAATTTGCTGGGGAAAAAAATGTCCTGGCGCTCTATGGAGTAAAGCAGAGCTGTCACAGAATCAAAGGGTTTCCCAGTTGCCTGTAATGGAAAGTCACCAGTCCAGCACTGTTCATTGCATTGCGTTGTGTTATGGAAAGAAATGGGACTAAGATGTAAGACATCCTAAGGTGGAAAAAGCAGATTCATGCTTCTTCACCCCCACCCCTCCTGGACCTGTCTCTCTGCCAGCGTTTGAAATCTGCTTGCTACTCTCTCCAGGAGACTTTCTCCAAATTTTGCAATTAACCCAGCGTCCAAAGCAATAGTTTTGATTAAGGGTCAAAAGTGAACAGGCATTTCCAAATGTTGGTTCAATTTGAAGTTTGGAGTGAATTAAATTGCCTCAAAATACCCCAGTCAGCTATCTGCGGCCTCCTTTTCTCTGCCTCTTTCGTCCCCTCTGTTCACTTTGCAGTACACACCTGCCCTCTGAGTGTCTAACCCGTCTCTCTCCCTTTTTTTCTCACTGTACATCTTCTTCTTGTTGGATGTTTCCGAGGGTACACTGGAGCTGCCTCATTCTGGCATGTGAGCCAGTTGTTCAATTTTCTAGAATTTGTGCTGGCAGGTTGTTAAGTATGTCAGCAACTCGAAATTGACCACAGTGGAAGAGGTCACTAGAATCGACAAATGCTACAAATCAGTACTTTTTTCTTTTTTCTTTTTAAGAACTGGTTTCTAAACATTTACCATCACCGGATGTTTTCCTGCCCTTGCCATCCAGACATGGTTCTCTTAATTCTTCTCACCACCCCTTCATGACAATCCACCTTCTTTTTGTCCCAGTCTTACATTTCCACATCTCCCTTCTTTTCCTCTCAGATAAATCCTTAAGAAAAATATCCAGGAATCCAGAGGAGTATAGGATCTAATGGTTGCTTTTAAACTGCATTTCTAGAGATAAGCATCAGGTCATCATTGGGGATGAAAATCACCTTATGCTCATAATCAGTGCACGAAACGAAGGAGAAGGAGCATATGAAGCAGAACTCTTGGTGACAATACCGGAGGAGGCAGACTATGTCGGGATTGAACGCAGCAGCAAGGTAATGCCTGCAGATCATTTGAAGTAGTAAAGAACTAAGTATGTTTTTGAAGTCAGATCAACGTTAAGTAGAGCCATCTTAGCTGTGAGTTCCTTCCTAAATAAAAGAGACCAAAATGGCACCTTACACTGTGAATCACGAGCCGGGAAGGGGGATGGTCGGAAGCAGTATTATTCTCTTTCTTGGCCATAATGCAAAGATAAATCGGCCAAAGCGTGAATGCTGAAGCAAGGAAGAGGATACAACTGGCTGCAAGCAGCAGCTTACCCATTGCTGGATTTATCAGCTAAATTCCTAAGCCAGCTCCCACCCACCCTCGCGGGCTGTTTTCAGGTCTTTGTCTTGAGTTCCTTCCTTTAAGTTTCAGTCAGGTCCCAGGAGGTCTGGTTCTCATTACTGCTTATGGAGGGAGGTCCAACCAATCCCAGCTGAGCACTGATAACAGCCTGGACAGGCACTGGCAATGCCACACATTCGGTTTTCTTTCTTCTCGGTCTACCTTTTCGGGACTGGGACCAACATAAGCCAGGTCGCCGTCATTTGCCAGTCCTGCAATGCCACTACTTATTAGACAGACACCAATGTTCTCTATCGCCTTTCCTTCCTTATCAGAACATGAATCTTCCCACTCAGAGTATTCTCAGGGTCTGCTGTATTTATAATCGGTGGATCTAAAAAACCGTTACAAACACATTGTATTAGGTTGGTGCAAAAGTAATTGCAGTTTTTGCAATTATTTTTAACCTTTTAAACTGCAATTACTTTTGCACCAGCCTAATAGGATAATGGAGAAAGTCCCTTGTTTTCAGAAACCTGCGGAGTCACAATTAAGGGCAGAGACCAAGTTTAACATGCTTTCATAAGCATCACCACACTTCACAAAGAGGTAGGCACAATGGGTGCTTCTTCATGACTTACTGATGGATTTGTTCATTTAATTACAATTTATTAAATGTCTTCTAGTTTCCAAATGCTGCATGTTCTGAGGAGTTCTAACATTCTAATGATTAAATAATTTAACGAAAAATTAATTCTTCTAAAGAGATGTTAACAACTTGTTGTGATATTGGTATTTTACAGGCATTTAAAAACATCAAGAATATATAATTCTCTATTAACGCCTCTAGTTTCATGGCTTATGTTTTGTTTTGTTTTAATTATCTTCTTAGTAAAAAAAATAAATCCAGGTGAGTAACAATCATGTATCTTTGACAGTCATAAAATCATTACGAGTTTCTCTTGAAGACATTTATAGAAAAATATCACCTCTAAATACTTCCATGTAGGTAATATATAAGCACACCAAAGAAATGAACTTAAGTATGTTAGTTTTTTAAATGTTCCAGGGCTCTACTCACTCATATTTTTATTTCAGTTCCCTTCATGCCACTCGGACTTTGTTAAACAAAGCATCTATTCTACAATGGTCTTCTTTTAGCAAAACATCCAGTTTACTGTTCACTTTGTTGCTGCGTGGAAAACATGGGAGAGTATTTATCGTTTCTATCTTTGGCTGGAAACGTTAGGCAGACATTATCCACAATCTTAAATGAGTCCTTAACTACCCTTCCTATCAGTTTCCCTGGGGCAGAGACTTAGCTGGTCTTTGAATTTGACATGACTAAGCCACATTCTGACTTCTTTGTTTTCAAGCAGTTTGAGGTTTCTGTATCTTCTTATTTAAACTCAGTTCAAGTTTAAAAAAAAAAAAAAAAAAGAAAATTTTTTCTCGAGGGGAAACATGTTAGGATTATCTGATCGTAAGTGTTGTTATTCTTTTGTTGAAAACATTCATCTTTTCAAAAATGTAAATGCTGGTCATCTGTCTCTCTGGAAACCCTAACTGAGCCAGCCTTTATACTTCACTTCTGTGACCTTTCTTCTACATTTTTCTAGGAATAAAGGCCTATATGCTTTTTATTATTATCATCATCATCATCATCATCATAGTAAAATATATGTAACATGAAATTTACCAATTTTAAGTGTACAGTTCAGTGGCATTAAAATTATTCACCTTGCTGTGTGTATCCAGCACCACCATCCATCCACAGAATTCTTTTCATCTTGCAAAACTGAAACTCTGTACCCATCAAATACTAATCCCCTACTTCCCCTTTCCTCAGACCCTGGTAACCACCATTCAACTTTCTATGTCTATGAATTGGTGGCATGCATGGCGGCCTGCGGGGTCTCAGCTCCCACTCCCCACATAAGAACGCAGGATGTGGTGAGGCCAAAAAGGAACACCACGGAGCCATAGATGGGGGAGTCATACCACTATATTCTCTCTGGCAGCCGGGTGAGACACACGCAGTAGTAGCCACACCATCCGCAGTCCGCCATTCACTTCTCTGCCTGCCAACCAACCAACCAATCAACGCAGCCCCGCAGTTACATCAGCAGCCAATTGGCTAACCAGTTACAGCCAATGGCCAACCAATCACAGTTGATGGTCATTCACTACCCGAGCCAGCATCTCCCCACGCAAGGCCCAGAGCCTGGAAGCTGCTCTCTGGGACTCTATCCCCACAATCGGCTATTCTAAGGACCTTGTATACTCCACTCCATTCCTGTGTCTCACACCCTCCTCACATTCCATGTGTCCAGAACTATACTTTTCATCTTCTCACACTCACGTTCTGCCTCATCCTCTACATATCCTATCTTAGAGAATGGCCCCAGCATCCACATAGCTTCTGAAGCCTGAGTTAGTCCTAAGTCTCTCCAGTCCGTAGCCTCTTTCCATCTCACTGCCACCGTCACTGCCTTCATCCAAGTTGGCAGTGACACTTTTTCTGAGATTACCTCGACAGTCTCCTAATTCACCTCCCTGTCTCCCTGCCTCCAATCCCTTTCCTGGAGGGGAAGTTGTCTTTCTAAAATGCACATCTGACCACGTCACTCTCCTGCTTAAAACCCTCACTAGCTCCCCATTGCTTTTAGGATAAAGTCCAAATCCCTGAGATGACTAACAAAGCCCTAAATTATGAGGTGTGATAAAAAACTACAGTGAATATTTAAATTTTAAAAAAATGTATTACAGCAAGACACATTGCCATTAACCCCCCTGAAAATACTCCCCTTCACTTCGAACACACTTATCCCATCATTTTTACCATTTTCTGAAGCAGTTCTGGACATCCTCTTTTGTGAGCATCTTCTTTAATGACGCTGTCTTGGCTGCTTTGATGTCCTGAATCATTTTTACTTTGGGGAAGAGCCAGAAGATGCACGGTGCAAGATCTGGTGAATAAGGTGAATGAGGACACACCATAATGTTTTTATTTGACAGAAATTGCTGTACCAGAGGCAATGTGTGACACGGAGCCTTTCCATTGTGATCACAAAATACCGTGAATGCTGCTGCCGAGTGTCATCCAATGGAAAGACAAGGATCTTTAACACAGGAAGCAGTGCATCGAACCTTAGTAACAGTGTGTGACAAGTTTCAACTTGTTCAGTGCAGTCAGGTGTGAGCTATGGTTGCGAGAAGATGTGTTTTAAAGTTTTGAAGTGTGCCGTAAATCATCCTCCATCATGACAATGCTCCGTGTCACACATCACTCCTGGTATATGGCAATTTCTGTCAAATAAAAACATTATGGTGTGTACTCATCCACTTTATTCACTGGATCTGGCACCGTGCGACTTCTGGCTCTTCCCCAAAGTCAAAATGATTCAGGACATCAAGGCAGCCATGATAGCGCAACTAAAGACACTCACAAAAGAGGACTTCCAGAACTGCTTCAGAAAGTGGCAAGAATAATGGGATAAGTGTGTCTGAAGCAACAGGGAGTATTTTGAGGGGGATTAATGGCAATGAGTCTTTTACTGTAACAGTTTTTTTTTTTTTTTATACGTTCACCATATTGTTTGATCACACCTCATATATCTCCCCTGCTTACCTCTTCAGACTCATCACCATCATTGACTCGTACCTGTACCCCACACCCTAAATTTGAACAGGGCGGAAATTCTTTTCAGTTTCTGCAAATAGCCATGTACGCTCTCACCACAGAGAGATTGTACCTGCAGTTCCTTCTCACTGACACACTAACTCTACTCCCTCATCTCCTTTATCCAGTTTATTCCTTTCCACTCATTCATTAGGCCTCAATTTAATAATGACTGAGACTGCTAACATTGATTTTGCAATTGCTATGGGCTGGCACTGCTCTGAGCTCTTGCATATATTTAATTTACTTAATCCTCATAGCAGCCATATAGAGAAAAGACAAGGCTATCATTATCTCCATATTTTAGATAAGGAGACATTTAATAACGTGCCCAAAGTTACATACCGTGTTTCCCCGAAAATAAGACCTAGCCGGACCATCAGCTCTAATGCGTCTTTTAGAGCAAAAATTGATATAGTACCCGGTATTATATTATATTATATTATATTATATTATATTATATTATATTATATTATATTATATTATATTATATTATATTAAAGACCCGGTCTTATAGTAAAATAAGACTGGGTCTTATATTAATTTTTGCTCCAAAAAATGCATTAGAGCTGATGGTCCAGCTAGGTTTTATTTTCGGGGAAACACGGTAGTTATTAGGTAGCAGAACCTAGATGGAAACCTCAGCTATTAGGTGCAGGCCCCTATTCTTAGCCACTGCTCTGCACTGCCCCCCATCAGCTTATGTGTCACTTCCTTTAGGATGCCTTCTCTGATTGCTTAAATCTCCGTGCATGCCCTCCTCTCTCACTATGAATCCCTCCTACCATAAAACTTAACAAAATGTACTAACTGTGTGTTTCCACCGCATGTTAACAGTTGCTTGTGATCACTTATTACAACTGTTATAATAATTGGAAATTCAATGAGAACAAGGTGTCTTTTTTATCAGTGCTAGGTAAATAGCAAGAACATAGTAGATATTTTCAGTGAATGAATAAATGAATGAATGATACTCTACGAGCTATAAATGGATTAGAACCAGACTGTTCCTGGAACAGCTGAGGAAAATAACCTAGAAATATCTAGAAAAACAATTATTGTTTTTCTCACTCAGAGAGGAAATAAAGGTTAAAAAAAGAAAAAGGGGGGGGGGATCTGGGTAGAGAAAAGCTCTTTGATTGATGTGGAAAAGCTATTTCTAGAAAGCTGAAAAAATGTATATATAACTTTTAACCTTTAGATAAGATAAAAATATTTACTATAGAAGCCAAATCCTTGAATTATATTCAGAGGACACATGGGCATTTTTTAAAAGGTTTTGCTGGGCTTTTTTTTTTTTTCTTCCTGTTTTCAGGATTGAGTTAATAATCTCAACAAAAAACATTTCTGTATGATTAGAGTTAGTTATGAATCTTTAAGAACCTGAATACATGTGTAAGCTATTTTTGAGAAGAGAGAATATTACCAGGCTTAAAAAAAAGTTTGAGGTCTGACAATTAAGTTCGCAAACTTGTCCTAGAAAAAGTTCTACAAACCTCATTGCTGGATATCACTACAATTACCTTTGAAGTACTCCTCTTGGGAAGCTGTGCACCGACACCAGTGCCTAGTCCACCCTTCAAAGAAATTTCGGAACTCTTTATCTGGAATGGCCATCAGAGCTGTCATCGTATTATTCTCGATTTCCTGAATGTCATCAAAATATCTTCCTTTAAGTATTTCCTTTATCTTCAGGTAAAGAAAGAAGTCACTGGGGGCCAGATCAGGTGAGTAGGGAGGGGGTTCCAATACAGTTATTTGTTTACTGGCTAAAAACTCCCTCACAGACAGTGCCATGTGAGCTGGTGCACTGTTGTGATGCAAGAGCCATGAATTGTTGACGAAAAGCTCAGATTGTCTAACTTTTTCACGCAGCCTTTTCAGCACTTCCAAATAGTAAACTTGGTTAACTGGTTGTCCAGTTGGTACAAATTCATAATGAATAGTCCCTCTGATATCAAAAAAAGGTTAGCAACATCAGTGCAACAAGTTCGTGAACTTAATTGTCAGACCTCATATTTCATTGTAAGCTCTTCTTTAGGAAAGAGTGTGAACTACACCTGCTCTATGGCTCCCAACACCACCTACTCCTCTGTGCCAAACACTGTTCTACGCATTGGGAATAGAACAAAACCCCTGCCCTCTAAAGTTTATTTTATTGGAGCATATGATCTACCTACAGAATTCTTTACCTAGATACCTGGGTTTGTTTTGCTTTTCTTTGTTTCAGGGTTGAATCTGGGTTTTTCTCAATAAAGTGGAAAGAATGGAATAGAGGGTGGTTTCTGAAACTTTTACTGGGAAATTCACATGACTTCCTTAAATGACATTTTAATAAAGCTGACAGATAGATAAAAGGTCCTCATGTTCTGAACCCTCTTCCGTGGACCTCTCACGGGGCAGAAGTTCCCAAGAGGCTGCTCCTCTGTGGAAGTCCTCATACTCCAAGCTTCTCTTTGGGAATGAGGGTGACAGGGGATGTGTTAGTAGCACTTAACAGGTTTGAGTGGAATAATGGGTGAACTAAGTAGCTATCACCAAAGGCAGAGCGGGGCCCTGGGGACATTAGGCTTTGAAATAGGGAAGGGGCTCCGAGTAGAGAACAAGGTGTAGATTTCTAGGTACCTGGGAGTAATGTGAGGACATTAGGTGGAGCTGTGAGCAGAGGGCAGGAGTTCAAAGATAAACCTCTTTCTCTTCTCCCCTCGTCTAGTATAACCTTGAGACCTGCCTTCTCCAACACATAGTTCTAAGCACCTCTTCAAACTTGAGTTTTTGTACATTCTAATCAGACTAGGACAGAGGGGGAAGAAGGAAACAGGAAGCACTGGGTAGACATAAAACTGTTCTCTTTCTGCCTTCAGGATTTAGAGGATTGAACTAAGATTGATTGTATCATCTCTAAATGGGACCGTGATGTGTAGAAATGTGTGTTCAAAGCAATTCTGCAAAAGGTCATTGAGTCGTATGATAATCCATAGATGCTACTGTCATTCCACTTTTTGCAAGAATAAATTTGTTTAGTCATGTTGAATATCTTCATGGCTCAAATTTAACACTAACAATAGTGAAAATAATTTCTAAAATGTTCATATATATATTTTCTTATATATATACATATTCATATATATACACACATATATATGAATACACACACACACACACACACACACATATATATATATGGTATCTTAAGCATTTTCTTCTTGAAGGAAATACAATAAATGTGTTACCAATCTAAGACGTTTCTTTCTAAAATTAAACTTCAATCTTTTCTCTCAAGTTTCTTTTCTGAGCTGATGGTCACAATTAGTTCTTGGGCACAGTTGCCCACACAGGTGTTTGAAATCAAGAGGAGCTTCCCGCCCACAGCATTGCTTTCCTGACAGGATGTGATTTATTCTGCCCCCTGAACTTCACGCTGGTGTTCTTTCCTGTTGTAGGGATTCCGACCACTGAGCTGTGAGTACAAGATGGAAAATGTCACCAGAATGGTAGTGTGTGACCTTGGGAACCCTATGGTGGCTGGAACAAATGTAAGAGAAAACCAGAAGCACTTTCTGATTTCTGTCTCATTGAATTATAAAGAGAACTAATGGAAAACTCCCCAATTAGCACTCAGCAATTTAGCACATAGCCATTAAAACAAATTAGGCAGGAAATTACCAGGGTAGGGGGATTTAGCATTATAACCAACACAGAGTAGATAATCTAAGGTTAAAAACACAAAGAGACAAATAATTTTAAATGCTTTCTCTTTGGATGTTACTCTTACATGTCTTTTAGTCACGACAAATCTATGAAGACTATTTTTTTTTTACTACAAATTTCTTTCTTTGAATATTTTTTCTTTGAATTCCACTACAACTTGTTTCTTAGAATTCAAAGCAATGTAAGTAAAGGATTTAAGAAATAACCTAATTAAAAATTTTAGGAAAGACGATTAAATTTTTATTTCCAGTATACTTCGCATATGAATATCATTCACAGTATTTTTCCATATAACAATATTTCCATAATTCAGCTTTTGAATCCGTTTTCCCAGGTCTTACTTGAAAACCTGGTGTCTTACTTGAAGAATTACACATCTTACTTGAAGTATAGCAAGAAAAAGAAAGGGTTAATACTGATCTGTAACATGCTTATGAAAGAATAAGGACTTGGGTTTTTTCCTCTCCTCCCTCCACCATCTCCTCCTCCTCTTCTTTTATTTTCTTTGTTTCCACATTTAGGAACTTCCCATCAGGATTACATAGACAATAAATTTATTTTATGCAATTGCAGTTTAAGTATTCACCTAGGAACTTCTTGTAATACATATCACAGCAGAAATAGTTACTTTATAAGTCATAAATCAGGGGGAAAAGAAACCCCTGAAATCTGCAAATATTACATAATTAAAAGTTATATAAACTGAACATACATATTCCTCTAGTTTAAATTAGATGTTTATGTATCAATGAAATGGACTGTTTGAAAAAAAAATTCCTGAAAACTTAAAATTGCATTGATTTGTATTAGAACTTCCCAAATTATATCCCTAAAACTGCTAATCCCTTGAGATAAGCCTTTATTTAAAGGGGAATTCTGTGGTCACTGCTGATTATATCCTCTGGACACTATAAAATTTTTAAAGGCTCTGAGAAGTCCTGCAGTAAATAAACCTGGTAGCCCAGTGTTTCACACATTCATTTGAGCATTTGAAACTTTCCATCTAGAAATACCTATTCCCAGTTTATACTTCAGGATACTGTGCTAGAATAATGTTTTTGCTTTTTTACACTAAAATAAACTCTATTCCATTGACCCTGGATGGATTAAAAATGTGCCAAGCTGTAGTCTAGTGAACTCACTTCTTGGTTCAAAAAAAGTAAATATTTAAATGAAAGATAAACTTTTATGACAGATTTTTATTAGCTAACATGTATTGATGACCTTCTGTGTTATCAACCCATCACTGGGTGCTTTTTTAATGTTATTTCATTTCCACAACCACCAACCCTATGGTATTTCTCCTATGTTATGAGTGAGAAAAATGAGACTAAGAGAAGTCAAATGAATGGCCCAAGGTCACCCAGGTAATGAAGGACAGACCCAAGATACGAACCAGGCCTGAACACAAAGCCTGTGTCCTATCCTATCTGCAAAACTGTGGTAAGTCCTTGGATGAAAACTAATGGATAACAGATGAGATATTTAAATGAGGCAATGAAAGATCGAATGGAATGTCTAAGCTGAGGTATTAGAACATTTTCCGTTATAATCCTTTTATCTAGAAGCTGATAAATCCTTTTGCTAATTTTCATCAAAAATCCAACCACCTAATTTGATATGAAGAGGTCTCCCTAAGGCCACAGAGACATGAGATGACATGGTAGCAGCAGTGTTAGCATCTATTGATGGCCAGGCACTTATTCTTTTTTCAATATCAAAAGTGTGAAATCTAGACCAGAGATCATCTAAGATCGTCAATAACTAAGAATAATCTTGGAACAAAAACTGCGCACCAGTGTCATTCAAAGTGGAGGATAAAAATGGCAGTGTGGTCTTAACCACAAATGTGTTTATGTGAGGCGATGTCAATCCGTTTTACCAGCAAATAATCTTTAGAAGTCAAGGAAGTAAATTGTTTGTATTCGTTTATCTCTGAGGTCTACAGTGGAAGAAACCTAATAGCTTTCTTATCTCACTCTTTAAAGCCCTTAAACACATCAAATTTTATTGCATTCTGTTGTGTTCTAAAACACTTTGATTTATTTACTTCTGCATTTTGTATTTTAAAAAGAACACTCAGTGGATTACAGTAAAATTCCAAATGTAAAACTAGTCCTGAGTATTAAAAAGCATCATAAATTGCCAGGAATATTTATTCTAGTCTCAATATTTAAAAAAATAGCCTTCAAGTGACTTTATGTTTTAATTTAACAAAACATTTACAGCAGTATTCAGAAGTGTTACACATGATTTGTAAGTAGTAATGTCATTTTCATACAATAGCTATAGCAATATAAAATATTTAGCTGCCATAAAGATTCATAACAACTTGCAAAATCTCCCAAGCAGGAAAACAAGAAAATAGTGGTTCAACAAAGGCTCTTTAGAATCAATGCCCAGAGATCTGGTGTATGATTCTAGTTAAGAACACATGCATCTCTCTCACTTGTATGAAGTTGTCACACCTTCTGTGTATCTTCCCCCCATGCTGAATTGTTTTATAATGAAGACCAACAATGTGTTGCAGACAGGTTTCATCACAATATAGTACAATCCCCATCACTGGAAGTATACAAACCATGGCACGCTCTTTCTCCTCATTGTTTTTTAATGGCATTTTTATTGCCACCCCTTCTCTGTGCCTGGTGCAAAACTAGAGTCTGACAATATCAAGATGAAAATATACGATCTCCATTCCATAAGAAACTCAAAATTAGTACTATCATAGGTTGAGTGATAAGAGAGTAGCAAAGAAGGAGAGAGAATAAAGAGAAAATGTCTGCCTGACCTGGCCTGGGATCAGAGAATGTGTTGCAGGAAGTATTTCTTGTCCTGAACTTGGAAGCATGAGCAGGAGTTCTCCACATAGAAAAAGCAGGGAAAGGCTTATGAGGTTTCCGAAGAAGAAAGAAGAGCATGTGCAAAGGCCCAGAGTTCTGGGGGAAACTTGCACATTTGGAATCATGAAAGTATTCATCATGACTGGGGCAGAAGGATGCATAGGCTTAATAATTAGGCATACCTGGGTTTAAATCCCAGCCTTGCCGTTTATCAACTGTGATGCTTTGGGCAAGTCAGACTGAAATGGGAGAATTCCTATTTGCAGGAATATTTCGGGCTATGCAATGATGTGCTATAAAGCACTAGTGGCTTTATATATACTAGGGCAGTACCTGGCTTGTAGCACATTCAGTAGTGAAATGATGAAGATTTATGATTAATTAAATTTAAAATGATAATTCATTATGAATTCAGATGATTACTCATTCATATTAACATGAGTTTTTAATCACCGGTTTGTCTCATAGTCTAGTGGCCATGAATACAGGTTCTGGAGTCAGCTTGGAGGGATTTCAATTCCAACTCGGCAGTGTGTTTGCTCTGTACCTGGAGCAAGTCCTCAGACTGCTGCTCGATTGTAAAATGTGATGAATCACAGTACCTACTGCCCAGGGTAGCGGTCACGCTTACGTGAGACAATGCATGTGAGGCTTAGCACAGTACATGGGACAGTAAGTGGTATCGTTGCATACCTTAACTACTATTTTTACTTCCTTACTTACATTATTGGATTTGTTTTTCTCCACGTTTTTAAAATCTGTTTTCAAATTATAAAAACAGTATGAGCAGTTTTAAAACTTCGGAAAGTAAAGGTGGAAAAATAATCCATACATACGCATACACTGATAGTAACATAACTATAATATATACTCTGGTACATATTGTTTTACAATATATCATTAGTCATGTACAGTAATTTTTTCCATTGAAACACTTTTAAAACCATAGCTGAAACACACTGCACGTGCAACTTTTTAACCTTTTTTTCTTTGTTGATCATGATTGTATCAGATGACTTTTCCACCTTGTTGCATAAGCTTCACAGCCATAATTTCAATGTCTACATAAATGTCCATTAAATGGAAGCATCACAGTTTTCCAAATCAATCACCTCTTGTATATTTAGCTTTTTAATTTAGCATATGAGGAAGGTGTCAGAAGAGTTGATAAGGGGCTAAATGAAGAGAGGGAACCAAAATGTATAGGGACTGGATGGTCTCGGCCCTACAATTGTATAACTTTCTCTCAGCTCTCAGCCATCCAGGGTGGAAGCAGAAAAAGAAACAGCAATTTGGAGTGGAGTTTTACAGGATGACTTTAAAAGACTTTTATGCTGTGTATAAAGTTCCTCCCATGTAATAACGTAATGTCTTGTGTGATTTTTTAAAATTTTATTTAGTATTCTCTGGGCCTCCGATTTGCAGTTCCACGTCTTGAGAAAACAAACGTGAGCATTAACTTCGATCTTCAAATCAGAAGGTTAGTTCTTAAAATGCCTAACACGCAATATTAAAGAGATCCAGTCAAATGAATGCTACTTGTCAAGCTCCTTCATGTTAGAAGTCCACCTGAAATTAGAACCCAGGATTTCACAGCCCATTTTTCATTTGTTTTTCTCAGTTATTTGTTTTGTGTGTGTGTGTGTGTGTGTTTCAATGTTTTTGGCTCTGAATAAGAGATTGTTTTCTGTGAGCCAATTCATGAGAGTAAAATTTTGTCCTGGGTACCCGACACCACCCCCCCGTCCCCCCCCACCCCATCCCCCGCCCCCCCTCCATTTTTCCTTATTCTGATGCACATGCGTTCTCCCGCCCTCACCCATACCTGCCATTCTCTCAGCTGGGAGACAGCTAGCTAATCCCTAAAAGCAATAATTCTGCAAAAAAAGGCATAGATTCTACCTTTGAAATCTTGAAATCTTCTAACTTTTCAAGAATGAATGAGTCTCTGATGATTTAATGTGAGCAGGATGCAGGTAAGATGGCAGAGCCATCTCTGGCAACTTTAAGCTGAGCCATGTAAGTAGCTGCCCCCTTTCACCAAGACTGACCCTGTTCAAGGATTCAGGTATGATTTTACCCTTTCACCATCTATTCTGTTTGCTCCTTCACGGCCAAAAATAATATTTCATGAGTGGGAAGACCCACAGAGAGCATTGTGCATGAGAGTCAGGGAGTGCCAACCGTAGGCTGCTACCCGTGAGCCAGTAATGGAATCCATACAATGGCTCTCAAGTCACATTAAAAGAAAAGGACATTAAATAAAATAGAATATCTCAGAGTCCTCTTCATGAGACATTCCTTTCAGATAAACATAAATATATATAGTAAGATACCCCGTTTGATGGATATATTGTTTTTGTGGTCTGCAATTTTAAAAGTTTGAAAAACACTGATGTAGACAGCACAGGCAGGCCTTCCATAGTTGTTTATAACTCGCCCAGCGTGTTCTAACATAAAAACGACTCTGAAGTCAGTATATACGAGTTGGTTCTCAAATACTCCCGTGTAGTGTGGCTAATCTCTAAATGTACCTCTGTCCTGCAAGAAGAAGGTGTCAAAAAGTGTTATGGCTTTTAGAAAAACGATGTTGCCCAGTGGATTATTTTTAATAGCTACTTCACTAGAAGTTTAGGATTTTTAAAAAATATATAGACTCTGTAAGAATCTAGGAGATTTTTAAAATGTGCAACCTGTGTACAAACCATAGCCCCCGAACTTTGTCCTACATTGCTAGGGAGAGAGGTTTCCTAACTTACTTTGGGTATCCTTTCCTGACCTTTATTATGTCTTTTTTGAATGTAAGTTAAATATTTTCTGCTGAATCTTAAGGAGATTATTTTATTTTACTCAAATTAATGATGGGATGCAGATGGAAGGAATTCTTCAGTAATATCCCTTCCCTGTACCCAAAGCTTATTAAATCACTTCTTTGATCTACAAAATGTATATTTCCCAGAAGGCTCAGGTAGTCCTAAATATTTTCATGTGGGAAATCTGTTAATAGTTGTACGTTTTCAGAAAAAAAGAAAAAGCACTTGATAGAGAAGGACCCCCAACCCCCAGACAATAGGCTGCAGTTTCCGTTTCTCACCATCATGGTTGGTGACATTGATTCTACCTACAGTGGCATGAAGCTTCGTGTCACTTGGGGAAAGATACACCTCTTATAAAATATACAGCCTTTATTTAGAAAGAAAGTCTGTTACAAAGGAGCAAAGCAAATTCCTTGAGGTTACCTCCTTACACTTGATTACAGTTATGGATAATTGGAATAGATGCAATTTGTAGTTCACTCAAGGAACAGAGAACACTAAATGTTCTAAATACCTTCCCCAAATCCATCCTGAAGACCATCGTTTAGATAATGAATTTGGCAATGAAGTGCTGAATTTGATGGAAAATAAGAATGGTCACATTTTTAATATCCCCCTTCATCTGAAAGAATGGGCCATGATGATGTTCCATCCTTACATGCTGTAAAAATGCATGACTATTTTAGCATTTTCCTGAAAAACATAAAAATGGAGAAGTGCAAAAAGAACTGGAGAGGCTACTGCAACAAGCATAAAGCGTCAAATTCCAAAAACATACATTACAGAGATAACAGTGTTTGAGAATACTTTTAATACTCGAATACTAAAGTACTTGAGAAGTGAGCATTTATCTTCATGCTTTGCTGTCAGACTCCCAAGATGTAAATAAGTATTTAATGGATGTTTTGCATCCAGTTCAAATGTGTTTAAACCAAAAATAAACCAAAGCAAATGCTCTCAAGTTGAAAGCTTTTGACCATATTGACCACTGCTACGTACATTTAATGCCCTTTTCCACAAATAGAACCCAAAAGAAAAACGGGCTTTATAAATTAATAAACTTAAAATATTGCATGTTGCCAAATATTTGCATTAAATGGTGTCTCCGTGGCCTGGCTCTGTGTGACATATAAACATTTTCCTCCCTCTGTGAAGCGGGTCTCAAATAGCAATTCCCACAGACAAACATGACTTTGTGATTATTTGTTGCAGTTGCTTCCTCAATGCTGGTGAAGTGAACATTGTATTGTCTTTGCTGACATTCCAGAGACGGCAGAACACATACAGGGAGGGCTAGAAAATAGCAAGCAGGAAACAGGAAAGAAAAAGAAAGTCGTGTCGGAGTAGGAAGTGAAAAACATGTTTATCCTTGGGGCATGACATAGGGTGTAGTCGTGGAGAGGAAATTCTCATGCCTGGCGTAGAACTAGCCCTGACATAAATAGCTCAGCATCCACAGCCATGATGAATGGCTTGTTTGAATGCAGCAGTGATATCAGTGATGGAGGTTTCCTTCCAGGAAAGACGTTAAAGAGGCATCCAAGTTCTCTATCAAGCCCCGTGGCTTTCTTACCAGGAGATTTTTGGACACCACTAGTAGCTGTACCAAGTGTCATGGCACGCTGGTGTGACACAGGATGATTTTGATTCTCCAACCAGGTCTAGCCTCCAAGTCTGCCATTGCTTTCGTTACATTTCAGAAAAGTCTCTGTAAGCCTCATATTGGACTCCTGTCCCAAGATGATTTCAACGCTTGACATGTATTTACATTTTCAGGATGTTGTGAATAATGAAAGTCATGTTATGTGAACCACTTGAAAACAAAATGCAATAGAATTATGGAATAACCTAAATGACACTTTTTTTTCCTCCATCATTCTAATTTGCACTGCCGCAAAGCAGTAGTGAACTAGAAAATAGAACAAAGTCAGGGTAATCTGTGGAACAATTAGACTTAAATTTCCAAAACTAAAGAGTTTCCTGTAATGGATTTGGAACCACAATGTCTGCAACAAGTGGAATTACTTAATGACTTCTCAGTGGTAATTCAGAATCCTGTCGTACAAAAAAATAAAAAAAAAAGCTTTTTAGTTGACTGATCCTACCCAGATGTGATAATAATAAAGTGGCCTGGAAACTGGGGTTCAAACTTTGGTGAACAAGTCCCTTTAGGCTCATCACAAGCTTAGCAGGGATACCCCATTACAGGAAATGAGCGTAACATTTGCCTGTTTATGTCTTTTATGTGTGTTTGCAGTTTAAGTTGCCTTATCAGTATATACAATCGAACAGGACTTTTCAAAAGCAATGTGGGAACAATTCTGTCTGCTCCTCCTTTGAAAGCAGACTCTTATCCTGTCTTTTCCAGCTCCCACATTTGGAAAGCTTCACAAGCTAATCAGAACATACCCCATTACCATTATCGCAGTGTTCGAGCCTGTCCATTGAATCTGTGTGAGGTTCGATGAGGAGAAAAACAGGAGGCTTCCTCTTCCTAATGAGAGCTGAATATAAACATGACCTATTAGTGGTGGTGCGGCCACATCTCCTTTTGTTAAAAGCAGGATCCTTTGGGATATTAGGGTGACTTCGATGCAAGCACAGTAGGACAATAAATGCAAGTGGGATTGCATCCAAAGCACAGCTACTGGTTAAGCCTCTCGTGAGACACGTTTCCTTTTCCTTGCAGAGCTGGCGGCTTAACACGTGCATTTTTTAAAAGTTAAATTTCATATCTAATTCTGTTTGCTTGAGAAAAAGACACAACAAACTTGAAAATCATTTTGCCACTGTTCAAAGAAATGTTCTTAAGCATGCACCTTCCATCTTGAGATTCTGAAACCACTTGCAAAACATCATGTCACCTTCTTAATACCTCTGCATGGACTGCCCAGCTCTCCTTGATCTCACTTTTTCTCACCCTTAGCCATGCTTCTGTTCACCACCACCCCCACACACCACCCTAGTCAATCAGTGAGCAGGCAGTGAATGTACACTTATTTTAATATTATCTAATAAATCATAAGGAGATAAATTTGCTATGAAAAAAAAAATGTATGGTATGATGCATTCCAGAGCCAAATGCAAATTCCTTTTCCATTGTGTGCTGCTCTTGGATCATTCTTCACAGTCTTATGCTGTATGAGCATGGAAAATCAGGAGTTGAATATGCTGTCCTTTCCTATTTGATGGGCAATAAACATGATGCTCAGAGAAGTTAAGGAATGTGTTCAGGGCAGACGCTGGAAAATGAACTCAGCGCTGGTTCAGCCATTGAAACAAAAAAAATGTTAGCGTCTCTAGATACCTACTGTGGTTGCAGAAAAGGTGTCTCTTCATGGAAAGTTACTATATTACTTTAGATCGTGGTGGATCTTAGCATTTCCCTCTACACATGGTTATGTTTTTGTAGAATGTATATGCCATTGTTTTCTAAATGATCGTACTGATCATGTGTGTTATACAGAATGTATTTTATGACCATGTATTATAACAACACATCTGAGGAAATATATTTAAATCATATGTCCTTGTATTCTAGTTCCAACAAAGATAACCCAGACAGCAATTTTGTGAGCCTACAAATCAACATCACCGCTGTAGCTCAAGTGGAAATAAGAGGGTAAGTAATAAGCAAAGCATTGTAGTAGTTTTACTGTAATAATAGCTTTCTGTGCGTGAGAGTAATGATAAAATACTAGTAAAAACTATGTGGCATTTTCCTAATGCATTCGCGATCACAGTTCACTTTGGTTATAAAGTCTCATTCTTTTCTACCCATCATTAGCCTCCCTTTGGAAAGCAGAGTAAACCCTGTATGATCATTAACTCTAAGGATATCAAAACAAGAGCTCACTTTATTCCCCAAACTGACAGGTCAGTAATCAAACTATAAAAGCTAGTGATAAGAAGCCAGATAAAATAGACAACCATGTGACTGTCTGAAAGTCTCACTTCTCCAATAATTATTTTGGCAGAATGAAAATTCAGCCTCGCCATACCACATCTTGAGTTGAAGAAATGGCTAACTCTTAAATGTGAGGGTTGATGGGATCTACATTTTGTGTCTTTTTCCTTCCGTCCTATTCTTTGAAGAAGGTCCCAATAAGCAATTAATCGAGAGACAGGAGGAAAGTGCTCAAGTAAAAGGCTTAGGAATAACTACCATCTGGGAAAGTGGTGCCTGGGGGTGCGGGGGAAGAACTTAGAAATGGATTGCATGTAGTTTTCATCTTGTATAGCGTAGACTTCACTAATTTTAATTCTTGTCTCTTCACAACAATCAAGGTTGGCTAAAAATGTCAACTGGTCTTTTGGGCTCAAATGTCTCTGGGGCTCCAGAAATCCAAGTTCCCTTTTCTTATTCCATAGGTCCTGAGTGGTTTACACTCCTTTGGGGGGACAACAGTAGATTTCTGCACTCAGAGCCATTGTCACCATGCATTTCTTACTGCTGCACCCTGCTACTTTCCGTGGAGGGAGAGCGGGGGCCTCTACCTGTTATCCTGGCACCACTGAATCTCCACCTAGTGAATTCGAGAATAATAATAATGCCTAACATCTACTGATACTTTCATGTGCTGCCCCAACATGTTAGTACATCTTAATACACGTATGTACTAGTATCCTCGTTGTACAAGTGAGGGAATTTTGGCACGAGCTGTTGAAGGCTACACTGCTAGGAAGTGGGAGGCTAGAAGAGAAATACAGGCATCCTGTCTCCAGGTGCATGTTTATAAATGATCATGCTATGCAGCCTATGAGATAGTGTTTTGAACCTTATCTACACCAAATCTTATTTTATGTATGCTGCTGTGATTTTTTTCCTTGTTCAAATGAATGTTGTTGACATTCACCACTTTAGTACATGTGCCTATAGTTCAATGATTTTAATTGCAGAAGAGTATAACACTGTAAAACTATACCATATCTTGCTTCTCCAGTCTATTCTTGATGAACATTTAGGGGTTTCCTTCCTTTCCTTCCTTTCTCTCTCTCTCCTTCTTTCTTCTCCTCCCTCCCTTCTTTCTTTCCTTCCTTCCTGCCTTCTTTTCTTCCTTCCTCTTCTTCTTTCTTTCTTTCTTTCTTTCTTTCTTTCTTTCTTTCTTTCTTTCTTTCTTTCTTTCTTTCTTTCTTTCTTTCTTTCTTTCTTTCTTTCTTTTCTTTCTTTCTTTTTTTACAAACTTTCTTGTATATATCTCCTGGAACACATGTAGAAGGATGTCAGAACGGTATATGCTTAGAGAATTTCAGGATCCGAGTGTATACACTATTTAACTTTACTAAATAATACCAAACTGTTTTTAAAATACTTACACCAAATTACAGTCCCACAAAAAGGGATGAAAGTTTCCATTGCTCCACATTATTAACTAACTCGCAAAATGGTCCAGTTTTTAATTTTGGGTCAACCTTACAGATAAGAAATAGTATGTAACTGAAGGTTTCATTAGCAGTTCTCTGATTTCTAAATAAGCTTGAGCAATGTTTTTATGTGTTTTTGGTGTTTTGTTTTATTTTTTGACTAATCTTCCTATTCAGGGAAATTTCTGTTCACATTTTTGCACATATTTCTACTGAGAGGCTTAACTTTTTCCTGTGAGTTCCTTTTATATCCCAGAGTTTAGACATTAATTCTTTATCAGTTACATATATTTCAACTATCTTTTCAGTTTGTGAGGTATGGGTTTTTTTTAAGTCAGGTTTCTTGAGGTGTGATTTACTTAAAGTAAAACTCACCCTTTTTTAGGTGTCCAGTTTGAAGGATTATGTCACCATATATAAAACAGTTCCATTACCCCAGATAGTTCCTTCATGTGCTTTTGTAATCAACCCTTCTCCAGCTTCAGGCCCTGGCAACCAAGACCTACTTGCTGTGGCGATAGTTTTGTCTTTTCCAGAAAATCATATAAATATCTCCATACAGAATGTAGCCTTTTAAGTCTGGCTTCTTTCACTTAGCATAATGCATTTGAAAAACATATATGTTCTTGCATGTGTCAGAGAAGTATTCCTCTGCATGGATGTCCCAGGAATTGTTCAACCATTCACGAGTTAGTTGGTGAATATTTGGGTTTTTAATTATTTCCAGTTTGGGACAATTATTAATAATAAACCTGCAATAGGTATTTCCATACAGGTGTTTGTTGGGACATTTGTTTTGACAAATGGAGACACTGAGTTGTAAGGCAAGGGTATGTTTAACTTGATAAAATACCACTGAACTGTTTTCCAAAGTGACTGTACCATTTCCAGTTTGCATTCCCACCGACAAAGTATGAATTCCAATTGTGCTGTATTCTTGCCCACATGTGCTTGAGGCTTGTTTCTTTCTTTGTTTTTAGCCATTCTAGTAAATCTATAGAAGTAGCTCACTAAGGTTTTTAATTAGCATTTTCTAAGGGCCAGTGGTCCTGAACAGCTTTTCACTGCCCTTTGGCCATCAGTATCTGTTTTTTTGGTGAACCGTGTCTTAAAATGTTTGCCCGTCTATTATTGGGTCATTTGTCTTATTATTGAGTTGTAAAAGTTCCTTATATATTGTGAATACAAAAATCATGTACCAGATCGATTAGGGTCCTGCAAAGATTATCTCCCAGCTTATGGTTTGGCTTGTTCTTTTCTTAACAGTGATGTTGAAAGAGCAGACATTTTTAATTTTGATGAAATCTAACTTTTAAATATTTTATAATATGTGCGCTTTGTGACCTATCATTTTAAAAAAAAAATCTTTGCCTTATCCATCACAAGACTTTTTCCTATGTTTTCCCCATAAGTTTTATAGTTTTACATGTTGGTCTATGATTAATTTTAAGTTAATTTTTGTATCTGGTGTGAGCTGGGACAAGGTTTACTTTCTTGCATGTGAATATCCAATGGTTGCTGTCCCCTTGGTTGAAAACACCATCTTTTCCTCACTGAATTACTTGACACCTTTGTTGAACGTCAGTTGTCCCTCTGTGAGAGTCTATTTCTGGACCTCTTATTCTGTTCCCCTGATGCACATGTATAACAAGTCTTGAAATGCAGTAGTATTCTGAGATCTTGGTAAACTCACAAATTCTAATAGTTTCTTCTTTGTTGATTGCCTAGGATTTTCTATAGCATGATCATGTTATCTGTGAATAATATAGACCATTTTATTTCTTCCTTTCTAATCTGTATGTGAAAACGTTTAGCCAACTACAAAGTTACAGGGAACAGTCCCTGCAAGAGATCACCTTAGCTTCTGACACCCATCCAAATCTACCCTCAGTTTCAATAATTCACTTAGAAGGACTCACAGAAGTCATTGAAAGCTATTATACTTGTGGTACAACTTGTTATAGGGAAGATACATATGAAAATCAGTCAAGGGCAGAAGTGCATAAGATAGAGTCCGAGGAAATATCAAGCAGAGCACTTCTGTTGTTCTCTTCTGTAGAGTCAGGAAGTACTACTTTCTTGATATTGATGGATAATAGTATATGCATGGTGTATCATCAACCAGGAAAGCTCACCTGAGCCTCAGTGTTCACTTTGTTGTTGTTGTTGTTGTTGTTGTTGTTGTTGTTTGGGGGGGCTCCATTACATAGGCATGACTGATTGATTGACCACTTAATTGATCTTAGTCTCCAGGTTGACTTCCATGATTTGACCAAACCTCCCATCCTGAATCATACTGTTGGTCTTTTTGGTGTGGGCAAACCCTACCCTAAATCATATTGTTAGAATATCTAGTGTGGCCCAAGCCCCCCTGGCAAACAAAGATACTCCTTCATCTTCGGCATAAAATGTTGAGAGCTTAGAAGTTTCCTCTTAGAAGCTGAGGGCAAAGGCCTGACCTCTTTGGGGACAAGGTTAAATTGTTTATTATGTAGTTATGCCTTTATTTCTTTTTCTTCTCTTACTGCATAGACTAGGACTTCCAGTACAAGACCGAACAGACATGGTAAAAGGACACATCCTTCCCTGGTTCTTAGATCCAGCCTTGACCTTAAGAGGAAAACATTCAGTCTTTTACCATTAAGTCGGCTGTTATCCCTCAGGGTGTTTGTAGATGCCTTTTTCACGTTGAGGATGTTCCCTTTTTCTCTAGTATTCTTGAGAATTTCTAATGTGAATGTGTGTTCGTTTTTGTCAAGTGTTATTTTCTGTGTCTAAGAAGATGATTAAATGGTTTTCCCTTATTTGTCCATTAAAGTGATAACTTGATTAATTTTTGTTTTTGAATTTTTAAAAATTTCTTAGATTATTTTTTAAATTTATTTTTCAGTAATCGTTGACATACAATATTATGTTACTGTCAGGTATACAACCTAGTGATTAGACATTTATATACAGGTACCTTATGAAGTAATCAGCCCAGTAAGTCTAGCATTCATCTGTCACCATACATAGTTATTTCAATATTATTGACTATATATTCTCTGTGCTGTAGTTTACATCCCCATGACTATTTTTATAACTGGAAATTTGTACTTTTTAATCCCTTTCACCTTATCTCCCATCCACCCTACTCCTTTCCATCTGGCAACCATCAGTTTGTTCTCTGCATCTGTGAGTTTGTTTCTGTTTTGTTTGTTCGTTAATTTTGTTCTTTAGATTCCTTATCTAAGAAAATCATACCATATTTGTTTTTCTCTGTCTCATTTATTTCACTTAGCATAATGCCTCTAGGTCCATCCATGTTGTCACAAATGGCAAGATTTCATTATTTTTTATAGCTGAGTAATATTCCATTGTATATATATACCACATCTTCCTTATCCATTCATTTATCAATAGACACCTAGGTTGCTTTCATATCTTGGCTATTGTAAATAATGCTGCAGTGAACATAGGGGTACATATATCTTTTCAAATTAGTGTCTTTGTTTTCTTCAGATAAATACCCAGAGTGGAATTGCTGGGTCATATGATAGTTCTATTTTAAATTTTCTAGTTTCATATCATTGTGGTCAGAAAAGATACTTGGTATTATTTCAATCTTTTTAAATTTACTGAGACTGGTTTTGTGGCCTAACATGTGGTCTATCCTGGAAAGTGTTCCATGAACACTTGAAAAGAATTTGTATTCTGCTGTTTTGAGTAGAATGTTCTATAAATATCTATTAAATCCATTTGATCCAATATGTCAGTTAAGGCCAATGTTTCCTTGGTTTTCTGAGTGATCTATTCATTGATGTCAATGGGGTGTTAAAGTCCCCTACTATAATTGTGTAAACTGTCAAACTCTCCTTTGATGTCTGTTAATATTTGCTTTATGTATTTGGGTGCTCCTATGGTGTGTAGATGTTAATAAGAGTTTGTTCCTCTTATTGTATTGATCCCTTTATCGTTGTGTAATGCCCTTCATTGTCTTGTTACAGTCTTCGTCTTAAAGTCTATTTTGTCTCAGATAAGTATTGCTACCCCAGGTTTCTTTGTGTTCCCATTTGCATAAAATATCTTTTTTTATCCCTTCACTTTCAGTCTTTCGATCCAAAGTGAGTCTTTTGTAGGCAGCATAAGCACAGGTCATGTTTCTTTATCAATTCAGCCACCCTATGTCTTTAGATTGGATCATTTAATACATTTACATTTAAAGTAATTGTTGATAGGTATGTACTTATTGTCACTTTATTAGTTATCTTCTGGTTGTTTTTGTTGTTCTTATATGTTCCTTTCTTCTTCTCTCGCTCTCTTCCCTTGTGCGTTAATGACTTTCTTTGGTGATATGTTTGAATTCCTTTCTTTTTTCTGTGTGTATCCATTATCGGTTTTTGGTTTGTGGTTCCCATGAGATTCAGATATAACAACCTATGTTTATAGCAGTCTATTTTAAGTTGATAGTCACTTAAGTTCAAATACATTCCAAAAGCACTACATTTTTTTACTCACCTCCCCATATTTATATATATTATTGACATCATATTTTAGACTCTGTGTGTGTGTGTGTGTGTGTGTGTGTGTGTGTGTGTGTTGACTTTTAAGCCAAACTTTCATTCCAGAGAAGAAGCATACTTCGTCATGATGACTCTTCTTTTTATTCAACTTGCTAAAATTTTGTTAGTGACTTTTGCATATATTTTCATGAGAAATACTGATCTGTAGTTTTCTTTTCTTACAATATCTTTTTCTGATTTTGGAAACAGGGGGATGCTAGCTCCATAAAATGAGTTAAAAATATTTCTCTATCTGCTCTATTTTCTGAAAGAGTTTGTGTAGAATTGCTATTATTTCTTCCTTAAATATTTGGCAAAATTCACCAGTGAAGCCATCTGAGCCTGGAGTTTTGGGGGGATTTTTTCTGTTTGTGGTTTTAGGCTTTTGTTTTTGTAGGAAGGGTTTTAACAATTCAATTTTGTTTTTTGATAGAAAACTATTCATATTCTCTATTTCTACGTGAGTGAGCTTTGGTAGTTTTTCTTTCAAGGAATTTGTATATTTCATGTAAGTTGTTACATGTTTCAAAAATTGTTCCTAATATTCTCCAATTTCCTTGTAATGTCTGTAGGACTTCTAATGCGTTCCCCTCATTATTCCCTATATTCGCAAGTTGTATCTTCTACCTGCCTTTTCCCCCCCGCCCCGATCAGTCTGTCTAGAGTTTAGTGATCTTTTCAAATAACCAGTTTTTTTGGTTCATTGATTTTTCTTTTTTAAAATCTTTTTATTATGTTTTTGCTTTTGTTTTCTATTATTTTGTTTTCTTTTGTTTCTATTCCATTGGTTTTTGCTTTTGTTCTTATTTCCTTCCTTCTGCTCACTTTGGGTTGGTTTTACTATTCTTTTTCTCATTCTTCTATGTAGAAATTAGATCATTGACTGGAGAGCTCTCTTTTTTTCTTACATAAGCATTTGGAGCTGTAAATTTCTAACAACTACTTTAATAGCACGCCAAAATGTTGATATGTTAGGTTTTCATTGTAACTCAGTTTGAAATATTTTCTAATTTCCTTTGAGATTTCTTCTTTAACTCATGATTGAACTCATGGGAAGTGACCTGTTTGATTTACAGATATGTGGAGCTAATCTAGATGTTTTATTTTTGTGCATTTCTAATTTAATTCCCAATCCCTCTCTTGATGAGCAAAACACTATTTTAAAAATCAGAAGAGAAAACACAGTCATTATCAAGCATTATTTTTTTACTATCTTATTTTCATATCTCAAAAAAATCACAATTAGTATATCTAAAATTTTTATCTCCTTTAAACTTGACCAATCTTTGTTTTGCTAACCAAAAATAAATTGAAACTGTTTGATTTTAAATTAGGAACTGTTTTTATTCCATAAAACATAATTCAGTCCAAGGTAACTAAGGGATTAATGTAACTGTATTTATTCTCACATATTCATCTTTATGAGATTAATATTTTCAAATGTATTTCTGTCATCGCTTATGGTACCAATGTTTCTAAGTTTAAAAAGTAGGAATTTTTCTATTCATTTTGCTAATAATCAAAACTTGTAATTAAAACTGTGTTTCTAATGGGAGTGCAATTATTTTAATTGCTAGATTAATGTTTAACAATTGACCGTAGTTTTTCCTCTAAGAGAATGTTAAAGTTATTTTTAGTCATTCCACAAAGTAAACTCTTTCCTCCAAATGTTCAGCAAAAATATTAGTTCCGATGTTTAATTCTTAACAAATAGCTACTGTGTAGAAAATCTTCCATGTTCAGTCTTCAGGAAGAAAATCTAATTTTCTTTTTAGCCAATGATGTTTATTCCAATATATGGTATTATGCACTATCTCTAACAGTATTGTTTTTTTGTGTTTTTTTTTCAAATTTACCATTGTTTTTATAATTTTAAAAATCAACTCAAATGGATTTATTTCTTTGAATGGTAAAAAAAATATTGAGAATGGTCTCATTTGTTTCCAAGCCAGGTAATGTCAACACTGTCTTTAAGCAGATTGGCATGTCACTTGTTGGTACAAAGGATTCATTTAGCATAGGTCTGTAGGAAGCAAACTTGGCCACAAGAAACAGCACTACATGTATTGAGATCTCAAGGACTAATGTTATATTTTATAAAATAATCAGAATTGAATGGGTTTGTATTAAGAAAGCCTACAATCGTGACTAACTATTTTATGAATAGATTCTATCTACAGCAGGTAGAACCAACATTGGTCCATACAATAAATGGAAGTCTGCCATTTTGGACTAATAAGGCTTGAGAACAGGGTTGTGAACATAGGGTTCACACCTTACTACCACGTCATCAGATTTCAACTTCCTGAGAGCAGATAGACTTTAACTTATCAAAAACCTAATTCACTGCTTTCCCTCAAAACCCTTCCTAATGTCCAGTGTTAGCAATGAATACCTCCAATCTTCTTATTACTCAAGAGTCTTCGTGAAATAATGTGCTATCCTCCATCTTAGAATATAAGGGCTATTCGGTAAAGGTTGTTAGAGCACTAAACTGGCTGTGATCATCCTAGGTTAATTAGTTAATAATATTCTTTCTTTTTCCCTTCTTTCTTTCTAAAAACAATAACTGAAAACAGTGAACAATGCTTCACTTACTTAATTGGGATCTTTAGAAAGCCATTCTTTGCCATGGTTTCCCCAGAGTTGACAACGTCTTCAGAGGGTAGATAAGTGAATTTTGTGAGTCATGCTTTTTGAATGATTTTGCAATGCCCTGTGATAAGTTTCTTTATAGATTTTTACTTGATTTTGTTACAGAAGTGGGACAGGAGATTTCAAATTGTGTTTACTAAAATCACTGCAGCTTTGTGGCCCCTGTGATACTCTGTATATTAAAAATAGAGGGGATGGTACTAAGTAAAGCAGAGTGATAGTCTTCACCTTTAAATAACCCCCTACTTCTCTGGATGTCAGTTTTCCTTTCATTTATAAAATGAGGGATTTTGAACACAATATCTCCACAGTATCAGCCCACGGTCTAAATTTATGATTCTGTGGTGCTAGAGGATTTATGACTAGTTCTACAGGATTTATGACCATCAGAACAACAACAACAAAAACGAAAGTTTTTTCTAGAGCCTCACCATGGAGGTAGGCATGGAATCAACTCTCTTAGCTAAGGAGATAAGAGCATAATAAAGCTTTGGGTGGTGAGGTCATCAAGACCCCGTGGGAAGGGAAGCCCAAGCTTTCTGGGCTTTCCTCTGGTGAAAACGATCTGCCATGTTCCGAACTCTTCTCCTCATCAAGTCCTCTGTGTTTGATCTAAACATGATTTAATCGAATCAGTAGGAAAGGGGTGCATCACAACAAATCACTCTAAGGGTAGAGAATGTTGTGCCCTGAACTTTTTATTCAGTAGTTACAGATTGAGGATGAATGTAAAGGACTTTACAATTTAGTAACATTAAGAGTTTTCAGTTTTTAAAATGTACTTCTCCTATTCACTCCTAGAAGACATGCAGCCAAATTGACTTTGACCAAAAGCGTTTGAGATGCTTTCCGATTATTTGTGGTATACAACCCAAAACATTTATCATAATTTCCCAGATAGGGAAATAGAGACACGCAAACATTAAATTATTTGTCCTTGGGTCAGACTTTAACCCAATCAAGTTTTCTTTCTCCTGTAGAAAGAGATTACCACAGGGAGGGAAAAAAAGATAAATTTTGAAGTTGATATAGGCTGTGTTAATTACTGGATATCCTGAAAAGGTCATTTAAGATACCTGATTGCCAAAAGAGGTGTTTTTGTTGAAGTTACTTTTAGCTGAAAGTCTAGGGATTCTTTTAATGCTATCTTTTAGTTAAAAATTTCTAGAAATCATTGTGGGTTTTTTTTGAGAATTATCCTTTTTAATATTGTGTGAAAATAATAATTTGGTTTGTGGTCAGCTTTTAATATGGAATAGTGCTATGTACTGTATTTCATTCATCCAGTGTTTACTCTCTAGTTGTAAGTTACAGGCAAACATACCTATACGTCAAATTAAACTCCTACTTACATGATTACACCATTGAAGTCTTTCTGTCATCCTTGAGTTATCTATACGACAACTCTAGAACACAAACAGGCTTTATTTTGTTTTGGTTCTAGGCCTGACCTTGTGAACGGTATGGCTGAATTAATGGGAAGCCAAACAAATCTAAGAAAGAATACACAAGTGGTCATTTTTCTACTATGAAGTATTTCACTGGAAACTGTATTTCTTCACAACTGGACATTTAACACACCACACAGAATTCTAGATTTTTACTCACAAAGAAATTCCCATTTCTTAATATGGCTTAAAGCAGGAATTATATACACTGTATACACACACACACACACACACACACACACATACACACACACATAGGATCTATAGATAAATGTATATACAGAGGGTGTCAAAAATATGTATACACATTTTAAGAAAGGAAAAAACCTATTAAAATTGTAATACTCAACATACACGGATAACAAAAGGTGAATGTAAGTCACATGTGACTTCTGCAATTACAAGAGGTACTCAAAGTGGTTACCATCAGCATAATTTTAATAGTTTTTTTTCCTTTCTTAAAATGTGTATACATTTTTTTGGCACCCTCTGTGTTTATATATGTGTATGTTAAATTATCCATCTCAACTCAGGAACGCTCTCTGCTCTGCCCGCTAGTGCCCAAGAGATGAGATGCTGTAAAACAGTCCCTCTCTGAGCCAGACGGTGGATGTCTCAGACCCTTCACTCTTCCTTTAGCTATTTTACTGAACATCACTTTCCTTACTCTTCCTTATAGGCAATATCTATTCAAATAAATTGAGAGCCACTTTTTGCTGCACTCTAGCGAAGCATTCTTTACATGTGCCCTCATCAGCAGTTAATGTATTATTCCATGTTTCAGAGTCTCCCACCCTCCGCAGATTGTTCTGCCCATTCCTGACTGGGAACCGGAAGAGGAGCCCCGCAAAGAGGAGGGAGTTGGACCATTGGTGGAACATATTTATGAGGTAGATGCTGTTTCTGTTGAAGCTGTGTTTGGGGTTATTCTTATGCTCTTTACTAATGAGTTCTTGATAGCATTTTAAAAGACACCAATATAAAATCTGAGCTTTCTTGCTGAGCTTTCTGCCTGGATTCTTGCTGTTATGCTATCACATTGCAATGGGGACTGGTGGGGTGTCCTGTTAAGTAATCACTATATGGTCCCTTACTTTTTAGTGGTGAGAGCCATTATATAGCGAGAAACATTTTATCTTGTTACTGTTGTTCTTTTTTAAATGTTCTTTACTTCCTCTCTTTTTAATTCTTGGATGATGGTCTAATCATACAAGTGACTACCTCCCTCGACTTTATTTCACTTCTTCCTACAATTTCAGATATCCTTAAAATCCACCCACCTTGAAAACTGAAAGTCACCAACCAGAAGGGACCAGACAGAAAATTTTATGGATTATTCACTATTGCACACAAAAAAAATGCATATGGAATATATATGATGGGTAGATGGTAGATAGATAAGAATAATTTTACTGTTCATTCAAATAACCCAAATTGGACATGAATAACTGACTCATGCCTATTCATGAGATTTGAAATAGTCCGTAGGTTAGTACACTATTTTCCAGCAGCAAAGCCGTGTCTCATGAATAAAACCCTGCTGATCTTTTACTCCTTCAAATGTTAAATCGTGACTAGGGAAGAGTTTTGTTGATACATCATGTGAAACATTTAAATCATGTACAGTTAGAAACCAAGATACAGTAAAGGGTTCATTTAGTAGTCGTTCTTTTTATTTTCTAAAATAAAGTCAGTGCTCTCGGTGGAGGATAGTTATTCTTCCTGTTCATTTTCAAGAGACCAGGGATGGAATTTTGATAAGAACGATGTTCCAAGCCATTTTCCATTTGGGATTCCGTCCTGATTGATGTCCTCTGTCCATTTCCTATGTAACTCATACCCCTAACCTAATAATTCTGGCTAGGACTTTCATCTTAAACTGCATTCTCTACAGTTAACAATAAAGCCATCTCAAAACTGATGAACTGTTTACATGTATAGGAAAGAAGCATCAACTCCTGTGCAGTGTCATCATGAAAACCTCTGTCATCCTCCCAACCTGTGGTTCAGTCAGAAGCCCTGTCCAAAGCTGGATCAAAGCTTTGCCTTAAGCTCTCTTTTGATAGTAAAAGGATAACACAGTCCCCAAGGCCACTTGGATTAAGAACGTCACTGGAAAAAAAGGCTGTCAAATAATTTATTAAACCTCGTGTGCACCAGTTTCTACTTAAGAATGCCTAAACATTCAAGTTTGAAACCATATTCAAATTCAATCATTCTCAGGGCTACCCTGTTTCTAATCTTAGCTAAATGGATCAAAAAATTTTAGGGTAATAATCAATAGAGCCAAAAGCAATCATCGAATGCTTCTTACATGCTAATCTCATGTCTCAAAAATATACTGTCATCAGTAGATGCCATGTTGCTTTGATCATGTGAAGTAAATGGGCCACCTAATAAGGAAAACTAATTATAAATTGTTTTATTGACCATGATAATTGTCGGAACTGTGAGGAAAAAAGACAAAAGTTCCCTGCTAACTTTGAATGTTTTTACAACCACAATAATTTAAATATTCTTAGTGTTTTTTGCAAGCTGTTTTGTGTCCTGCAAGTACAGGATTCATGTGTTTAAAAATGTTCATCTCTTTATGAGAGGCAGTCTTTCTTTCCCTGTGACTCGCTGATTAAAACAGAAGGAGCTCAGCTTTGAAATGCACACTTGAAATGAACTGTGGTGAGCCTGGGTCTTTGGCGTTTGATGGATAGCCATTTTTCCAGAGGGTGAAAGAGAGTGCATCGCATATGGTTGCAATTGACAAGTCAGTAGTCAGGAAAGAGGTGATTTCAGTGTAAAGAAAGAATAACTAGGTCTTGAAAGCATATAATTCAAATTGCATTTCTAGCACTGTGAGTAAATTAATATAAATTTAAGGTAAGCGTCACATTGATCAGACACGGTTAATGTGGTCTTTGGGGAGGAAATCTGCTCTTAGAGCCTCACAGATTGAAGAGTCTTCCCTGAGCACCACACATCTTGCTTTCAGAGCCCCCTCTTGCTTACAGAGACTCTATTTACTATTTTCCACATAGTCCAGATGACTTAAAACTAAAATTACAGGCTTTATAAATGGGTAAAGAGTATGTAGAATTTGATTTCCTCCTGCTGCCTGAGTTGTACCGTGACATGTTGTGTCCCTTGCTCGTAGCTGCACAATATTGGACCAAGTGCCATCAGTGACACACTTCTGGAGGTGGGCTGGCCATTCTCTGCCCGGGATGAATTTCTCCTTTATATTTTTCATATTCAAACTCTGGGACCTCTACAATGTCAAACAAATCCTGACATCAACCCACAGGATATAAAGGTAGGAGTCTGGTATAACCAGCAGCTTTGTTTATTTTTTTTATGGTAAGGTAAAAACAAAAAACAAAACAAGAAAAAAAAACAAAAATACAAAACACACACACAAAAAAACAGTGGCTTGTAAAAGAAAGCAAAGTAATTAAAAGCTATTTCCATGATAATTGTCCAGACCTTTTCTTTCAGTTTTGTAGTAAAAATGTCAGACCCAACTTAAAATATCATTCCTAGAAAACTTAAATTTCTCTTAGTGTTATTGCTCATGGTGACTTGTTATTTATTTAGCCTATTTCAATATGTACTTGTTATATATGGTTTGACTAGCAGCATAACCAAACTAAAATCATTGACATGTCATGTTTTGCAGAATTTGTACAAAATGCTATTTTTAAAGTCTTTTTGGTATATTGCCAAAAGTCATGCGGATCTTTGCCAAAACAGCTTTTCCAGCTGTTGCCAATAGCGAGTGATGAAATGCGATAATTTGCCAAAGGCCATATCAGTGCCCTGAGAACCCCCAGACTGGAATTTTCAGGACCCCATTCTTTAGTGACGCTTATAGAGAAGCCAAGAGCACTGCCTGTCAAACTCTCAAGTGTATCCGAATCACCTGGGACTCTGGGATGCAGCGTCCGGGGTGGGGCCCCGAGGGGCTGTCTCTTGGCACACGCCCACCTGATATCCACGAGGCTGGTTTGGTCACACTTCAGCTAACGAGGAGCTGAAGCATCCAGAGAGCTGATCCCATCCAGATTAAGGTCCAAATTTGGCTTTAGGTTCCTTCTGGAAAGGAAAGAAATTAATTAGTATAAGCCCTTGAAAATGTCACATTTGAATGAAGGAAAAAAACAAAAAACCTTGTTAATCAGATGTCCTCACAAGAGAACTCCATTGAAGAATGAACATCCCCTAGTGGCTGCAGGGACATAGTGTCTCCATGAGAAATGATACAGAGGGCAGCTTCATGAAACACTCACTCAACAGTCCGGGACACAGGTCTCCCTCTACTTTCAACCAGAGACACTGGGAACTTGCCCGTTATGAAAGGCTTTCTTTTCTCAGCTCAACATGCCTTCTGTTCAGAGAGAGGAAAACTAAAAGGGGGTTCAGTATTAAAAGATTTACGGGGCAACCAGCTTCCTTCTTTATGGGGAAATAATAAAGAAGACCACTTGTATTCCACGAAATTATTTAAAATACTCCCTCCCTGGAATTCTTTTTCCATTTCCTCTCTCTTTGCTTTGCATTGAGATGATTTTCACAAAATCATCTTCATAGACAGTAGCTTATTATACAATAACATCTTCGACTGTTACTGTGTAACACTGAAATCATTAAAACACATCCCGTTCTGCACTTAACATACACTCTATTTCCATCATAGATGCTTGGAGCACGTGAGTATGCAGAAGGTCTCTAACGCTCTTTGAGTGTAATGTTTAGTTTATATCTGACACTATTTATATATGTTTGTATATATTATGTAACTTGTTTAATGTGCACCATGTTGGTTGTATTTTTTTTCTCTGTTGCAATTTAACAATCATTTACAGTGACTGGCACAGAACAAATAGATAACTTGCCTTAAATGTTGACAGATTCATGCAAACTGAGTGGTAGTAAATAGTAAGCGCCTACATTCCCTGCTACCCAGTTATTCTTTAAGTGTAGACTTTAATTAAAAAACTGTCAGAGGTTAGTAATTTTTAAAAAGCAACTTAATTATGACCCTTCTATAAAATTCTCAATCTGTGGAAAATCAACGTAAGATTTGATTACAATATCAAGTAACAGCTCCCTAAAATAACTAATTATAACAAATTCATGAATTCTTGAAATTCTGAATACGTGGGACACTTGAAATGTTATTACTTTCAGGTTCTCAAAGTACTGTTACCTGTATTCAATAAGCATGACCCAGAGAGTCTAAAAGAGCTTTTACCAATAAATACATTTTAAAAATTTATAGTCAGTTTATATCAGTAACTATAAACAATTGAGAGTATTTGAAGATTATTTTCCTTTTAAGATATTAAATAATTTCTTGGTGAAGTCATTAGTAATTTACTTAGCAATTTATTTCTTCCTACATAACTCAAACAAAGCCAAAGTCTATTTTCTGTCTTAAATATGAATTGGAAATTAGTCAGGAACAAATTATTTATTATATCTTGTTATCTTCAAAAGAATAGGCCTGGGGAATTTTTAAATTAATATCAATTTCAGATTCTTACATCAAAGCTAATTGCCGTTTGTTTGTTTTTTAATTCAACTATAGATGGTTTTATTTTTAACTATCTGTAGTTATTTTTTTTAACATGTTTCCTTAAGTAGTAGAGAGAGAGTAGGTTTAGTAAAAGGATCAGGAAAGCAGAAATATATTTGCATAGGCAAGAATGAAATTCCAGTATTAAATCTTACCCACTGAGGAGTGGACTATGGTAAAATTCCTTACTATTTGGTTATCGAATTTCTTTTTTTTTTTAATTGAAGTTTATTGGGGTGACAATTGTTAGTAAAGTTACATAGGTTTCAGGTGTACAATTCTGTATTACATCATCTATATATCACATTGTGTGTTCACCAATGGAAGGAGTCAGTTCTCTTTTCATCACCATATATTTGACCCCCTTTATCCTCCTGTACCACCCCCCTCCCCACCACCCTCTGGTAACCATTAAACTATTGTCTATGTCTATGAGTTTTTGTTTCTTCATTTGTTTGTCTTGTTCCTTTGTTGTGTTCAGTTTTATATACCACATATCAATGAAATCATATGGTTCTCGACTTTTTCTGTCTGAATTTCTTTATAAATGGGGAGTGCCTCTTAAAACATCTGTCTCTGTGAGCAGTCAATTTTCAACAAATCCTTTCTGAGCATGCTCCAGTCCCCACTGGACTAGCCACCAAAATATCCCAACTGTGGATCTGTCAGAGGGGGAACTACCACCCCAATTTTCTGACGCTTCCTCTGGAAGATTTTCAGAGTCCTCCACCATGTTTTCCTCTTCCACCACTCAGTTGATTTCCTTTCAGTAAAATCCCTTTCTCTCTTGTTCACATGCACTTTTTTAGTCACTTTCTCCCTCCTGTATTTATATTTTTGCCCACTTGCCATTGAAAGCAGCTTCTACCTTCACTGTCTCTTTCCAGGGCTCACAAGTTTCTAAGATTTGCTTATGAAGAAGAAACCGTCAGATTTCCTCAGAAACATTTTCTAGGCTACCCAATCCAAGGAATCAGTGCCACCAACTCGAAAACCTTTACAATTCCCCAGTAGCCTCTGCAGCATGCCCTCAACATTTCCTTCTAATTAAATGTATCAGCGTTTAACACAATGTACTTAACACGATGTTTTTCTCTACTTTTAAAATTACTCATATAGCGACTGTCCTGGCTTTACTCTTTTATTACAAATATATAGTTTTCTGCATCAAAGACATACTGTGGATAAAATAGATTTTGTGTGTGTGTGAGCTGGCTTGAGAACTGGACCACCATTTATAACATCATTTCTAAACATAAATATATGCTGAGTGCCAAACGTCTAGCCTAAAACCTCCTGAAATACAACCCGTCTATTAATTGAATATATATTCCAACTGTGACTCTCCTCACATAAGCCTCAAGTCCGAAAAGGCCTGAACAGGGTTCAGTTTTCACAACAATAACTGATACGATTTGGTTATACCTGCAAGTTTTGAAAAGCACACACTGGCTGCCTTTGAAAGCCGCTCACTACCATGGTCATTCTGTCCCCTGTGGCTGTTCAAGAAGACGGTGCCCAGGAGATCTCACCCACATCCACCGCACTTGGTGCCCAAATACAGAGCACCAACAACTGAATTAGGGTTGGGGGCCGTCAGCAAGGACACACACATGCCACAAGAAGTCGGTGAGTTCTTTTATTTAACTACTTGCCTCATACCAGGTGTCATGGGGATTCGCTTAGCCTGCTTTGTCAACACTGTTCGAACATGCAAGTGTGAGGGTCAGTGGCATCATGAGCGGAGGATGGGGTTCAGGAAAAGCGGAGGGGCCTGCCTAGCCCCTCATGGTAGCCAGTTCAAGCGGGCGTGAAGGTGTGGCCGTGCCTTGGGCACACTCACTACTGCTTTCCCTTGTGCCTGTCAGGGAGAAAGTTGCTGTCTTCGGTTGTTTGTTCCTCCCATGATGGTGTCACTTCATCAAGGTCATTTCTCTGTCTTCTGTAAACTTTGTGGCATAAGCAGGTGGCCAGGAAGGTCCTGCATCCCTGCTTCATGGTCCATGTCAAGAGGTAGAGGACTTTCATGGGGCAATTTCTCCGCATTCTCCCTTCTACAACATTTTGAAACATTCAACTGTCTGCAGCATTCAGACCAATCCATTAAATCTAATTCATTCCAGATCCTTCTTGGAATAAAATTTTAGAGTTAAGTATTTCTCAACTATTCTAAAGGCAGTAAAATAATGGTTTCAAAATACCAATTTTCTTATTTTGGTGGAGTCTATCCTGAGGTTTGGAGAGCCCTTCAAACGGGCTATATGATTTCTAGATAAGATGACATTGAAAAACTATACACTATTAAGTATCCGAAGTGCATAAAAAATAAAGGATTTTTTTTAATTGGCAAAATTTTGTAATGAACAGCCAAGTGTGAGATGCGGAGAAGGGGCTATAGAATGTAAGACTGCTCTCAGAAGAGGGAAACAAACGAGATACTCAAATTCAATTTGTGTTAAGATCATAATACAACACTCTGGGCCCAAGTTCAAGGAAGAATCCCAAGGTAGAAATGCTCCGACAGAGACTACACTGGGACAACAGTCACAAGAGAGAACGCCAGTGTTGTATAAGGAACTGTCTTTGGAGCCTGGAAAGCAGGAGGTCCTGACTAAGAAATCATCTCTTGAACAAGACCATTCCCACAGGAAGTCCAAATTACAATCAAATAGTACAAACATGGAAAGCAGAAACACAGAAACCGTTCATCAAGATTATAGCCTTGCAAATAGTTTTTTTATTTGTTACATCAGTGATCCCACAGACAGTGGCTTGGCTTGGCAAATTTGCATAGTTTTGTCTTATCCTTAAGAGAATTTTCTTCCTTCATAACTGCCTCCACTTATTTATTGCCTCTTATTAATTCAGAATGCAGGGATACTCACTCTTTTCTCCTTCTCTCCTCTCTCTCTCTCTCTCTCTCTCTCTCCCTCCCTCCCTCCCTCCCTCCCTCTGAAAGAAGAATTTCATTCACCCTTTACTTTTTAACAGTGCCTACAGATCCAATTGTTTGGCTACTGACAAGAATATACTCCCTGGGGCCAATTTGTCTTTACCTTATCTTCTCTGTAAGATGGTCTTCAGGTTCTCATGTATATTTTAAAATGTAAAACACATGTCCAACAACTAAGAAAAGCTTCAAAATTACCAATGGAATGAATTAATTCTTTTAGTTATGCTTTGCATGAACTTTTCAGGATGTTAAAAAAAAAAAAAAAGTGGGTTTCTCTCCCAACAAATCCTTAAGGTTTATGTCTTAAAGAAAATTACATGGTAGACTGACCCCCTGGGCTTGTCTCTACTTCAATTTAATTATAGGTGAAGAGTTACATGAGAGAAGTCCACCATCTCTTGAATACTAGGAATACCTGAAATCCAAAGACAAATTACAAACAACAAAAAAGATAGTATGTGTTGCGTTTGTTTGGGTTCACAGAGCCCTTAATTTTATTTCATCCAACTCTCCTTTAAAAGCTGCATTTCCAACTGTACTGCACATTCCAGCTACACAGTATCCCTTTAGCCCATAAATTTAAACCTATACCAGCGTGAAGAGTTTGGTGAAGAGTTATGAAAATAGAAAACTCCTGTTGGGGTCAAAATCTGAGTAACAGCTGGGGAAAGAACCATATTTACTAACAATTGTTTCCTTATTGCAAAAAGGAGCAATTCTCATATTTGTTCTGAAGAAGATACTTGAGTGTTTACCACCAGCTTCTCATAGCACTTGGCAAATGTTACTCTGAATTTGAGTGTCTGCCTAACATGGGTGCTAAGAGGCCAGCTTCCCTCACCTCTGAGGATTTCAGATTAAGGAAAAACATGACCTGTGGGTTCACGATCAATTGTGAAACAGGCTCCAAAAGTTCATCTGGAAAATAGGCTTTAACTGTTGTTTACATTTCTTGGAGTACTTTTTCCGTGTGTGTGTGTGTGTGTGTGTGTGTGTGTGTGTGTGTGTGTGTGTGTGTGTGTGTTTGGAGGTTTTGTTTTGTGTTTTGAAATAATTTCTGGAATACCATTTGAGAAAACTGGTTTGCAAGCCATTTGAAGACTTTCTGACTATAATGTTTAAGGGTAGCATTCCTCTATCTGCAAAACAATGTTACTGAAAAAAGAAACATGTTTTATCAACCTCAGCTGTGTGATATATTCATTCTGTAGCTGGAAGTAAGTCCTATGTTTTACTGAAAGACCACTTGTAAATATTTGTGAATGACGATACACCAGGGGCCACCACTATAGGAGGTTCTTTATCTATACACAAACTGCATCACACAGGAAGTTGAAGAGTTTTCTTCTGTTATTTTACTACTACTACTAATAATAATAATAATAATAGTAGTAGTAGTAATAATAAAATAATAGTAATAATAGGCTGTAACTTGGGAATAAAGAAACATTCCCTAGTTCCTTCCAGTACCTCTTCTCTGTAGTTTGATCAGAGAGAGAGAGAGAGAGAGAGAGAGAGAGAGAGAGAGAGAGAGAGAGAGAGAGAGAAAGAGAGATTATATGATAGAAAATATGAGGGGATCTTAGAGATTTTCTATCTAAACTCAGATTATAACCTGATGCTCTTAAGGCTTTCCTATCAGACTCTCCTTGAGCAACGCCTGGCTTTCCCTCCTTCTCACTGAGCCAGGCCCTACCATTGTCTAGAATACTCGCTTCTCTCCAGTCCGCATGCGTGGGGCCGACTCTTCACTTGCATGCCTTCATCATCCCAGTCCTTGGACTATCACTTGGAAGGACACCACCTCTGAAATATTCAATTCAACATCCAAGCCTCCAGATCAATCTCCAGTTTTTATAATTTTCTCGCTTCTCTCCACGAGAACTTTTCCTCCTTGATATGAAAACTTTCTCTGAGTTAGTTAACCCACCCCATTCTCAAGACTGCCCTTGGCCATACTTTCTTTCCTGCCAACCCTGGAATCCACGATGAGTTGGTTGAAACATTCTTTTACAAGCTCCCTTACTTAGCCTCCCTTCTCCATCCCTCCAAGTCCCTGCCCTGAAAATCTCCATCATGCATGGCCTAGTAGTTTGGCTTCTCTACCCTTTAGGCTGATGATGGGAAGTGCTCACTGGGCGGCCAGCATCTGGAGGAATCCCCCCTGCCATTCTGATGGTCTCTCCTTCCCACTGTCTTTGTTGGCTTCTCCACACCTTCATTACTTATATCTCCTATCCAGCCTCTCTCTAGCATTACTGTTAGCAGGTGACCTTAAAGCAAGAGAATCTTCAAATGGCCCATTTCCCCATCTCTAATTCTCCTACCCCCAACACACACACACACACACACACACACACACACACACACACACACACACCTTCTAATTGTTTCTTCCTCATCCCCAGCTCCTTTCTAACACTTGCAGAGGAAGGAGAGTTCTCCAAAATCCAGTTTCAGATTTAACTTTGCTACATTAAGTATCCCCTGTTTCCTGCATCCCCAACCTCTTCCTCTCTAGTAGTTCCTTCCTCAGATCCTATGAACTTACTTAAATTTCCTCCATCTTCAAAACAAACAGTAAGCATATAACTTAGCTCTGCACCCTCTTCCAGAAGGAGCCCCTTTTTCCTTCCATTTTTAGCCAAGCTGTACTTCCTGTCCCTATTTTCTTATTTCTCTTTTATTCTTATTGTAATTGTAAAATGAGGTTGGTTTTTGTTGTGATTGTTGTTGTTTTCATATTAAACAATACTAAATGTCCATCATAAGAATATATCAGGCAATGTGGAAAAACATAAAGAAAAAATTTTTAATTTCTGATAATGTCACCACTCATTTACTATTACATTTCCTATTTATTTATGCATTACTTTAATTTTCCATTTCACTGGAAATGGAAATTTCCAATTCACCAATAATTAAGTATACTCTTTAAAAATCGATAATATCATTATCATACTTAAAAATAAATTAGCAATGCCTGCTTAATATAATCAAATCTCTACCACTGATAATACTTAAATGACTATTCTTCCAGATTTTTTTCTATTTATAGATATACAAGATAAGTATACATTCATTTTCTATTAAAATACACAATCTTATTATATATGCTATTTTGTAACCTGCCTTTTTCCCTTACTAAGATTGTGCGTCTTTCTAAATTACTATGTAGCTCTACATCACCATTTTAAAAACCATCCAGTAGCCTTTTATTAATGTCATAATTTATTTAACCAGTAACCTATATAAGCCCATTAAGTTTTATAGTATTATCTTTTGTCTCCGTTATAAATCGCTGCTAAGAACATCCAGGTTTTGTTTTGGTGCTTTCTTATTTGGGAAATAAGGCTGCATCTCATCTCTGAGCCACTGGGAATTGCTTCAATAGGAGAATAAGAAAAAGATTTAATTTCATACTTTTTCAAAAAGATTATCCATTTGTTCAAACCCATTCACTCTTTAGCTTCTGTAGTTCAATTTTCACCCATACTAATTCCCTGTTCAAGAAAGGTCATCCGTAAATTCTTTGTGTTTTTTTCCTTTTTTTTTTTTTAAGTTGAGATATAATTGACATATAACATTGTATTAGTTTCAGGTGCACAGCGTAATTCGGTGTATGCACACACTGCAAATGATCACCACACTAAGTCTAGTTAGCTTCCATCACTCCACAGTTATAATTTCTTTTCTTGTGAGGAGAACTTTTAAGATCTACTCTCTTAGTAATGTTCAAATATACAACACAGTATTGTTAACTATAGTCACCATGCTGTACATGACATCCCAGGACTTATTTATAACTGTAAGTTTGTGCCTTTGACCCCCTCCGCTCATTTCACCTGCCTGCCACCAATCTGGCAACCATCCATCTCTTCCTTGTATCTAATGAGCTCCATTTTTATTTGTTTGTTTGTTTGATTTTAGATTCCACATATAAGTGAGATCATACACTATTTGTCTTTCTTTGTCTGACTTACTTCATTAACATAATGCCCTCAAGGTCATCCATGTCACAAATAGCAAAATTTCCTTTTTACGGCTAAATAATATTCCATCAGAGGTAGGTAGATAGATGATAGATAGATAGATAGATAGATAGATAGATAGATAGATAGATAAAGAGATACCACATCTTTATCTATTTATCCATCCACGAACACTTAGGTTGCTTCCATGTCTTGGCAATTATAAATACTGCAGTGCACATGGGGATACAGATATCTTTTCAAATTAGCATTTTCATTTTCTTCAGATAAATACCCGAAGAAGTGGAATTGCTGGATCAGATGTCCATAATTTCTCAAGTGACAAATTCAATGAATACATTTAGTCCTAACGCTTCTTTACTTCTCTGCAGGATCTGGCATTCTTGGTTACTCCCATCTTTTTGCAACTTTCATGTCCTTAGGCTTCCATCGATTCATACTCCTATGTCTGCTGTCTCCCATCTTCTTTTTCCTCACTGTATCTCCTTCCTCTCCCTGTTTTCTGATATTTCCTGGGCTCTCCTGTGTGACTTCCTGCTTCTCGTTTTCCATTTTCTCTCTGAGCAACTTAGACCAGTCAGCGGGCACTTAGGTATACCTTGATCAGTGCTGATGGGGAACAGCCATCAGGGGGCACATCAAATAGGGGCTGAGGTCCACCTGGGGCAGGTGAGCAGCGGGGACAGTGGGGAACAGTTCTACATGCCAGGGGTCAGGCTGCAGGGGGCTCTTGTGAGAAATGAGGCTGGAAAGCAGACCGAGGCCAGTGCTTACACGGCTGTGCGTGACAGACCGGGAACTCTGGACTCTGTGTTTGTCCACTAGGTTTTTCTAGGTTCCTAGGATATCCTGAACCCTGTCATTTCATCTTTTGTGGTTCATCCTGCATCTGCAAAGTGGGACTGTCTTTTTTCATCCCACAGAGATGAGCATACAATTACAGCTCCTGCGACGACAAGGAACAACTGTATGAAAAAGATGTGCTTCTGGGAGATGGGGCAGGAAGAGCAGAAAATTAGGCTTCTGTATTCAGTTAGTCTCAAACAAAGACTGTTCACGGGATGTTATGTGTGATGTATTAGAACTCTCAAAATATGTATTCAATCATCAGATGGACCCTGCCTGGAGCCTGAAATAAAATCCTAAATTCTAGAATATTAGCAAAACCAACTCAGGCCTGAAAACAAGCTCCATTATGGCACAGTGTTCGTGGGGCATGCTTTGGAAAAGTCATTTTCATTAGCATGTGGTTCTCTCCTGAGGCAGCACTTCTCAGAAGTACAGGAGTGTGGGGCTCAGACATGCTGAAGTCTGGTCCTTGCTCACGTCAGGCTGTGTCCCCATGGTCAGCGCCTCACATTGCTGCCACCTCAGGATCCATTCCTCACACAGAAATTTCCTCCGTTTAACCTACGCCAATACATAATGAGAGGAAAGTAATGAGAGAACAATAACTCAGGCTGGAAAGTCACTCCACGTTGCCTATCCTTCTGGGGAAATCACGTCTGCGTAAAATCTCATGATCACAAGATAAACTTTCCAGGTTCATTCCCCAAGCCTCATGAGTGCCTATACTTGGAGAATGGAAAGGTTGTTCCTTTTCGGTATGGTTCCTTTTGCTGTGGAACATGCTGCTGGTAAGTCAGAACATGTCTGAATTTTCACGTGAATCATACTGAGTTGAGAAAACAATTGCCTAGAGTTCAAGACTAATGAAAAGGTAACAAGTGTTCATGTGTACGTGATATCTCTTCCTTCCATTTACAGCCAGCTAACGCCCCAGAGGACACCCCCGAGCTGAGCGCCTTTCTGCGAAACTCAACCATCCCTCATCTTGTCAGGAAAAGAGATGTGCCTGTGCTGGAGCTCCACAGACAGAACCCCGCAAAAATCCTGGTGAGTCATCGCGTGTACAGAACCGAGGAAACGATCGGATTGCACAGAACTCCCACATGCAGATGGTTTTAACTTCAAGTATTGTTGTTCACTCTCCTCCAATGCTCAGACACGCCTGACATTTTTCTGGCGGTACATATTGTGAGAAATGAAAGTGATTTTTCTATGGGGACTAATGAGTATTTGCAATGTAACGTTTCCACCCTCTCAACCTGCCGCGGAGGCCACACTGGAGAAGTAATGATAAAAACATAAAATGTGACTGTTAATGTATTTCAAGAACGTAACGATTCGACTGTTAGCCTGTCCCCAGACACTGCAGTGATGAGAGTTTGAAGTGAGGCTGAAGAAGGGCTGCCCGTGCCATGCCTGGGTTTTTGGACTCTTACACCTGTCAGCGTCCTCTGCTTGTCCGCAAGAGATGAGAAGGGCGTTTTCCGGTTTCCTGGCCAAAACTCCCGCAGAGTCTTAGCCCTGGAGTCTGTGGCAGATCTAGCCTGAGCTTAGTCAGCACTTTGCAAAACTGGGGCCAGCGTGCCTGAGTCAGCACTCTCAATCCAGTTCTTTCACTTGTTGTAATTTGAATGTTAGTGTCACTGAACTAGCCACGTAAAAGGGTTAGAATGTTTTTTTTTTAAATATATGTCTTGAACATGCTCTGACATTTATTTATTTCATATTGACAATATAAAAAGTTTCAAACGTGGAAACGGATAGAAAAGTACAACAAGCAAGTCTGACTTAATGAGTTAAATGTAAGTCAAGAGAAGAGCGTGTGTTATAATAGAAATACCTGAAATTACATGGCAAAATCTATGGAAGTTGGCAGACTGTGATTCGATGATACTGTAACATTTTTAAACACGTAAGCACAGGGAATCAATATGCTATTGAGTTTAGACTAAATTTATAAAATTATGCATATTATTATTTTTCAGAAGCTTCCAGGAGGAATAGAACAGAAAACAATAATTTAAGTCCTGGAGATGTAATGTACAGCATGATGACTATAGTTAATAACACCGTACTGTGTATTTAAAAGTTGCTAAGCAAGTAAATCTTAAAAGTTCTCATCACAAGAAAAAAAATATGCAACTATGTGTGGTAACAGATGTTAACTAGACTTACTGTGGTGATCATTTTGCAATATATACAAATATCAAATCATTGTGTTATACATCTGACTCTATCATTTATACCTCATTAAAAAGTTTTAAATATTTTTTAAAAAGAAAATTATTGACATCTATAGAATTCTAATATGCAGTAGCAATGGGAAAGCCCTCTGGAAAACCAATGTCCAAACCTATGGGGACCAACAATTCGGAAAATCAAGATTCAACTATGTTTTTTCAATTTCCACTTCAGTGTGTGTCTCATGAATACAAAAGACAGTGGAGATCAATAACCAAAATTCTTTTGTAAAATATGTGATCTGTTATAGGATAAGATTTTTTCCTTCTATTTTGTTCCCATTAAAGATTTTTAATGCAAGATGATTTCTAACCTCTGACTATCATAGAAACTTATTACTTGCAGATGAGAGCAAGGCAATCCTTGATTTCCATGTCTGATTTTGTTAACTCGTGCTTTATTCCCTTTCTCTCTGATTGGTTGAAAAAATTGCAAATCATATGCCTCCCCATGTCCTCAAGTCAAAATAATTCTGGATAGAAAGTGATTATGCAAAGTTTATTCTAAAATCAAAAGCTAAATAAGACCTCCCACCGTTTTTGTTTAGTTACAAACAACTTACTGGATCACGTTTCTGATTAGGAATTTGAAAGTGCAAAATGCCAACATCCTGTGCTGGGATCATAATTTCCAATTTGCATAGGAAAAATCTGTATCTGTAACACTGCAATGTAATGTCTCCCTGCCCAAGAATGTCCTTGCCTTTCTCATCTTGGGCCCCTGCTGCTTTTGCAGTTAATCACCCCCATCTCCTCTCCCAGCTTCCTTCTCCTTTCTCTAACTCGGTTTACAGAAACCTTATCTTTCTTAACCCTCTTCAGCACTTGGTACTCTTGACCACTTCCTGAAACCATCAGCTCCCTTGGCTTCTCCCAGAACATTCTCTCCTAGTTGTCTTCCTCCCTTTTGAGTTCCCACTTTGACTATTTCATGGACTTCTCTCCCGCCCATCCTTACGTGCGCCCAGAGCTCAGGATTCCATCCTCCGCCCCTCCTCTTTTCTCCCATTGACTTTGCTCTTTCCAGGAAATGTCTTGCATTCCTAGGTGCCTCCCTCACTGCGTTGGAGACTTGGAGGGCTCGCTGTATATGTTCATCTGGATGTGTGACAGACACTCCAGGCCCCACATGTCCAAAACTCTGTCTCCATGTGCTTCTTCTCTAGAATTCGCAATCTCAGTAATGCCACTACCCATCGACCCAGCTCCCCAAGCCAAGACAGCTCCCTCCTCCCTTCCTTGTCATTCATCCCAACCTCCAGTTAATCACCATAGATCTATTCTACTTCCGAAACTTCTCTAAAATGCATCTTCCTCTTCCCATTCCCTGACTATCATAGAAACTTCCCACTGCCTCATTCAGGACCTCATCATTTCTCACTTGGACTCTTGCAAGAAGCACTTACCATCCTCCTTGCCTCCCACTCTCCTCTCTCCATACTTTCCTCACATACCACCTGACCCCTGAAATACAAACATGATCATATCCCTTGCTTAAAATGCTTCATGGGCTCCCCGGTGCCTTCTGAATAAAATCTAAAGTGCTTAGCACAAATAGGAAGACTCTTTACCACCTACACTTTCTCTCTCCCCTATCTCATTGCCATCTGTCCACCCCACCCCCAAATGTCCTTTTCTCCTCTTTCCTGAACATGCACTGGTCTTATACGAGAGAACCACGTCCTCATCATCCTCTATGTCCAGGTAACTCTGTCTCACCCTTCAAGATTTGTTCTAAGCATCACCTTCTCCAAAATCTCTCACCAGACCTAGCTAGAATTCTCAATCTCAGTAATGCCAGTACCCACCATCTTCAGAGAGTTTACAAGAATTACCTCCTCTGACTCTCAGCCTCTTTCACTTCCAGAGGGTGGGATTGGCCATACACAGCATGTCAAATATGGAACATAGGTAAACATGGGCGTCCTCACGGCTGGCGTGAACTGCAGAACTTTGAGAATTCCTGCTCCTGCTGGAGGCACAAGACCCTAAGCACCTCAGTGCCCAACTCCAGTAGAACAAGAGCAGCCGGGCCACCTGTGTTTGGAAACATCATGAAAAAAATCTAACCTGACTGCCATTTATCAGACACACATTACTGATCGTTTGATTTTTAGACAGTTCTGAGGTTCTCAAAAAAAGTTCTCATGGCAGTATATTCCTCAGATTACTACTCTGTGGTTTATCAATTTCACTAAACTGAAATGTCTCAGTAAACGACTTCACATAAATCCAAGAAGCTGGTTTTATTGAGCATCTATTGGCCAGTGCCCAGTGCTTGAGACATGAAAAATAAACAGTAGTCCACACAATAAATTCATATCAGTGAGGGAGTGCAATTCCAGAAGTACCATCCAATATATAAGCACATGGAAAATGGATGTGAAATTTCCCTTTATTTCCATACTGGGATGCAATCAGAAAATACGATTTGATAGGTAGAATGTCATTATAATGAATACTTTCCAGGAACATGCATTTCATATATTAAAGGTTACCTGTTATAAAGTGGGTAATCCTAGAAACTAGTTTAAAAACAACTTCATGGATGGAACTCTCAGAAGATCCTGCTTTGTAACCAGGAAGTACTTTAGATGAAGAGAAGAATGTTATGGAAGAGACGCTTGTCAGTGGGTTAATAACTTTGGATCATTGAGATAATATACACTCAGGGACCTCCCTTGAAAGCCTTCCAGAACTTTGCTTACTCCAGGGTCAGCTGTTGTGAATGTCTACAAGAAACGTCTTCCTGACTTCTGAGAAAATGAAATAACAATTCAATCGCTGCTGCAGGAAGCTTGTTTTAAGTCCTTAGAAAAGAGCTTAAATTTTGTATTGTATTTATGTTCCATTTTATCTCTATATCACCACTGAAGTTGATGCATCATTGCTACCAAACTGTTTTTTCCTTGGTTGTTTTAATGTACTTGTTCTTCATTTAAATTATTAATTTATGGATTAGGTGATGGCTTCTGAGGACATAAGATATAAATAAATGGACTTAAATGTTGATTCTGAACCACAATCTAAAAACACTGATTTGCCACCACGGTTGTTGTTTTTTGCAGAATTGTACAAATATCGAGTGTTTACATATCTCCTGTGCAGTGGGACGACTAGAAGGAGGAGAAAGTGCAGTCCTGAAAGTCAGATCACGATTATGGGCCAAGACATTTCTCCAGGTAATAAAAAACACAGAAGTACATACATGCAACTCACAGGGAAACTTTTCTCAAAAGCTCAGTAGGAAGCTTTTCTTTTTAACAATTTTTAAATTTTTTAAAATTTTCTAGTTTTTATTTTAAAATTTTTTTAGATTTACTTTTTTCGTGTTTAAAAATATTTTTTATTAAACTTATTGGAGTGACATTAGTTAGCAAAATTATATAGGTTTCAAGTGTACAATTCTATAATACATCATCTATGTATTGCATTGTGTGCTCAACACCCAAAGTCCATTACCATAATATTTGGCCCCCTTTTCTCTCTTCTATCACCCCCCCTCCCCTTCCACCCTCTGGTAACTGCTAAACTATTATCCGTGTCTATGAGTTTTTACATATATGTTTGTCTTGTTCATTTGTTGCTTTCACTTTATATCCCACATACGAGTGAAATCATATGGTAGCCAAGACATTGACACAACTGAAGTATTCTTAAATAGATGATTGGATAAAGAGGATGTGGTATATATACACAATGGAACATTACTCAGCCACAAGGAAAGATGGAATACTGCCATTTGCAACAACATGGTTGGATCTTGAGATTGTCATGCTAAGTGAAAAAAGTCAGACAGAAAAAATCGAGAACCATATGATTTCATTCATATGTGGGATAATATGAAAAAATATTTTAAATTAAACATTATGTTTAACTTTTCTTTAATTTTTAAAAGAAATTTCTGTGGCAGATTTGAGCCAAAATCAGCTGGTCATCTTTCCCATCAGATGAATATTTTTTCAGCATGACTGAAATATTGTTGACATATAACATATCTGTGTAAGGTATATGACATGGTGCTTTGATACATGCACATACTGCAACATGATTACAACCATAAGGGCAGCTAACACTTCTATCCTCTCACATGTTATCTTTTTTGTGTGGGTGTGGTAATAACTTTAAAGATCTATTCTTTTAACAACTTTCAGGTATATAATACAGTATTGTTAACTATAATCATCATGCTGTACTTTAGATCCCCAGAATTTACTCATTGTATAGGTAGAAGTTTGTACCCTTGACCAATCTCCCATTTCTCCTATCTCTGAGCCCCTGGCCAACACCATTCTACTCTCTCTCTCTCACTTTGGTTTTAGATTCCACATACAAGTGAGATCATACAGTATTTGTCTTTCTCTGTCTGACTTATTTTACTTAACATAATGCCTTCAAGGTCCATCCATGTTGTCACAAAAGAATGGATTTCCTTCTCTTTGTGGATGAATAATATTCCATTACATGTATATGGAATATTAATATATATATATATATATATATATATATATATATATATATCCCATATTTTAGGTGAAGACAATTTAAATAACTTGCCTCCCTAAGACCTTCAGGTAGCAACTTACATTCAAACAAGTCTATTTAGCGCACTACAATATACTCAGTGCCTGGCACATAGTAACATAGCAGTTCCTCAGTAAATATTAGTTAATGGAAATGATGGTGAATACAAAAACATAACTCAAGCCATATGCCCAGAAAAGTGAAAATAGAAATCAATTTAGAAGGGAAAAGAGAGATTGGTCTAGAAAGTCCATCTTGTCTAGTGACCCCACAGCCTGGGCTCCAGCCAGGACGGCATCTCAGTAAAGTTCCAGGGACGTGTGATATGTAGATTCCTTGAAGCTTTGGCTTGGCTATAGTGTGGTTTCCCACACTGCCACAGAAATCTCCATTGATTATGTGCATTTGAAAAGTTTTAAATCTCTTTTATACTAAGCAGATACATTTTTCTTATTTATTTAAATGATACTACTCTTTTGTGACCTTCTAGTTTAGAAAGGATATGGGGGGCAGAGGGGGAAGCTAAATGAAACTCCTACCAAGTCTGTGCGTTCTTGCCCGTATTTTAGCTCCTAAAAAGTATTTAGTTCATTGTGCCATAAATAATCAAATTGTAAAATCCTTTTGAGTCCAGCTAATAAATATAGAATTTTGCAGCTCTAGATTTTCATGTTTTCTAATTCAAAATACCTCTATAGCCTCAAAACTCTTATTTAATTTTGTTTCTAAAATAAGCAGGAGGAAAATGTAAGTTATTTTTTTAAAAGGTTGTGTAGCTTTCTTTTTTAACTTAAGGCAGGGTTTTTTCAACTTTAACACTATCGATATTTGGGATTGGATAATTCTTTGTTGTGGGGCTGTCCTGTACATTATAGGATGTTTAGCAGTAACCCTGGCCTCTACCCACTAGATGCCAGTAGCAACTCTCAACCCATTTGTGACAACCAAAAACATGTCTTCAGACATCGCTGATGTCCCCTGGGGGCAAAATTACCCCCATTTTAACGACTGACCAAAGGAGAAGTGCAGTACACAATTTACATCTTTTTAAAAGTTAAACCATTGTTTATTCATTCACTCAACAAATATTTATGGAGCGTCAGCTATTGTACCAGGCACTGCTTCAGGTACCACTTGCATTCAATCAATTTATTCATGGTCACTCTGCTGTTACTTCCTGTTTAAGAGTTGGGGAGAGGAGGCTGACTGCATACCCAAGCCCGCACAGTCTAAATGATAACCAGACGCGTACATTCCTTCTATCACTTTGGGGATCACATCCCACTGAAACAAGGGAGAACAACTTTTCAATGAAGCCTGAGTAAATTCATTGCAACACTACTGTCAAAGGAAAAAAAATGATTTTAGACAGCATACATCAGTTCCATCCATAACATTCTACTTCAGTAGGAAGTCTAGAGAGTGAAAATTGCATCTTCATTTTCCTGTTAAAAAAGACCTAGTGAGTCTGGAAGAAATCAATAGCAATGGAGGGACTTTCCAAACAACAAATACTTAGCACAAGTAGAGTCAGATCAGAACAACCTGAAGGGGCATTCTGAAGTCCTACCAGAGCAAAGTCTCTCTCTCTTTCTGTCTGGGAGGTTTTTGATTGTTTCATCATGCAACCCAGAAGGAGGTAAACATTTACTGCCCTCCTAACCCCGGATAGGAAGTTTACAATTCTTGCGTGACATGATTTGCTGCGCTGTGTTTGTTTCTGTCCACACGGTGAATATGCAAATTGGCGAGGAAAAGATTTTATTTAGGTTACTCTTAGATGCTCCCCTAGTCTGTGATTGTTGCTTGAAACAGCAGCCTCCCTTCAGCTTGAAGTTTTACCTGCAATTGTTTAGGTTTGGTCATCTCCCCAGTTAAATGTTTCTGTGAAATGTTGAGTTTTGAAACATGGACTACATAAAATGGATATGTGTTTCAAAATCATTCCTGAGAAGGAATTGGCAGGAAGGTGGGAGTGGGAGAGCTCGTATGGTTACCAGCCACACTAAGTATTTAATCAATTCAAAAGCATCCCTCTCCACTTGATGTGTTACCAACTCTGTAACCTGAATGAGGGCCATGCTCATCGTTGTGCAAAAGTGCATACTAGAGGCAGCCCGTGGGCTGCAAACCACAGTTTCAATGACGCGCCAATGACAGAAGACTAGGGCATTTTCTGAGGATTAATAACTAGTTGGGACTGATTGAAGGTCCAAGATATTGTCGAGGGATATTAACTGCAGCTGCTTTTTCAATCCTAAATTGCCGACAATATGGCAGTGATTGCTATTCCATGAGGAGATTGCTCCATGGAAGAGGAGATTTTTTTAACAGAAGAATAATATAGTTGCTATGTAAAGAGCATGGCTGAAAGCATTCAACTTGAAACATGGAATCAATAATATGACCCTGCTCATAATTGTTTCTCATGAATTAAATACTTACCTGTGCCATGCCTTTGACCTACAGCCACAGGATTAGTTTATCTTTGATGCCGACCCAGCCGATCACAGCCTAATAGCTCACATTTTTTATTCCTTGGAGCTCCAGAGCATCTTAGAAAAATGAAAAAAAAAAAATTCATTTTCTTACTGAAAAGGGTAGAAGGCCCCTCGGTTTGGGAAAATACTTTAAAATAAAGAACAGATCAATCTGTGCATTGTATTGTTTACAGGCCATTTGCCTACCCCATGATTTGTTCAGGCCTCAGACTGTGCATGGCTGACATACGCAGCAGAGGTGAGAGCATGGCAGTAGCCCCTTAGTATGACTGCAGCTGTCATTTAATAACATTACCTTCCCCTGCAACATCCTGAACTTCCTAATGTAACCGATGGGGGAGGGTGTCCAATTTAATAACTGAAAGAACTAAACCTTTTATCAGGTGCTATCGGAACAGTGTTATGTGGAGTGGGAGGGTCTTCGTAGAATCGAACCATCTGATGGCGGTCACTCACTGCCCATCGGTGTGGTCAGTCCAGCAGGACTGCTGACGCCCTGATGTGCATGCTATCCTAGGTGCTGTGGAATGTATAACCCTGACAGTCCATGGTGTGTGCCTTCCATTTTGGTACAGTCTTGTTGGGGAGAAAAGTAACAGAGAAAAAGCTAAACGACAATGTGAAAATGCCAAACACTGTAAGACAAATATTGTCTCATCCCAGAGTATGGAAGCAGAATCTCTGAGCATGATCCTGGGTGTTTCTGAAGCTCAGCATAACACGGTGGTTTGCAAACCCCCGGAAATGACCACAAAGATGGGTGATGAGTGGAAAGTGTGAGGAGGAATCAAATGGTGGCCAAGAGCAGGGTGGGTAAAGGAAGAAGGTGAAAGAAAGTCTCCCCAGAGAAACATGGTTCTCCACAGTCTACAGTTCAAATCTCATCTCTTATTCATTAAGAAATTTTCATACTCCTAAATGCAGAATCACATAGGGCAAAAACTTTCCATCTAGTATCCACACAGAGATGGAGTTCTCCCATGATTTGTTTCCCAAAGACATGACTTCTAGAGCAAAAGAAAATTATTTTCTCTCACTTTTTTTAATTGAACTTGGAGACTAAAGAACATGTGTTCATTGGAAGTTTGAGAGCATGGACACACATATTTGAGCGTGTAATTATAATCCTCAGGCACAGAACCTCATTACCAGAAAGTCATGTTTCTTCTGTGTCTTCCAGCCAGTGTGGTAAGGAGAGTAGATTTAAATCACCAAGTACACACAAGATTTTATGAACAAAGATTTCTACATTTTAAAAAACACTTCTCACTCAAACAACAACAAAAATCCAGCTTTTAGTTAAAATGGAAATGCCAGGAAATAAAAGGACATCAGAAGAATAACAACCAAAAGAATTTTTCCAAATGAATAGAGTTGCTTATCCTGGAATGTAGGGTTAGAAAGAAAGAAAAAGCCAAAGATATAGTGCCTTTAAGTATATAAAAGTTTTGCATACTCTGGCCTGCCCTTATCATGTAGAGGAAATGGGGTTCATTGAAGGGAGAAAAATATCAGCCACAGGGGAAAAAAGTAAACTTTGTAAAAAAAAAAAAATTTTAACAAAATTATTACAATCCAACCTGTTGGACTGGTCTCAAGAAACCCAGCATTGGATTATAGATGGTCAAGTGCTGGTAAATGTTTAATAAACTGCTCTCTGGGAGGAGAAAAGCTCCGATATATAACATTTGCTGACTCCCATGGTGCAAATATTGCCCCCCCCCCCCCCCATGGCCAATTTCAAGCTGCCAACAAGATGTCACTGAACATGGAGTTGGGAAGAGATTCCGCAGCTCACCATCATGTAGTATTTCCCCTTACAGATTCAATAGACATAAATACCGTGTTTCCTCGAAAGTAAGACTGGGTCTTATATTAAGGTTTGCTCTAAAAGACGCATTAGGGCTTATGTTCAGGGGGATGTCGTCCTGAAAAATCATGCTAGGGCTTATTTTCTAGTTAGGTCTTATTTTCGGGGAAACACGGTAATATCAAGAGCACAGATAATAGTAAAATGCAATAAAATAATTAGTAAAGATTGACTTTTGAGTTTTTATTGCCTTTTAAAAAATAATTTACTAAAGTTTACATCCATGTAATTTAAATTTTAGTAATGGCTCTATTTAACAACTGGTACTTAGAATTCCTGAAACTTTAACGATCTCTCAAGAGCCATTATGAGCCAGCTTCAGCCCACCACTGGATAGATCTAATCATTGTCTCAAGTAAACGGAGGAAAACCACAGGAAAACCATTCTTGAAATGGCTTTTCTTGACTTACTCTTAAATATTTTCCTTTGACTTTAATCAACAGTTAATATGAGAACCAATAAAAAGAACTCTTGCTACAAAGTTCTGTCAGAAACATTGTATGGCTCTGGGCCTGTGGTTCTAAATAGGGGGATTCTGCTCCCCAAGGGGACATTGGCAATAATTAGAGACATTTTTGGTTGTTACAACTGGGGGAGGGGTGCTAGTGGCCTCTAGCAGGTACAGGCCAGGGATGCTGCCAGCCATCTTACATTGCACAGGTTCGTAGCCCATCTAACCCAAAATCTAAACAGTACTAAGACTGAGAGACCTTGCTCTGGGTCTTCTATATAAGATGAAATGTGATCAATTTCTTTATCCTTTAGTACCAGTCTCTTCCCTAAAATATTTCCCTCTATAAAATAACAAGAATTTTGTGGCCCACTTTGTCTCCCCTTTGTTCTTCACTAACAGCAACTAGATTAATTCTTCTGCTTACTCCCGTTTAGGACCCTGTCTGTTTTTTATTTTAATTTTATTGTACCAAGGTGTTTGTTAATAAGACAAATTCTCCTTAGAAATAGGAAGAGGATGAATGGTTGGTTGGATGGATGGTTGGACGGACGTCTGGATGGATGATGAATGAATGATGGATGGATGATGGGTGGACAGTTGGATAGATGTCTGGATAGATGATGGATGGATGATGGCTGGATGATGGATGATGACAGATGGATGTTCTGGATGGATGATGGATAGATGGATGGACAATGTTCTCCATTTCCAAACAGATGGCTGTTTGGGGGAAAAGTAAAAGACAAAAAATAAGAAGGAGGAAAGTTTGCTTTGGAAATGGAAAACATTGAAAACAACTGGGTGGCTACCAGTATAACTTTTAAAGGCTTTATATGGAATATATTTAAATGAATATTTTTAATTTCAGAGAAAAAATGATCCCTATTCTCTTGCATCCTTGGTGTCCTTTGAAGTTAAGAAGATGCCTTATAAAGATCAGCCAGAAAAACTCCCAGAAGGAAGCATAGCAGTGAGTATCTTAAAAATAAAAAGATACAAATAATTTCCTTGAAATAATTTTTTTTTTAAAGCACTGTTCAGCTTGGGCTAGGTTTAAGTGCTTATTACATTGCCTTGAGAAAAGTTTCCCTCTTCAGATCACTATTTTCTTACTCCAGTCTGCAAATTCCTTAGTGTCATTTGATCAAATTTTTAAACTTTCGATGTAAATTTTTACCCCTCAAAAAGAATCACAGAGCAGAACTAATATCATTTTTTAATCCAGCCATTTTGTTTCAAAGAATTCCAGGTAGCATTATGATGAAATCATACCAATTGTGTAATTTTAATGTGAGTGAGTGGGGGGGAAGTCTCTCTTCCCGAAAGCCAGTTGCCAGGGACCAGCTGCATGATATTAGACAGTAATCTTTCCTTTCTATGTAAAGAACCATAATTTTTACCTGAGGGGAAAATGTATAGTGTGAGCTTCATTTGAATGAAATGTTATTTTTCTAAAATTGAAACTGTTAAGCGTTACTGACACCCAAATCTCTGTCACAGCACAACTGCTAATATCCTCAGCACCCAGATAAGGCCATGCAGAAAGGAGGGGAGACTGGATGAGAGGGGCTGAGCAGTTCCAGTCACCAAAACTCTGCCTTTACAGCGAAAGTGATCACAATCAGGGCTCTGGGAAACAATATTAAGATTTCAGCCTTCGTCGCTTGGTCATTCCATAGATATTCACAATACCACGTGCACTCTGGTCCCCAGGTCCTTGTGACTCAAGGTGAAATTTGCAGACCAGCTGCGTCAACACCACCTAGGAGATTGTTAGACATTCAGGCCTCACTCCAGTCCTGCATTTTGTCCAAAGCTTCAGGACGCCATGTTCACAGTAAAATCTGAGAAGCACTGCTTTGGATGGTACATCCATTGATACTACCATAATTTCTTATCAGCCCAGGTCTTCAGATGTAGTTGTAATATTTAATCTTTCTAGCCTAACCTACTTTTAGTAGTTTAAACTAATCCGTCGATTAGTGATTTCTCAACCCTAGGTATGCAAAAGAGTCATCACTCGTGCAACTTTAAAAATACATGCATGCTAAGTCTTCACTCCAAACATCAGGATTGAGTACATCTGAGGTGGGGCTTTGCCACTGCTTTAAAAGATCTACAGGTGACAATTCTGAAGTGAAACTAGGACTGAGAACCTCTAGCACAGGCAGGCAGCAGAGAGGAAATCCACAGTTTCAGAATAGATTCTCTGGCTTTATCCTGGCTTCACCCCACTCTATTTAGGAATGCTTCCAGAAATCATTTTGCTTTGCTCAGGCTTTTGGCCATGTTCACTTGAAAGAACTGTTGAGATAATTCATGCAATTATGTATATAAAGGCTTAGCGTTGCGCCTGGAACAGGGTAAGTCGCAAGTCTCAATAACAGTAACCCTCCCCAAAATGTCTGACCTTCTCTGCCTAAGTCAAGTAAGCCCAAATCAGAAATATCAACAGAAGTGCACAGTCAGACTATTTCAGTAAACTTTGGTGGCATTTGAAAGCAAGCTCTACCACATCTTTCTCCATTTAGCTCACCTCTCTTTCTCTCATGAGATGTCTGCTATACTTTGGATTTATGTTCAACCTAGAAAGTAGAGGCTTTGGGTTTTTAATATAGAATGTTCATCCAGAGAGGTTCAAAGGCTTATAGCTCTAAGGGAGATAAATCTTGGCCCTTTTGTTGTCTCTGAGCACATGTTCATTAACAGAAACATATGTTACAGTTGATTCTATCAACTGTATTGCATCTTTCCATACTGTTGGCCACAGGTGACAGCCTGCTGTTCTCAACTCATCTCAGAAAATCCACAAAATGATCAGATACATGCTTCCCCCACCCCCATCACCCTTTTTACTGCATTTTTGGAAAACAGTCTTGTTATCTGATGGAGCGGCCTTACCACACCATGTATGTAGTGGTACCACCAGGTCCTTGAATAACATTGCTTTGTTCAGCGTCATTTCGTTATGACATTGATGAGATGCCACAAAAACCTACGTCTTATTGATGTCAGTTAGCCCATGCTGATGTTGGTTTCATTATACATCAGTTTGCTTCAAGTCGCAGAACCTGTCCATGACATTAAGTGAGGTCTTGCTGTAATTGGAAAACACATTCAGGAATAGAGGTGCTTTCAGATACCTGACTGGAGAAGATCTTGTGTACGGAGTTAGCTTTGCACTACAGAGAAATGGTTTTTCTGTGGCTTAGTTGGACAGAACTGTGCTTGGAGCTGGCAGGCATTTCTTACAGTGCGGTCTCAAAAGTCTTGTCATTCTTATCTTGAAAAGAGCCCTGAGGAAGAAAATCCCTTTACTTTGATAGAATTCATTAGAATCAGTAGTTTGAAAATTATCAGAGCTCCAATCCATACTCTAGCACTGGGGAATCTCTAAGTTCCTTCTTCTGTTATGAGGCTAAAGAATATTTGCTTGTTTTCCTAGGTCCTTGTGTGGGATGATTAGTTCATTTATGTTCCCTTTCAACATAGTCATAATTCAAGCATTTCTTGAGGCCTCTAAAGCTTTATGTATTGAAAAAAATAGCAATCCCCATCTGTTTCTTGCCTAGTGTCTGTGTTGGTAAAAAATGAACTCCTTATGTGATGTGACACTTGTCATGTTTGGAGATGAGGGAAAGGTTGCATGAAGCAGAGGCAGAGGGATATGACTGAATGCTGAATCACTACAGCGCAGCAGAAAAAAATACATTGTTTTTGTTATTACTATTTTTTGCTTGCCAATGAACTTTGACATTTGTGCGCCACGGAACTGAAGCTGAATTCCATAATTTACATCTAGAAGAGAGTATTATTGTCTGGTATTAACTCCAAAGGTGGCTATTATAAAATATGTCATGAAAATTCTTATTTAAAAACTCATCCATAAACTGTGACCATATTTGATTTTCAAACTTGTCAACAAAACTCTCTAGCAGCTTAAAATGGAATTCTTGTATTAAACAATTATTTGGGGTTCAAACTTATGACAGGCACTACTTGTCTAATAAGGCTCCTTAAACGTTGTTAAATGTTCTTCCAGCTGGTCTACCTTATGTTATTATTTTGTTCTAAATGGCACTGTAGGTAGGTGTGTCGTGGTACATTTATTTAAAACATCCCTGTGACCCCACTGAAGTATGTTTATACAAGATTTTGTGATATATAAATACAGATGTCAACATTAATTACAGTTGCAAATTCAAGGGAGCTTTTTCCTTCTACCTTGGTATTTTGTCAAAATATACAAAAACATATCATAAATGTCAAGGAGAAAACGTAGGCATATTAAAGATTTATTATGGTCTTTCAACCATAATAAAGAACAACAAGATTTACGACATGATGATGGTAAGATTAAATGTTCCTTTCTCAGCATCACTTCAAGAAAATCTAAACTACTTACCATTTATGGATCCCGCTTCCTCAAATTGCAGATAATTAGAATAAGTGAATTGTTAAAACTTTATACTATTTCCTTAAATAGCTATAGGTTCTTGATACATAAGCGTGAATGTAAATGGTTTGTTGATTAGTTGGCATGCAATTGAATTTTTCTCCCTAAATTTTAAGTGCTTCAGTCACTCAATATTACCCATCTTTCTTAAAGCAGTTGCAATATATAATCACAAGCCCATGTTCGTAAGGTAAACCTTTAGTCCTAAATGCATCCCATCTTCTGCCTTGGAACCATCTTCTTGGTTAAAGAATCTTATAAAGAGGGACTTGGGTAATTCAGTTAATCACTCCATTGTGTGAGATTATACAGAATGTTCTAGAGCTGGGTAGTCCAGCATGTAGCTACTAGCCACGTGTGGATCGTGAGTACCTGAAATGTGGCTAGTGTGACTGAAGACCTGAAATAGTTTTATTTCATTTTAACTAATTTAAATGTAAACTTAAACTGTAGCTGTGGAAATATTTTTTTTTTCCATTAAACACAGCTTTATTGTTTTGATAAGACTACATTTTACTTTAACCTTGAAATTTTAGCAATTGTTACATGCTGCAAGTGGAAAATATACACTGGATTTTGAAGACTGAGTTAAAAATAAAACAAACAAAAATAATTGTAAAATATCAAGAATCTTTTTATATTAATTACATGTTGAAATGATAGCTTTGACATTTAGGGTTGAATAAAATATATCATTAAAATTAACACCCCATCTTTCTTTTTCCTTTCTTTTAATATGGCTACTAGAAAATTTTTAATTACACATGTGGCTTGCATTATATTTCTATTGGACAGCCCTGATCTAGAGCAGGGTTATAGAAGCTTCCAGCTTAGAGGTGATGAGGATACTTACAGCGTTTCAGAGAACATGGGCTGTTTAATAAAACTTATTTGAAATGAATGAAAAATTCTTACTATAAATCAGTGGTTAGGCATTAGAAACTAAAAATTAAGACCTATTTTTCTCATTTGTCCAATGGGTAATGTAAGCTTCTTGCAGGCTTGTCCAAATGAGCGGCAAGAAAAAACATAAATATTAGAGGAGCAACGAATTTTTAGTTATTTTCCAACATTTTATGTCTTGGCCAAGCATTCCCAAAGCCCTTTTGTAATTTCCACAGCACCAATACCAATTAAATAAATTTGGGTCTATAGAACTGATCAATTAAGTCTTGTCCTTTTAAGCTTGCCTTGCAGTTCACGTGTCTAGTTTATTTATACAGAGCGTTGAGTGTCAGGAGAAGCTCTGCTTGACCTGTTTCCACCTGCAGATGAAATGCCCAATTGCCGTTTACAGACGTGACTGTCACATGATTCAGTGTGTTCTCAGAAAGCCCTCTCTTCTCAAGATATATCTGACTCTTCCAGTGATGCCCTCCATCTGACTTTTCATCCACATCTTTCGAACAGCTGTCAGCTTGCCCCTCTGAGTTGGAAATATGAGGAAAATGATCGGGGGCACTCTTGTTGGTTTTCTGTATTTCCACTGTCCTTCATGTAGTGACTTCTTGACGATGCAGTGAAAAACCTGGATGCGTTTAGAAAAACAGCTGGGGCCAAGGAAGTTCTCTGAAGCTGCACCCACTTAGATGGAGAAGACTGGGCAGTCTCAGTGCCCCATGGCGTCCTGAAGGCAGCTGACATGGCAAGCAGAGGCACTCTGAGTTTGGCACTTCTAAAACTCTTAATGTCCTGTCCTCTTAGTTAATTACATGTGATGACATACAGGAAATATATACAACATGCACAATCCTAACATTTGCAGAATGCAGGGAAAGGGTATGAAGTGATATTTTTTAAATGAACATAGAGCAGCCTGGAAGCAGACTGACAACAGTTGTGGTGATGAGAACTTTTCAGTTTGGAACTGAAAAGGACACCGGTGATCATCTCTTCCCAGACTGTCCTAAGATGCAGCTGTCAGTCTTTGGAAGCAAATGCAAACAAAAAGCCAGTCGATTTCCTAATGATACCTAGAAAGCTGCTTTCTGCTTCAAGAGACCCAAGTAAGCATATCCTGTTCAATGTAATGTTTTATTTCTACCTTTCCATCACTGCTACAAAAAAAGAAAAAAAAAACTTTCAAATAGTATTAGCTCTTTGTCAGTGACCTCCCTGCTCCTTTCTACAGATAGACCAGTTTTAAAGATAATACATCAAAACCTGCATGAGCCAGATGGCAAAGGAACCCAGCAAAGTACTCAGTGGCAATTCTCTCATTCCATTCTATTTCTTTTTATGAAACTAACAATCTGAACAGTCTATGACTTTTATTTCAACTCCATTAGCTATTTTTTACTTACAGGACTGTTTCCTAAGATATTAATTAGATGACTCAGGAGAGGGAAAATTGAGAAGCACCATTGCCTGTATTACTGTAAATTACCTATGAGTTAATTTTGGCAATCTCAAACACATGCACAAAATATAGACTGAAACTGTGTTGTGTCCTGAGTGGACTTAAAGACTAGGGGGGAAAAAACATAAGAAACCTCAGAATTTTACATAGCTCCAGATTTTCTCTCCTGGGGCATGGTAACTAGCCTGAGTTCGTGATCCTTACCATGCCTTTCAGTTCCAAAATCCTGAAATTCTCATGACCAAAACTGTGTCAGTCTGCTTTGAGTAACATTAGGGTCATTTTAAAATACCAATTTGTGCTTTTTATCCAACCATCCTAAAATGTTAGGACTGTACACTGGTTTCGGGTATGTTATCAGGTAGAATTCAGTCAGGGAAAGAGACATAAAGAGCCTTAAGAAGTGATCTACTCCATGACTTCTCATGTGGGATACGTGAAGGATCGTTTTCAAATAAATCCTCAGGCTGCAGAATCCGGGTGGCACTGTAACTGCTTTGAGGCCTTGCACTGCATTTCTTCAATAGATGAGGTGTGACAATTAAGTTCGCGAACTCATCCTAGAAAAGTGCTACATACCTCATTGCTGAATATCACTATGGTCACCTTCGAAGTCCTCCCCTTGGGAAGCTACGCACCGATGCCAGCACCTAGTCCACCCTTCAAAGCAATTTTGGAACTCTTTTTCTGGAATGGCCATCAGAGCTGTTGGCATATTATCCTTGATGTCCTGAATGTCATCAAAATGTCTTCCTTTCAATATTTCCTTTATTTTGGGGGGAAGAAAGAAGTCATTGGGGGCCAGATCAGGTGAGTAGGGAGGGTGTTCCAATACAGTTATTTGTTTACTGGCTAAAAACTCCCTCACAGACAGTGCCGTGTGAGCTGGTGCATTGTTGTGATGCAAGAGCCATGAATTGTTGGAGAAAAACTCAGGTCGTTTCCGTCATTTTCACGCAGCCTTTTCGGAACTTCCAAATAGTAAACTTGGTTAACTGTTGTGTATGGTGCAAATTCATAATGAATAATCCCTCTGATGGCAAAGAAGGTTAGCAACATCATTGCCACAAGTTCACAAACTTAATTGTCAGACCCCAGTGTACCATGTGTCCTGTCCGAAAGCGGTGGCTTGTGGGGTGAATGCAATGCCGTTGGGGCCATGGAATGCTATACTTCCTACTGATCTGTTGGCTGCAATAAGGACAATACCAGCAAGGCAAGCTACTGCAGGAAGAAAGTTGAAGAGTGAGTAGGAAACGGCCAAGCTCTGCCTGAGGGAGCACATGTATACCCAGTTCTTGGCACTGGTGTCCATGTGGAACGACTAGCAGTCTTATGACTGTTGATCCTGTAGTTTGGTCTAAATATAAATAATATTTGGGTCGGGAGACTCGCAAGAATTAAGTCATCAGAATGTCCGCTGCATAGAGGAAGTGCACCAAGATGAAAGGAGCAATAAAACTGTGACAAGCTGAGAAGAGCACACACAGGATGCTAAAATCTGGTTAAGAAGGCAAAAGCAGAGACATGAGCAGGGTCAGGGCCCAATACTAGGGTGCAGACTACGAAAACATTCATGTTTCCAGCCGGGGAAAGTTCCACAACCACCAACCTTCATCATTAGTTCTTCCTCCCCTGACTGGTGGGTTAGACAACTATGGACTAGAGTCCTCGAGCGTGTTTCAAGACTGGACTCATGTTCCTTCCAAACAACACAGTTCAAACTAAGGGTCACTTCAACCAGTTTGGCTGAGGCAAGGCTTACTTCTGTCTATAACCAGATAGGCCTGCCTCAGTGAAGAACATTTTGGATCCAGTAACATATGTATTTCTCTTTTCCTTGACAAAAGGTGTCAGCAGCATGGCTGGGTCTCCCTTGGTTTTGTTTGGGGGTCTGCAGCTTCTTTGCTGTCTGGGTCTCCAGAGGCAGAGGTCCACAGCACATGGGCAACAGGAGAGCTGCTTCTGCCCACGTCGGGGGTAGAGGAAGAAAGGGGACGGGTTCGCAGACACTGAGTGTGAGGTCCTGCTGGGAAGGTCTCCTTTTCCTCCAAGTTCCCCTGCAATAGTGGAGAATGATACGTGTTCCAGTCGCATCTGAAAACTGGATTTAGGATTGAAGGTGTCTCCAAAGCATCAAGACAGTTAGTGTTCACTTCACTTCCTGTAGTTACTTCCATACAATGGAAGATGGCTAGCCGCCACCTTTATTGATGGAGTACAGGACCTTGGGATTAGTTATGTGAATCACTTAGCCCCTGTGGGACTCAGTTTCCTCATCTGTAAAATGGGAGATTGAATGAGGTGATTTCTAACCTTCTTGCACATTCAACAACCTGTGGTTGTTCACAGGCTCACCTCTCCATGAAGTTAGCTCAGTTTGGTAGAGAAACTGAGTGAACACACTTGGCCTTTCGTAGGGTCTACTTTTAGCCATTGTTGCTGTAAAAGGTCCAGCCCAATTTAAGGTCATTTCTTTTCCACCTTGTTGGTTCCTTGGTTCCTAGTCCACCTCAATTCTATTCTAGGGTTTCTGTGCTGTTATAAGCCAAACACCAAAAAGTGGCTGTAATTAGACTTTCACCCAACCTGGGAGACCTGAAAATGTGCTTTTTTAAGATTCCATGTTCAAGTGCTATAACCCCTCCAATCTCCCTTAAGATGATACCCTAATAGTATATTGATAATTACTACTGCTTTATTTCACCAAACCATTTTTAAATTAAAGCTCATTTGCTTTATTTTCCATTTCAGATTAAGACATCAGTTATTTGGGCAACCCCAAATGTTTCCTTCTCAATCCCGTTATGGGTCATAATACTAGCAATACTTCTTGGATTACTGGTTCTGGCCATTTTGACCTTAGCTTTATGGAAGGTAAGTTTATTTACTGTCTTTTCCTTTTTGAGTAAAGAGGCCACTAAAGGGGTTTAGAAGGATATACCTAGCATCTTAAAAAGACAGTGATGGAGGTGTGAATTGGGGGTTTTATAAAAGGAACATTGCATCTTGTTTGCTTTGGCAAACAATATGCTTTGGTAGCTGACAGTTAAGAAGACAGAAGGTGTTTAATGTTGCTTTTATCTTGAGATTTCCTATAAATAAAAATAAAGAAAATTAGATTTTATTAACTAAACCTGTGATCTTTTTTCTATAATGTTTAGAGTGATAATGTTATTATGAAGACTTTTTTCTTGTTTAATTAACCAAGAACTTAAGCTTTTTATTGACATTGTCCTATCAGACACCCTTTGAGATTTTTCTCTATAAGTACTACACAGATGCAATAATAGAGTAATTAACTGATACTTGGACTTTCAAGTAGGGTAAAAAGATCACGCATGTTATAATATTCTTGGACTTTTTATCTTGCCAATTAGTTTGTCTCCATTAGGAAGTCTTAACTTACTCTCTCATGTGTTCTACTGAAGTTTGTTCTGAAAATCTACAATGGGAATTAATTTCTGGCCCCAAAACAGATACGACTGCCAAGTTTCACAGAGTTTTCCATTCCAAAATAGAAACAATGTCACAATTACATGACTATCAGAGTAATTAATCCAGTCACATCTTAGTTAACCACTATCGTTGTGGTTCTCCAAAAATCGTAGTGCATTTTTATTTTAAAACAATATGCAGCATGCTTAATAAACCTATAAACTGAGAAAACCTTGCCTTTTAAGTTAAATATTGGCTTTCCTGGCCATTATCAGCTGTTTTGTGCCATCTTGAGCGCACACAATCTACTACATGCATTTAGAAAATAGATTTTAGTTTTATTCTATTATTTATAGTAACTGTATTTCCATAAGTGTTATAGTGATATGTGCCAATTGACAGAACACTGCACTAGTCCTACAAAAGAAAGATGACTTAATAATTAACAGGCAAACCCAGTGAATTGGGCTTCCAACGTAAGAAACAATAAATAAGAGTGGAGGTTCCAGGTTTCTAGGAAAAGATATATTCTCCTAAACCAAATACTAATTCAGGAGGATGAACATTCTAGAATCACCTCTTCCCTGGGTTGCTGGCTAAGCTTTGCAAAGCCCCTGAGGCATTCCGGGATCGAAATAAATGACCAATCTAATCTTCCTCTATAAATGACATGTGCCACCCAGTGCAGAGGGACATGCCAGCACCCCCTCACTTCCTCCTGTCGTCTATCCGCCTGAAGCCCACCGTGCCCTTCAGGAGAGAATCCCCCTTCCATGGCCAGCAGTTAGCACTGCCGCTGGCTCCAGAAAATAGGCAGAAAAGCAGAGAGGGAATCCCTGAGCCACGTTGCTGTCATCCCAGGAAAATATACAAGGTCCGTATGTGGTTTGTATAAACCAGGGACAGTCTCCTATTATCAGTACATGGCAGGAGGGAGACACAAACACGCTGTCCAACACAATGAATTCCTCTGCGAGTAAAGAACACTCTGATTTCACCTCCTAGCTTGGATAACCGGGAAGATTGTCATCACACAGCTCCAAGTTCCTTAGAAAATACATAACGTGAAACTCCTTAGAATGATGGGTTTCCCAAACTCCCAGAACGATTTGATCATATCGCCTGTTTTTCTTTTCCGTAGTGTGGATTCTTTGACAGAGCAAGGCCCCCACAAGATGATATGAATGACAGGGAACAACTGACTAATGAGAAAACCCCTGGTGCATGAAAAGGAAAACCAAAGACCACAAAACTCCAACACTGGTCCTGTTCATAGAAAAGAAGGAACATAGGGTTAAAGAAAGGTTTTCCTGTACCTGCCAGTGTCCTAGGAAATGGAAGGGCCCCGGGAAACATCACTTCAACTATGCCACGCATTGGAGAAGTTGCCACGGAGCCCAGAGACCCTTTTGGGAAAGGAAACACCTTCAACAGCATAGAAACAATCAGTCATGGGGCAGATTTCTCTGCTTGAGTCGTTCTGTATTTGGCAGGCACTTTGAAATGGGTACAAGAACTGAGGTTGCTTTCCAGGTAAATCTAACTTTACGGCACAGAGAGAACAATGTCTGATCACAATAGAGTTTAGAAGGTGAACTAGGACCAAACCTTCCACTACTACTGTATCCAAAGGAATATTTGACACCTCCCTACGGAAAAGAAACATTTCGAATGACCTTACGGCTCAGGGAGACACGCATATGGTGTTGGTACTGTGAAAGTACTTTGGAAATGACAAAGATAATCTTGTAAGCGAGGATAACTATTTATTTATTTTCCATTTCTCTAGGCTGATATTCTGGTCATCTAGAGGATTTGGAAATTAAGATTTGGTTAGCTGGTTTTTGAAATCACTCACTAAATTTCCTTCTCAGATAACCATGTTGTGCAGATAAATTGTTTGACAGAGTTTCTTCAAGATTTAGACAGTGTTAAGGAAAAGCAAATCGGTATTAGAATATAGTTTCACTTAGTACGTTGCTGCCTTCTACCTGAAATTTTATTCACATTTTCAAGGAACTCACATCTGCTTAATTCAGCGTTGCAAGAAGTTGCATTTATCGTTCCTTATGCAAAAAAATAATCATTTTGTTGACTTAATTAGCAATACACAAATTTCAAGGTACTCTCAACCCTGTGTGGTGTTTAAAAGTTATAGTAAAATTTCTAGAGTCCATTAATTTAAAAAAATGAATTTAACAATATGGATAAACATTGTTTTTAATTGCCATAAGAAGCAACACCAATATCTAGCTTCAGATTAAATACCTATTTGCTATACCTCAAACTTATGTACACAGAGGAAACATGTTAAATGTAAATCGGAAGGAAATATCGAGTTATACAGATGTGAGGTAAACCTAGAAAACGGATTCCTAAGGATGTTAGGATTGCTATCCCAGCTTTACTACTCATTTTTTACTGTTAATCTTTATAGTACGTGACTTTGGAAAATAAACTGTATTGAAACTATTTTCCCATCACCTTGAAATTAACCGTCACAAAGACTTGATGCTTAAAACTCTTGTAAATAACCCATAATCACATGTAATATTATCATTTTTGAAGTAAAATTGACCAGCCAAATTCATATAGTCTGCACAATTTTGTATCCTTTTTATAATAATGAAAAATTACTATGAAGAAATGCTGAACGGATTTTATATTTATGTGCAATATTTTATAGACCTATGTACCTAAAGCATGTTTACACTGGCATTAGTTATTTTTAAAATTCATATCCTGAATATAAAGTGTGATAGAACCAACAGACCCAAATCCTTAAGTTTACAAAGCCATTGGAAAATGTGTATCCCAGTTTCAACCATTACACGTTATTTGAAAGATGAGCCAAACTCACAGATGCTAAATTTTCTATTGTGCCTTAACTTGGAGACAAGCCATTTGGCGAAAGCTGCACAACTTCTTTGGAGACCAAATGAAAGGTACATAGGAGAATACACTGATGAAATTCATATTGTTCCTGCTTGTGAATTAAATCCTGTTATGGTAGCGGTTTCAAGTCCGTCAAGAATGAGGTCTGGCTCCCAGTGTGTGTGCTGACAGTGGGTGTCTGATGGCCCTCGGTGAAATGCCTGTAGATTTCAGAGAATCACACCTGCCTCAAACAGCTTGAGAGTCCCACACCAGCCTCCAGTCTTAAGTGTTAGTGGTCTAAGTAGGCTTTTATAGGGAGGTGGCGATCTAGAGGATGTGCTTTGGGGGATCCTGGACAGTTCTCTCTGCCCCAAAATAATGCCCTAATTCTTGTCATAGTGCCTGACTTTTGGCCAATAGAGATTAGCTACTCAGGATTTTAGGTCATAAAAGGTCCTTGAGAAAACACACCCGTTGCTTTTTAAGCTAACAGTGGTGAAGGAACTTGCAAGTTCTTCAGGCTAGATTCATGTAGGACCCTGTGAGACGGGTTGTACAGATACTAGAGTCAATAGAGGGGCCAAGAGGAAGTTCGGGACCCAGAACAGAGCAAGACCTGAGGACTCCAAAGGCAAAGTCTGTCTTCCGCACAGTCTCAGCCAAGAGTGGTCCCTTCTAAAGGGACAAGCATTACTAGCTACAGGCATTTCACAGAGGGCCATCAGACACACGCAGTGGTCCTCTCGGCCACTTCGAAGGTGGGAGCAAATGGAGGAAGGGGGACACTGAGGTCAGGTGAACCTTCCAGTTCTCAGAGCACCCCCTCTGCACGGAGAGTCCTCTAACCATGCACTGAGTGTCTGCTGCTTGACGTAGCAATGCCAATCACCCCCCTAACTCATAACTATGCTGTACTTCCCTTACAGTCTTTCTCGATGTTAGATAGCCCTGTTCAAATTCTTGCAGCTGGTTTTTAAGATGTGGAAAGAAATGGGCAAATCAAGTTTTATAAACTTGGACGGTTTTATACAGTAAATATACAACATGGACTTGTCATCACTAAAACCCTACTATTTTGATTCAACTCTTTCTTTTTTCTTTTATTTAAATGCATTTGTAGATATCTGTGAAGATTTTCATGTACCTACTTACTTGTCACTAATAAAATTGAAAATTATAGACATGATGATGTACTTGTAGTTTGTTTCACATGCAATGTAAAGCTTTCCCACAATGGCAGATATCAAGGATTTCTGTCTTTACAACTTCATTCTTTATTATAAAAATATTTAACGGGAAGAAATTTGAAAGAGTGAAAATACGACACTCCTTTGGGGTGATGAAAATATTTCAACTTAGATTGTGGTAATGTTTGCACAACTCTGCAAATATACTGAAAAACATTGAATTGTATGCTTTAAATAGATGCGTTTTATGGTATGCAAATTAAATTTCAATAAAAATGTTTAAAAATTTTAAATTTATTTCTAATACCCCTCCCCCATCCTTATACGACTGATTTCTTATCTCTACATTGCCGTTCAAATTTTGTCTGCACATAAATGTTTATGAAGCTTTTGCTTGCATCTTTCTTTGGGCAACTCAAAGGCACCTCCTGTCTGTCAATGGCATTTGCTGAATTACTGCACGTTTCCATTTGTTTGCACGACTCTCTTCCAGCTGAAATGACCCTTGATGAGAAGAGGAACCGTATCTTTTCACTTTTGTGTCTCCTATGCTTCACACCAACATCTGGTATATGGTCGGTGCTCAAAAACGTTTCTAGAATGAATGAATGTACATATGTGCACAGTAATAACCATGGGGATCATGAACTTTTGTAACCTGCCTCCGTTACAAAGCCCCAGGGTACACACATTCTACATTCTCCTATTTGTAGTGTTCCTACAATATTATAATAGGTACCCAATGTCCTATTCAAGTTGCAGACCATTGTTTGTTTAATTATCCCCTTTTACTGAGAATAGTTCTCAGATTCATATATTAAGAGTAACATTAAGTTGAATACTTTCATACATCGGGCTTCTTTTTGGTTATTTCAATGAATGAACTTCACAAGAGAGAGACTCCTTGGTTAAAGGATGTAAAGACTCTTGTAGTTCTTGATAACATACGATTTGTTTCTTGAGGATGCTAGATCAATTTGCATTAACCTAAATATACCATTTCCTTCATAATTCTGTCAGTATTTTAAAATATTTAGATAATTGTTTTCAAATAGTCCTTTATTTTCATTTGTATTTCACTAGAATTCATTCCATTTAATGTACACATTTCGAGTTCTCACATTTATGAGACATTCAATGTAGACCAACTTATTGGTCACACTCCTTAAGTTATTAATACTTGCCCCTTTGGTGGCCGGCATTCATGGCTCCAGGTGAGAAGAACCCAGTGTCTGTGCTTTCCCTCTCGCCTAAAGCGCGCAGTAGGATGACTCCTTTACTTCATGTCAGAGAGCACTAACACTTCAAAGCCTAGACATAGCTAGAGGCTACGGTGGTCCAGGGGTTCCTGTGTATCCCAGGTGAAAAAATGCAAAACCAAATCTAAGATTTAGTAATATTGGTGCTGAAGATCAAAGCACCCTTCCCGTACAAACTAGTCTGAGTGGAGCAAGACTTCCCTGAAGTACATGGAACCATCCATACTGGGCCAGCCCCATGGCTTAAAGCCTGCATGTGCTCATAGTGAGAAAAAACTAAACAAAAACAAACGCTTACTCTGCCTTTTATGGTAGTAAAATGCTTGGTAGTTGAATGTGTGCAATGAGAGCTCAGTCTTCTCAACAAATTTTGCTGATATCTTTGTCACTTCCAGCCTTTTCATCTGGAGACACTTAACTGTGTCAATACTTTCTAAACATTGAGTTGAGATTTGGGTGCCTAGAGAGGGTAAAACGAGATCAGGGTCACCCCTTGCAGAATTCTGTGACAAAGTAGGATTCCCTTACGAGTTGCATACTTCCTCTGTGAAAGTTTCACCATACTCACAGATTACCCCTATGGAACCCATCATCCTGGCCCCCTCGGGAAGAGCTAAAACATGAAAAGCTTCAGTTGATATCCATGAATGTTAAGACAGTACCTACCTGGGATCTAAAGTTCTTTTCCTCAAATACAGCAGATTTTCTCCTTCAGAACTCTGATGACGTTCAAAGATTGCTTTCTTTAGTGTGAGAAGTTCAAGGGATTAAAACTTTGGACTCACTTGAGAACTGAGTCAAACCATAACTGAGTAAAATCCCAGTGATGCTTCAGTCAATGGTGATTTCAGAATGGCCAGAGGGCATAAGGCACAGCACTGCTTCCCATGTTAAACTCTCCCCCACCCTCACTCCCAAAATACCATCTGCCTGACACACTGCCTTTTGGAATTGTTTATGAGCAAGTTCTCTGTTATTTATGATTGTTGGCCAAAACCCACATGGGAATGTAGTCTGATACTAGTACCTCTTGACAATAAAAAGTCTTGAATTTCACTTCTAGGTACCATGGTATGACACAGTAGGAATGTTCTTAGAATTTCTGTGCTGTTGTTTGTTTGGGTTGTGTATTGTGTTGCAGAAACAACCAAGTCATCAGCAAATTGCCCTGCTAGCCAACCTTCAGGTGGGATTTATTTGTAAGCAGTAGACGTCCCTGGCTTTAAAATTCCAGATTTCAACTTCCGTTCACTTACTTGACTGTAGGGTGCCTGCATATTTAACTATTTTTATTTCTATGAGAATTTTTAATTTTTAAAAGCTCTATATTTCTCCTCTGGATTAACCTTCCGGGGCTGCCATGACAAAGTACCACAAATTGAGTGGCTTAAAACAGAAATGTATTGCCACACAGTTCTTAAGACCAGAAGTCCAAAATTAAGATGTCACCAGGACGTGCTTCCTCTGAAGGCCCTATGGAAGGAATTGTTTCCATGACTCTCTCATAGCTTCTGGTTCTCTCAGGCATTCCTTCGCTTGTAAATGTACCACTCCAATCCTCCCTCTTCACATGGCATTCTCCCTGCATGGCTCACATTGTCTATCATCTCTGGGCTTGTATGTCCACGTTTCCCCTTTTTATAAGGATACCAGGCATACTGGATTAGAGTTCACTCTAGTGACCTTGTTTTAGCTTGATTACCGTTGTAAACCTATCTCAAGTACAGTCACATTCTGAGATAGTTCAACGTATCTTTTTGAAGGTATCAACTTCAACATACCTTTTTGAAAGGACATAATTCAACTCACAATATCCTCCTTCAAAAGTACCTACGTATCATACAGGACAGTTTGACATGTGCAGGAAAGATGACAACGCACATATGAATTAGGAACAGGCTTAAGAGTTTAAAGAGAGTATCTTTAAGAGTCTCCTACTCTACCAACTGAGCTAGCCGGGCATCTAAAAGAGAGTATCTTTATATCAGTCTCTTGATTTCTACACACTCAGGTAACATACTAGTGTTATCCAGTACTTGACAGATTTATAAATATTTGTTTTCCCTCACTTACTGCCTTCCTGCACATATTAGATTAAGACCATTGCATTCTTCCTATTATTTACTCATTGGCTGTGCTCTGAAATTTCCTACCACCACCACCCACATTCATTCTCCACTTGCCTTTTCCTTTGAAATAATCCTCTTATTCTCATGGACAATATGAATAAATGTGAGTTTGTGATATAACAGAGTAGGGTCCACACTTGTTGGAACCTGAAGAGTGTTGGTCACTGAGTTAGTGGGAAGCTAAAGGGAAGTCCCTTTCTTTGGGCTGTAGGCCTTGATCCCCAGGCACACTGTCCACAAAAGGAAGGCGCTGACCTCTCTGGGGGCGGACTGAGATTTGTGACGTGGAGATGAGGAGAGAAGCTTTGTATAGTCACAGAATCGGGGACAGGGGTGCAAGGAAGGAAACAGGAATCCCTCTAAGGAACTTCATCCCACTGACAATGGGAAAGTACTGTCTAGTGTGAAGTTTCTAACTTCTTTTCCTCCTACATTGCAATGCCTTTCTGTGCTCCCATTTCAGTGGAATTTGATCCCCCCTTCAATGCTGGACTGCACTGATGGCCCCAGCTCTTCCCTCTTCCTTGTACCCAAGCCCTTTGCCACATGACTTTGCTGTTCCTCCCGTCAAAAGGCCACCTATGTTTCCCGACCCTTGATTCTGAGTTCGGCCATGTGACCTGCTGTGAACAGTGGGATGTTAACAGAGGCTCGAAAAAACACATGCCTAATAAAGCTTAATCTCCACTAAGTCTTCCATTACCATAGCAGGGCATGATGGGGTAACCTCTTTGGCCCAAGAGGAGAATGAAGCAGAACCACCCCACCCAAACCCAATGTAGATTAGCTACTTCCTACCAACCTGTAGACTAGAGAAATAATACATGTAATAAGAAGCTTATCTGAGAGCAAGACAAGCTTGTAGGCGCCTGAATCCAGAGCCCAGTCTCAACCACTACTTTATGCAGTTCCTTTCTTCTAACTCACCGTGGAGGCTGAAGGTGCAGGCAAATAACGGGAAGTGTGACACGCCCTGAAATCTCACCTCCACTAATAGTTTGCATCGGAGGAGCAACATCACACTGAGGAGGCCATGGCCAGAAATTCCCAGTGGTAAGAGGGGCCCATGGTGACCTGGGAGCAGGGAAGATCTTCCTCCCCGACCATCTACTCTCCACTCGGTCATATGCCAGGTCTTGAGATAATCACAGGATAATTCTCCTTAATATACACTAGAGGAGGGTTCCCATGCAGAAAAGGGAAAAATACCTCTTGGACTCCATGTCATGATTTAAGTATAATGAAGTACTATATCTGTGATAATAGATATATATTATATGAATACATAGTATATGTGCACTGAGCATTTAAAAAATTTGTATAGGAAAGTATAATAGGTATATATGGATGGGGCTATAAACAAGGGAACTAGTATATTAGGAACCCTTCACATCTGTGAAGTGTTGTCGTCTTCAAAGAGGCCTTCTTTCAGAACTGTTACTATAATGACAGTATTAATACAAGGCTGACATTGCTCAATGAATGGTTAAAAATTCCTCCTTTGGACTTCAGATCCTTCTCCAGTCAAGTAAACACATATACTGAGAAGAAATACACGACTCACAGACACCTGACATTTTGTGTTTTCACCTTTTCCAGCTAAGTACAAGCACAGGATGATTAATTACAATAAACTTCTCTGATCACACACAGTCTGTTGGACTCCTCACCCTGAAGTGGAAGATAGTTCCTGCTATTTGGATTCTGCCCACGAATAGCTTCCACTGTAAAACTTAGAGTCCCTTTCGTGCTTGGCAATTTGTGAATACGAAATTTTAAGAAGTCCAGTCTCATTCAACATCCCCATCGGTGGTGACCAAAGCACTTCTCTTGAGTCACGCCCTGGACACTACCCATCACAATCTTGTCCCCTCACAGTCGTCACCGCCATTATAGTCATCAAGGCGTTGAGTATCAGGGAAAAGGACTTATAACCGCACCATCATTTCCTACCTCATCCTATGTTTCACTAGGGTCTGAGTCTTCTGTGTCATTGTGGATTCTTCCCTCACATCCAGTCAGTTATGTCCCAAGACTTCTGTTTCTTGAAGTCATCCTGTTGTCACGACCCAAACAAGCCCTTGCCTAAATTGCCTTAGCCACTTACCTAGGGACTCTCTCCCCCCACCCCCGCAACAGACACACACACACACACACACACACACACACACACACCTCCATCCTTAATACTATTGTCTGTGATAGTTGTTACAAGTAAATTGTCTTTTTTGGTTGAGAACCAAGATTTTATTTTTTATGGTTATATTTTTTTTAAATCTAGTCCTTTTGACCCAACTTTAAGTATTCTTTTTTCCTCACAATCCTATACCCTTACATGTCTATCCAAGGGGCAGGAGAAAAAAAACCTCACTCTACCAAGTATTTATCACTGAAGTTGCAATTCTGTGTCTCTAGCTTTTGAGTTCACATGAGAAAAAAAAAAAATCCTTTAGCCGTGTTGAACTCAAGACAAAAATTATGAAGAGGGAGACGGAGTTAAGGGTTACATCTGGAGAGAGTTAAGGTACGTGGCTGGAGAAGCAGCTGGGACGATGTAGTGGGGCAGCTTCCCTCATGTAGCCATGTTGCTTGTGCTTGAAAATGTGTGGGTTTTCGAATGGTGTGGTTTTATTTGGAGAGAAACAATACCGTGTGCATTCTGAGAGGAAATCTAAGTGTATCTGTGCTCTGAAACCACATTTTGCCCTGAATTTATTGATCAGGATGAGACCATTAACTAAAATTGGGAGGTCTTGGAGAAATTCTAAATCTTGCCTAGCAGTTCATTATTGAGCGCTATTAGAGCTTTTGGTAAGATTTTGTGGAGTGCTTTTTTTAAACAGTTCAAAAACTTCAGGTCTTTATTTATCTGTTCCTCTTTGATGTCTGTGCTGCTGTTACTTCACTTACTCCCAGACTAGCAACCTGATAATCCAAGCGGAGTCTAATGGCCTTGGGTGTTGCCAGCAAAAATGCCCCTCAAGCATCATGCCTTTGTTGGAATCATCGGAGAATTTGTCATCCCTTCTCTTCTCCTCTCATCTGTCTACAAGCACCATTTGATTAATAATAAAGAATAATTCTGGCACATAAAATCATTTTGAAATGGAAACGTTTCCATCTGAGTATAAAGCAGTATTTTATCTATGCTAAAACATGACCTATTATGCCAATTGCTGCCCCTATTTGTTTATAGGAAAAAAAAAACACCTGCCAAAATGTTTTAAACTCTTCTTTAGACTTGATGAGAGAGAACAGTTTAGAAAAGCTTCTTTATTTACAAACAAGTTAGGTTCCAAGAGGTGGTTCATACGTGAATTTGTTAATAAGTTCAAAGGCGGCAATTCCTGAGGCATTTCCTCCAAAATAGAGAATGAATGGGTTCTTTGAATCTTGGAAGCTGGGCATAAACTTCTCTCACTTACTGAGAAGTACTCTCTCAAGAACCATCTCTCATTCACTGACTTTCCTTCATGACATAATCTCTCAAAAGAGTGGTGCCATCTCCATTTCCCTCACTTTCCTGGAGCTGCCTGGTCCTCCATTGATCTTCTTGACGCCAAATTCACTGGCCATCTTTTGTCCTTCATCTCCAGTTCTCAGCAGTACTCAGCTCAGCTGACCACTTCATCCTTTGGGAAGTATTCTTTTCTTCTGGATCTTGAATCACCCCATCCATCTATACTCTTTCTCACTGTTCTTTCCTCTGGTCGGTCTCTTGGGTGTTCTCCTTCTCCACCGCTCAACTTCTAAATCTTGGCGTTTCGTAGTGCCCCATCCTAGGCTCTCTAATTTGGTGTATTCACACTCTCTCTAGATTACCTCTGCCAGCTGGTGGCTTAGATACCACCTTTATGACAATGGCTTCAATTCTTAACCTTCAATCATGCCCGGTGACTCTTCCATCATCCAATGGCCCACTCAACATTTCCACTTAGACATCTAATAGGAATCTCAACTTTAGTGTATTCAAAGTCTACTATGAAATTATGTTGTTTGTTTGATGTTTATTCCTTTATTGTCTGCCACCCACCCCAATAGCAAGGACCGGGTCTGTTGTTTTCACCACTGTATGTATCCTTAGCACGTAGATCAATGCTTAGCACATACTAAGGGTTCGACAAATATTTGTTAACTTAATGAATAAATCCTTTCGTAAAAAAAAAATTAGTTTCAAAAGGACAAATATTGAATGATTCCTCTTATATGAGGTACCTAGTCAAATTCATACAGACAGAAAGTAGAATGGTGGTTGCCAGGGGCTGGGGAAGGAGGAAGTGGGGAGTTAGTGTTTAATGGGAGCAGAGTTTTGGTTGGAGATGATGAAAAAGTTCTGGAGGTGGATAGCGGTGATGGTTGCACCACAATGTGAATGTACTGAACTGTACACTTAAAAATGGTTACAATGGTAAATTGCATGTTACATATATTTTATCACAAAAAAAGAAAAGCAGCTCCCTCAATATTGAGTCAGTTGAGGCAAATAAATCTCTTCACTGAGGATATCCGTAAGTGTTACAGCAAGCTCCTTAGTAGCTACAATATTCACACTTTTGTCACCTCTCTACCCAAATAGCACTTGACCCAATGGACATACCCGTGGCTTATGACAAAAGTTATATCCACAGGACTTGACAGTGTGTAACCTTTAAATTCTTCAACAAATTGCTAGCCTTCTCCTGAAAAAGTGTTAGGCTTATCGACATCTACTTTGTATGCTGAATCCTACAGCTATGGATGAACGGACCATAAATCAGATGACCCATAAGTAATATTCAAATACTTAATTATAATCAATCTATATGGAGGCTTTCTTTCTTTTTCAAATTGGTTTGAAAAATACTGGCTGCATCTTGGAGATTCTACTGTTCTCTGTTTTTCTAGTGAGACTGTGTCTACTACACTCCCCCTAAGTGGTCAGGACACTAAACAGAGGGGATGGCCTTGGCTAAAACACGGTGGATGGGAAATGCCACATCCTACTGAGAGTCCCAGCTGAAACAGATGTCCATGGCACAGAAACAGGTTGATCGTGACTCTCCATATAACATTGTAAATGACACCACCACCCAACTCATGCTGCCCGTTCCTGCCAGAGCAGCAGTTCAAGGGTATTTACGTTTTAATCAGTTCACATCTAATATCATTTGAGTAAATTAGTAGGACGTGAAAAACTACTCAAAATAAATTAAAGGGGAGAAAGGGGACGGTTTCCATGAGTCACTTGAATGAGAGATAAGGAGATAATCATGATTCTGTAGAAAGGATTCCACTGTTTAAATATTACTTGTCTGTAATTAATATGCCACTACCTAAGGAGCTTGAAGTTTTCAATTCAATCTTTCTGCTATACCATCTTGACCAAGTCTGTGCCATAGTGTTCTTATTTATAGGAGATGGGTAAAAATGTGACAATCCTTCACACAGCTATAATGAGGTCCATTTTAAAGGAGTTTAAAGCAGGGGGCAAGTCTTAGTACAGGTCAAAGGGTTCTGTATACAACCACTAAAAATTCTTATAATGCTTCTGTAGCTCAAGCTGCATTTTATCCTTGTAATCTCACAAGAATCATAGGTTCCTTGAAAACATGACCTTGAAAAAATCCTTTTAATTAGGTGTTGACAGCAGCACTGTCTACTCCCTCCTTTCCCAGATCACTTTCCTCCGCCCATAGAAATAACATAACTATTCACGCTGGAAGATAGTTTTGTGCTACCACACGTGACCACAAACTTTATATCTCAACTAAGCAGCTCATATTGCTGAAATAACTAGTTAACTTTCACCCACAATGAGCAACAAAGTAAGAGTGGCCATCAACTATAGACTTTATTCATTATGTTTCCTTATAATCCACAGATTTGGAGCTGGATTACTACCAAATTATTTCGTATGTGTCAGCCTTAAATGCCTTCCTCCTACGTAAAACTTTGTTGTTTTACATTTTCATTCATTTCATTCCCATTGCTAAGGTATATTAATCAAAATCCAGGAGGATACTGTTAGAACATTCAAAGGATTGAACTGAAGAGCATTAAAAGAAGAATTATTTATAGAGGGCATAGCTGTGGCTGGACAGGGAAAAAGGAAGAGGAATAAATACTCTGATCTCTCTTTCATTCCATCTTCTGACCTCCCACCAATACCTGTCATCGGGCAGCCTCAGATGGATGCCAGGGGGTAGCAACCCAGGCAATACAGGCTTATGGTCCTTATTGTTGAGTACCACATGCTACTGTTCTACTGTGTCCTAATTCATTGAGTCCTACAACAATGTGAGATAGTACTACTATTAGCCTTCCCATTTTTCAGACACATAAACTGAGGTATAGAGAGGTTGAGGAACTTGGTCAAGATCACACAGCTAGTAAGTGGCACATCCAAGATTTGAATCCAGACAGCCAAGCAGGGGCCATGCTCTTAACCCATGCCCTAGCTCGTTCTTTTTAATGCTACCTGAAATAATCACGGAATTTTTGTCTAAAATATATAAAGGAATCCCAAGATCAATAAGAAAAATAAAAAACCTCCTAGAAAAATGGGCGAAGGCTCTTAATAGGCAATGCAGAGAAGAGAAATTAAAATGATTGGCAAACATACAAAACTTCACTGGTAATAAAAGAAATGCAACATTTTTAATGTCTTTTTTTTTTTCACCCATTACATTAGCAAAAATTAAAAGATTGTTATCATGTATTGGCAACAGTATTCTCATAAGCTGGGTTGGAATACAAATTAGTAGAGCTTTGGTGGCAGTACATAATAAAATACTAAGTATCCATCAATTGATGACTGAGCACTTAACATCTTAACATCTATTTTAGAGATGTATGTGCATCTCTGTACCAAGAGAGCACTGTAATATTATTTATAACAGCAAAATTTTGGAAAGTACCTCAATGTCAATTCATATTGACAGTTTAAAAAACTGCCGTTCAGTCTATGAAACACAAGTTGTACAGTATATGAAACCCTGCCCACAGTTAAGAAGCCTGAGAGGCAGTACTACGTGGTAGTGAAGCTTCCAGACTCTGGAGTCAGGCCGGCGGATATCATGTCCCAATCGCATCACTTACTATCCGCGTGAACACCAAGCTCCGACCTCTCTGTGTCGAGGTCTTCACCTGAAAGTGAGACTTAACAAGAGCACCCATCTCATGGTGAGAATTCAATAAGGTGGTACATGTGGAGTTCTCAGAACAGCGTCTGACACATACAAAGTGCTCAATAAATGGTACCTGTTGTCATAAGCAACAACATGGAAAGATCGCCAAGACACATGGCTTAAAAAAATGCATACACATGCCCTCATGCACACAGACAATATGATTGTAATTTTATATATATATAATTTATATATATATATATATATTATATATATATATATATATATATATATATATATATATATATCTGCATAAATGTGGATGAACATAAGCAACCACTTAAAAGTGACTTTTACAGTTGTCTTTAATCCTTTTTGGAACAAAGTGAAGTTAAAACAATAAATGATTTTTCTAACATTACATAGAAAAAAGACTGGGAGAATATGAAAAATGTTCAGTGATTGCTTTTGGATGGAAAATTTATGAGATCATGTTGCTTGTTTTTTCTGTCTTTTCCAAGTTTTCCTTCAGGCTTATCTATTACCTTAATAACAAAATTTAAACAACCATGGTTTTAAACAAACACATTGATAACATAGTAATAGAAATGATGACGTTTGAAAACAAAGACCTTTTCTCAACACTGATGGCTTTCATATTACCATATGAACTTGGCAGAATTTCCTTTTCTACCTTTTTAAAAAAGAGGCATGGGGGTCTGAGAGCAAGTAGTGAAAATGACTCCTGGTAAAGAGGTCATGTGAATAAAGATGAAGGATTTGGAATCATTTGATTTGGAAGGAAGAAGAGATTACTTAACACAGGTCCCAAATGTACAGGCTTTCATGTTCAGCACAGCCTGGAGATGTGTGCTTCGCTTGACCGTGGTACTCAACATGGTTGTGAATATGGAAGCTTTCACCCGGGCTCACAAACTACATTTTCTCATAGGTCCCATCATCTCTACTTGACTTAACTCCCTTTGCAGCTTTTATTTATGATTCCTGCCTGGTCCCTAAAAGCGTTTGAGCTTGCAATGCCCAGTTACACCCTTAGTACATAACCAGAAAGGAACTGAAAGCACCTCAAGAGACTTTTATTAATTGTGAAGAAATACTGTACAGTTTTAAACCAAAGGGAGCTTTGCAGGCCCATTTCTGGTGACTTTTAACATATGATTTTTAACTGTCGCAGATTATTTTTGCATAAACATTCATCGAGACCAGGCATTAAGGGACCATTGACAGTCCCAGAACACAGCGGTTCCCCATGGTCGTTGAGTATCAACATCACCTGGAGAGCTTGTTAAAATTGCAAATTTCTGGTGCCAAAGTACCAATCCAATCATGTGTTGTTTTCCCACCACCCCAAATTCTTTGCCCATTTCTCAGAGGCGTCTCCCTCAAGATGATGGCCTATGAGGTTCTTCACTGAATCCATCTCTGAGGTTCTGATTCATTAGCTGAAACTAAATCAGGGAAGCCTTAGACCACATTTCAAGAAGCAATATTGTGCTAGATACCCTTAGAGGTGCCCATTAAACCCACGGCTTCCTTCCCACAGGGGGATCCCACAGCAGCCACCAGTTTGTATAGAATGGCCCTGCCATCAGGTCATAGCAGACTTGCACAGGACAGGATATCTGCCTCCAGTTGGGCCTATTGGGTTCTCTATCCTGAGGTCTGGGAATTCAGCAATGCTAGTAATCTCTACTAATAATACAACTAGAAGGTTAGGAGAGACATGCAGACTTAGGGGTGGCTATCTTCTGCCTCACATATGCAGAAGCAAAGGAAGCTAATCAGTTAAGGAAATGATGCAGCAGTACTGAGGAAAAAAAAAGATTGAGAGATCATGTGATCCTGTGTTAGGATATGATAACTGTTATAACAAACATCCCCAAATTTCAGCGACTTATAACACAATAAAATTTTATTTCTTGTTCACGTAACGGTCTACCATGGGAATTCTTGGTCAGTGTGTGCCCAGTACCAGGCTCCTTCCGTCTTATGATTCTGCCCTTCCTTGGGTGCCTGGAGTCTTTTCCATTTTCCCAGTTTCTATGGGCCAGGCTTGGGAGCAGCAGATAAACTCTATTGGCCAGAAGTCAGCCACATGGCCCTGCTGAACTACAAAGGATGCTGGGAAATGTAGTCTGGTTGTGTACTCCCAAGAAAGGGGGAAATGGAGTTTGGATAACACAGAGCAGTCTCTGTCAAAAGCTCCAAAAAGAAAAAAATTAAGAGAATAGACGCCAAGCTATTATCAAAAAAATAAACATGTAAAATAAGTGCTGGTGAGGATGTGGGAAAATTGGAAACTTTGTGCATTGCTGATGGGCATGTAAAAAGCCACTGTATAAAATAGTATGGTAGTTCCACAAAAGCATCAACATAGAATTCCATATGACCCAGGAGTCCATATGCCTAAAAAAAAATTGGAAGCAGGGAATCAAGAAGATAATTGCACACTAACATTATTCACAAGAGCCAAAAGGTGAAAACAAACCAAATGTCCATCAACAGACGAATGGATAAACAAAATGTAGTATATTCATACAATGGAATACTATTTTGCCTCAAAAAGGAAAGACATTCTGATACATGCTACCACATTATAAAAGGAAAAATATTGTATGATCCCACTAATATGAAATTTCTAGAGTAGTCAAAGTCATAGAGATAGAAAGTAAAATAGTAGTTACCAGGAGCTAGAAGGAGGGAGTAATATCTCTAGGCCAGAGTTCATTCCTGAGCTATAGACATGAATACA